>NC_142437.1:85518333-85821363 GCF_059453495.1 Arachis ipaensis | reverse complement strand
AGAGTCCTTTCAGGTTCTGGATCAGCTTCAACAAGAATGCCTTTTTCTCTGTCCCTGCTCATAAGAAAGAGGAGAGAAAAAGAAAAGAAGAGGAATCCTCTATGTCACAGTAAAGAGGATCCTTATTGTTAGTAGAAGAAAAAAAGAAGAAATTCGAACACAGATAGAAGAGGGGGTTCGAATTTGGTGATGATGTGAGGAAGAGATGTTAGTTAATGAATGAATAAATAGAATAGGATGAGAGAGAAGGGGTGGATTTTCGAAAATTATTTTTGAAAAGGGGTTAGTGATTTTTGAAAATTGGTTTTTGAAAAATTGTTAGTAATTTTCGAAAATTAAGTTTTTTTTTTTAAAAATTAAAATAATTAATAAATTAAAAAAAGAAATTTTGAAAAAGGGGAGAGATATTTTTGAAAATGAGAGAGAGAGAGTTAGTTAGGTGGTTTTGAAAAAGTTAAGAAACAAACAAAAAGTTAGTTAGTTAGTTGAAATAAATTTTGAAAACCAATTTTGAAAAGATAAGAAGTTAGGAAGTTAGAAAAGATATTTTGAAAAGATATTTTTGAAAAAGATAAGATAAGAAGATATTTTTGAAAAGATATGATAAAATTAGTTTTGAAAAAGATTTGATTTTTAAAATCACAATTAATGACTTGATTCATAAGAAATCACAAGATATGATTCTAGAACTTAAAGTTTGAATCTTTCTTAACAAGCAAGTAACAAACTTCAAATTTTTGAATCAAAACATTAATTGATTATGTTATTTTCGAAAATTTGGTATAAAATTAAGAAAAAGATTTTTGAAAAATATTTTTGGAATTTTCGAAAATAACTAATAATTTTGAAAAAGATTTGATTTTTGAAAAAGATTTTGAAAAAGATAAGATTTTCAAATTGAAAATTTGATTTGACTCATAAGAAACAATTTGATTTTAAAAATTTTTGAAAAAGTCAATCCAAATTTTTGAATTTGATGAGAGAAAAAGGGAAAGATATTTTTTTTGATTTTTGAATTTTTATGATGAGAGAGAAAAACACAAAAAAAAAAATGCAATGCATGAAATTTTTAGATCAAAACATGTGATGCATGCAAGAATGCTATGAATGTCAAGATGAACACCAAGAACACTATGAAGATCATGATGAACATCATAGACACAATTTTGAAAAATTTTTAATGCAAAGAAAACATGCAAGACACCAAACTTAGAATTCTTTAATGCTTACACACTAAGAATTCAAGAATGCATATGATAAATATGAAAAGACACAAAACAAAAAATCATCAAGATCAAACAAGAAGACTTACCAAGAACAACTTGAAGATCATGAAGAACACTATGAATGCATGATATTTTCGAAAAAATGCAAGATGCATATGCAATTGACACCAAACTTATGATATGACTCAAGACTCAAACAAGAAACATGAAATATTTTTTATTTTTATGATTTTCTAATTTTTTTGGATTTTTATTTTATATTTTTCGAAAAATCCTTTTGAAAAAGAAAAAAAAAAGGATTCCAAAATTTTTAATATGAATTCCAGGAATCTTATGCTCTAAAGCTCCAATCAAAGGGTCAGGCATGGCTTAATAGCCAGCCAAGCTTTAGTATGTAACTCAGACATGACACGCCTGACATTCCTTACATTCAATAGCCAATTGGCTAAGAAAGATAAAGAAGCTCTTCTCTTGGGTTTAAGGATTGAGACATGGCTTTACAGCCAGCCAGGCTTCAACATGCTCCATGAAACACTAGAATTCATTCTTAAAAATTCTGAAAGGAAAATATATTTTTGAAAACATTTTTATTTTTAAAATTTTTTTTTTTCGAAAACAAAGGAAGAATTTTTGAAAGATTTTTGAAAAATTTTTTTGAAAACAAGACAAAAAGAAAATTACCTAATCTGAGCAACAAGATGAACCGTCAGTTGTCCAAACTCGAACAATCCCCGGCAACGGCGCCAAAAACTTGGTGGACGAAATTGTGATCACATTAATGTAGTACTCTTTGTTATTGTATGGAATCATTATTATGGCTCTTTACTATGTGTGGACACAACTCCGTTCAACTAACCAGCAAGTGTACTGGGTCGTCCAAGTAATAAACCTTACGTGAGTAAGGGTCGATCCCACAGAGATTGTTGGCTTGAAGCAAGCTATGGTCACCTTGCAAATCTCACTCAGGCGGATTTAAACATGATACTTTATTAGATTAAAATAAACAATAAAAGGGATAGAGATACTTATGTAGATTCATTGGCAGGAATTTCAGATAAGCGAATGGAGATGCTTTTCGTTCCTCTGAACCTCTGCTTTCCTGCTATCTTCATCCAATCAGTCTTACTCCTTTCCATGGCTGGCTTTATGTGATACATCACCACTGTCAATGGCTACTTTCGGTCATCTTTCGGGAAAATGATCCAATGCCCTGTCACGGCACGGCTAATCGTCTGGAGGCATCACCCTTGTCAATGGCTTCATCTTATCCTCTCAGTGAATGATCTGCTCACGCACCCTGTCACAGCACGGCTATTCATCTGTCGGTTCTCGATCATGCTGGAATAGGATTTACTATCCTTTTGCGTCTGTCACTAACGCCCTGCAATCGCGAGTTCGGAGCTCGTCACAGTCATTCAATCATTGAATCCTACTCGGAATACCACAGACAAGGTTTAGACTTTCCGGATTCTCTTGAATGCCGCCATCATTCTAGCTTACGCCACGAAGATTCTGGTTAGGAGATCTAAGAGATACTCATTCTAGCTTAATTCATGTAGAACAGAAGTGTTTGTCAGGCACGCGTTCATAAGGGGGAAGGATGATGAGCGTCACACATAATCATCACCTTCATCACGTTCTTGGGTGCGAATGGATATCTTAGAAGCGAAATAAGAAGAATTGAATAGAAAACAGTAGTACTTGCATTAATCTTTGAGGAACAGCAGAGCTCCACACCTTAATCTATGGAGTGTAGAAACTCTACCGTATGAAAATACATAAGTGAAGGTCCAGGCATGGCCGAGATGGCCAGCCCCCTAAACGAGATCAATAGTCTCCTAAGATGAACAATGGATTAAAACTGAGACCAAAGATGCCTAATACAATAGTAAGAGGTCCTATTTATAATAAACTAGCTACTAGGGTTTACATGAGTAAGTATTTGATGTATAAATCCACTTCCGGGGCCCACTTGGTGTGTGTTTGGGCTGAGCTTAAGTGTAGCACGTGCAGAGGCCATTTGTGGAGCTGAATGCCAGTATTTGTGCCAGTTTGGGCGTTCAACTCTGGTTTTGGATCCTTTTCTGGCGCTGGACGCCAGATTTGGGCAGAAGGCTGGCGTTGAACGCCAGTTTACGTCGTCAATTCTTGGCCAAAGTATGGACTATTATATATTGCTGGAAAGCCCTGGATGTCTACTTTCCAACGCAATTAAAAGCGCGCCATTTCGGGTTCTGTAGCTCCAGAAAAGCCACTTTGAGTGCAGGGAGGTCAGAATCCAACAGCATCAGCAGTCCTTTTTCAACCTCTGAATCTGATTTCTGCTCAAGTCCCTCAATTTCAGCCAGAAAATACCTGAAATCACAGAAAAACACACAAACTCATAGTAAAGTCCAGAAATGTGAATTTAACATAAAATCTATTAAAAACATCCCTAAAAGTAACTAGATCCTACTAAAAACATACTAAAAACAATGTCAAAAAGCGTATAAATTATCCGCTCATCAGACACCAATTATCAATCACTTGGACATTAGTAACTCTAGGTCACCCAAGTTACCATCCTAAGCCAAGAATAATAAAATTCTACACTAAAATCCAACCAAGAATTTTATCAAACACTTGGAAGGCATAAAAGTTAAGCAAGCTAAAATTGCAAGAAATATAAATCTAACACTTCTAAGGGCATGAGAATAACAATAACAAAGCAATTAAACAAGAAGAACATCAAACATAAATTGCATTAATTGAAATAAAAGGAAACAAGAGTGCATGAACATAAAGGTAACAAAATAAAGGAAATGACAAGTAAAACTAGAAGAGCAAAGATGTAAGAACAATAAAGTGAAGGGAAAAGTAAATAAAACGAGAATTAGTCCTAGATCTAAAGAGAATTGAATCTAATCTAACCTAATTCTACCCTAATTCTAGAGAGAAGAGAGAGTTTCTCTCTCTAGAATGACCTAAGGCATGTTTCTAATCTAAACTAATTGCCCCCTTTGATCCATCTTGAATTCAGCCTCTAATAGCTTCAGAAATGAGTTGGATCTGGGCCTGGGCAGCTCAAAAGTCACCTCCAGCGAATTACCTTTAATGAGGTCACATGCCGCTTGTCATGCGTACGCGTCGGTCACGCGTACGCCTCATCTTGCAATTCTATGTCACGCGTACGCGTCATGTCACACATACGCGTTGTTGACAAATGACCTTATCACATGCGTGCATCGCTCATGCATGCACGTCGTCATGAAATCTCCAAATGCTCATTTTTTTCATGAATTCTCCACTTTTCATGCTTTTTCTTCACTTCTTCCATCCAATACTTGCCTTATGAATCTGAAATCACTCAACAAACATATCAAGGCATCCATTGGGATTAAGGTGAATTAAAATTTAGCAATTTAAGGCCTAAAAAATATGTTTTCACTTTTAAGCGCAAATTAGGGAGAATTACAAAACCATGCTATTTCATTGAATAAATGTGAGATAAGTTGATAAAATCACCCAAATTAAACACAGGATAAACCACAAAAATGGGGTTTATCAACCTCTCCACACTTAAACAATAGCATGAGGACGATGGAATAATGTGAAGATAATTTATATTATGGAATGATAGGAAAGAAAATAAGAAGAAAGAAAAGAGGAGGAAAGAAAAATATTAAAGAAACCTTTACCACAGAAGAGCAGAGAGTAAAGATTAAAAGAAACGAAAGAGAGAAGGAAAAGAAAAAGAGATAAGAAGAGATATTGTTTACTGTTGAAAGTGAGCAGAGATATTGTGGTGAGTGCTCTGAGATTTGCTTCTAGAGATACATCGGCCAATCCAGGGGATGGTCACACCTGTAAGACAGAGGTTGCTTACAGAGGTTATCGATAGATAAATTGGCTAGAGAGAGCCTCACCTGTAAGACAGAGGTTACTTATAGAGGTTATGTTTGCATACATTGGCTCAAGAGAGTCTCCCATGTAAGACAGAGGTTGCTTACAGAAGTTATGACACTGAAAACCAAACTCAGACAAAGGTTGCTGAGTTACGTCGGGAGCGGGTCAAAACCGACAGATGAGCTCATTACCTGCACTAGGGATAGACATGCATCATACTTGTTTGCGCATATTTGTTTGTGAGTGTGTTTTCTATGATTGTGTGTGCTTGTGATTGGGTTTTGTGTTCTGTAATTATTGAATTGACTCGTACTTTGTTGACTGTTGTTGCTGACCAAGTATATGTAAAATGGATATAACTATACACCCCGACTCTACTAAGAACTCCCTAGTTCTTACCCCCTATTTCCACCCCTTTCAATTACAGGTGCAAAGGCTTATTGCGAAGCTTCAAGAGTACAGAGAAATATGTTTAGGAGATGTTTTGTTAGAATTTATATTTCCCTCGTCTTGTTAGTTAGAGTTTTATTTAGAAGGGTAGGTTTTGTAATTGCTTTTGTATGTAATACTACAATGTATTATTAATATGAAGTATGTGAATATGTGTTGTTTGTTCTTGTTGGAAAAGTTATAAGTTTTAGTAAAACCATCGATAGGTTACGCGTAAAGGCTCGATATTAAATAGATAATAAAAGGAATTAGGTTAGTAAAGCCTTACTTTTGGTACGATCGTGAGGTGCATAAGTTCTAGCCACTCACTAATTAACTTAGTGAAAGCTAGTGTCGGTGGACACCAATTATCAATCACTTGGACATTAGTAACTCTAGGTCACCTAAGTTACCATCCTAAGCCAAGAATAATAAAATTCTACACTAAAATCCAACCAAAAATTTTATCAAACACTTGGAAGGCATAAAGGGAAAGCAAGATAAAATTGCAAGAAATATAAATCTAACACTACCAAGGGCATGAGAATAACAATAACAAAGAATTTAAACAAGAAGAACATCAAACATAAATTGCATTAATTGAAATAAAAGGAAACAAGAGTGAATGAACATAAAGGTAACAAAATAAGGGAAATGACAAGTAAAACTAGAAGAGCAAAGATGTAAGAACAATAAATTGAAAGGAAAAGTAAATGAAACGAGAATTAAACCTAGATCTAAAGAGAATTGAAATCTAACCTAATTCTATCTTAATTCTAGATAGAAGAGAGAGCTTCTCTCTAGAATGAACTAAGGCATGTTTCTAATCTAAACTAATTGCCCCCTTGATCCATATTGAATTTAGCTTCTAATTGCTTTTGAAATGAGTTGGATTTGGGCCTGGGCAGCTCAGAAATCGCCCCCAGCGAATTGCCTTTAATGAGGTCACGTGCCGCTTGTCATGCGTACGCGTCATCTTGCAATTCTCTGTCATGCGTACGCGTCATGTCACGCGTACACGTCGTTGACAAATGACCTTATCACGCGCGTGCGTCTCTCATGCGCGCGCGTCGCCATGAAATCTCCAAATGCACATTTTTTCATGAATTCTCTACTTTGCATGCTTTTTCTTCACTTCTTCCATCCAATAATTTCCTTATGAATCTGAAATTACTCAACCAACATATCAAGGCATCGAATGGGATTAAGGTGAATTAAAATTTAGCAATTTAAGGCCTAAAAATCATGTTTTCACTCTTAAGTGCAAATTAGGGAGAATTACAAAACCATGCTATTTCATTGAATAAATGTGAGATAAGTTGATAAAATTCCTCAAATTAAGCACAAGATAAACCACAAAATTGGGGTTTATAAACCTCCCCACACTTAAACAATAGCATGAGGACAAGGTAATACTATGAAGATAATTTATATTATGGAATGATAGGAAAGAAAATAAGAAGAAAGAAAAGAAGAGGAAAGAAAAATATTAAAGAATCCTCTACCACAGGAGAGCAGAGAGCAAAGATTAAGAGAAAGGTAAGAGAGAATGAAAAGAAAAAGAGACAAGAAGAGATATTGTTAACCTGCTGAAAGCGAGCAGAGATATGGTGGTAAGTCTACTGAGATTTGCTTCTAGAGATACATCGACCAATCCAGGGGATGTCGCACCTGTAAGACAGAGGTTGCTTACAGAGGTATCGATACATACATTGGCCAGAGAGAGCCTCACCTGTAAGACAGAGGTTGCTTACAGAGGTTATGTTTGCATACATCAGCTCAAGAGAGTCGCACATGTAAGACAGAGGTTTCATACAGAGGTTATGACACTGAAAACCAAACTCAGACAAGGGTTGCTGAGTTACGTCGGGAGCAGGTCGAAACCGACAGATGAGCTCATTACCTGCACTAGGGATAGACATGCATCATACTTGTTTGCGTATATTTGTTTGTGAGTGTGTTTACTATGATTGTGTGTGCTTGTGATTGGGTTTTGTGTTCTGTAATTATTGAATTGGCTTGTACTTTGTGACTATTGTTGCGATCCTACTCAAAATGCCACAGACAAGGTCAAATTTTCAAGATCAGAGAACGCTTCTTCTTTAGATTCTAGCCTAAACCACGGAGACCCTAATCTCCCCGAAAATCGGCTGAACTGGTGTCTCGAGAAGTCCCCAACGAAGTCATGGATTAATCGTCTGAGAGATGTATAAATATAGCTGTTGACTCGTGCTTTTCTTCCAAGTACTCACACGAACCCAAGTAGATGCGGGTGTTTGTCAGGCACGTTTGTCTTAATATGATGAATAGAGCTAATTTGTCAAATCATCCTACTCACCACGATGAAGATCGGAATATACATCTTAGAGATAGATCAAACACGGATCGAAGAAGAAACAATAGTACTTTTAATAATTCATAGAACTCAGCAGGGCTCATCCCCTCAACCTAGGAGGTTTAAAAACTCATACTGAAAGTAAGAACAATGAAAAAATGTGTATGGTGTATGTTTTGTTGATGTCTATAAAAATCATGTAAAATACACTTTAAATACTAAACAGATGACTAGTAAGGGTAAAACAGTCTATTTAGTGCTATAATCCACTTCTAGGGCCCACTTGGTGAGTGTTTGGGCTGAGCTTTGATGAGATCCACGTACTATGAGGCTCCTTGGGCGTGGAATGCCAGCTAGGGGGTCCTCTCTGGACCTTTGGACACTGGGCTCTGCTCTTTGGGCGCTGGACGCCTGGAAGGGGGCAGAAAGCTGGCATTGAACGTCAGTTTTGGGCCTTTTAATCCGAAGAAAAGTATGAACTATTATATATTGCTGGAAAGCTCTGAAAATCAGATTTTCATAGCCGTTGAGATCGCTCTATTTGGACTTTTGTAGCTCCAGACAAGCTCTTCCGAATGCAGGCAGGTCAGATCTAGACAGCATCTGCAGTGCTTTCTCTGTCTCTGAATCAGACTTCTGCTCCAGCTCCTCAATTTCATCCAGAAAATACCTGAAATTGTCCAAAAATATAAAAACTCATAGTAGAATCTAAAAATGTGAATTTAACACTAAAACCTATAAAAACTTAATAAAAACTAAACAAAAACTTCTAAAAACTATATAAAAATGATGTCAAAAAGCGTATAAAATATCCGCTCATCAATAGAGGCTTGGATTCCTAGAATAGAGTTGTAGATTGGGCGAGGCAAAATTATTCTATGTGAGGCGAAGAGATCCTTCTGGTTTGTTTGCTGTAGAGTTTATTTGTGCTTACTACGTACTAGTTTGTGGGGGAATAAGGTGATTAGAATGGTTAGGATTAAATAACATAATTATAAATTGTATGATAGTTGTTTATATTATGTAAATGTATTACTGATATCTTATTTTACACTATTTGTATTAGCCCAATTTTTTCGTAAAATGATTTTTGAGACTTTCTGTGATTGAAATGTACAAAAATTGTGTATCATGGTTTGTTTTAGTTTAAGGAGTTGGGTCCGAATCTAAAAAATAATATAATAATATATAATTATTATAAAGCCAAAAAAGTCAAATTTCAAGCTTCAATAGCTAGTGAAAAAATCTCTCCCTTTTCTTTTCTTTAAGTTTCAGCCATAAAGTCTATGATGTCTAAAAATTTATGTTTGATTGTAATACCTAAAAGACATAAGAATGCAACATAAGGATAGGATTGTAGTTATGAAAAATATAGGAACGTAAGTGATACACCAAAAAAGAGAAATATGAAATAGAAGTGAGAATAGTGTAGAAACGAAATAGGTAGCATGGTAAAATTAGTAGAAAAAATGGACAAAAGGGATAAAATATAAATATAGAAAGTTTATAATAAAAACTTAATTTTATAAAAGATACGGGAAAATTATAATTTTGATAAAGTATAGGAGTAAAATTAGAAAGATGATAAAATATAGGGATCAAAATACAATTATGATAAAAATTAGAGGTAAAAGTGTAAATATTCTTAAAAGGGGTAAAATGGTCTTGTCATACATGTTTAAGGGTAAAATAGTAATTTAGAATAATAAGGGATAAAAATATCATTTTAAAAAAAGATGATAATATGGTACTTATGGAACCTAAAGGATAAAATGGTCATTTTATAAAGGAAATAAGACAAAGATTTAATTTTGAAGCAAAAAGACATAAAGGTCATTTCATAAAAAATTGAGGTTAAAATGATAATTTGAGAGGCTAATAGATATAATTGTCATTTGTATAAAAGACTAAGGACAAAATAGAAATTTAAAGGGCTAAAAGATACAATTGTCATTTTAATAAAATACTAAAGACAAAATGATAATTTAAGATAAAGAAGTACTGAATGGAATTTTCCTAAAAGATTAATAGTAAAATTGTCCCTTAAAGCCTCAAGATCAATGAATGACTGAATGTTCGCTTGGCAAAGTCAAGGTTTTCGTCCTGCTTGCTCAGTATTATAATTGAATGTGGAGACGCCCATTGACTGTTAAACACTATTTTCCATTCTTCGTATATTATGGTATTAAACTCTGTGATGATTATTACTAGTTTTCACGAGCTGATGGTATTCATAACCATTCAACATATATTCTATATTCTGTATGGCTTTTCCCTCTATAAGTTATATTTTCGGTGATCCCTATCGGCCACCCCATATTGGCCATGAATATATTATATACTAGTTTGTTGGGATGACTATATTTGAGTTGGTATGATTATTATGACTACCACACTCTCTCTTTTGATGTATATATGAAGCCTTAGTGGCATTATATGATATATCTATTTTTATGCATTGCTTATGTAAATATGTACTTTTGTTTATTAGCTTTATCCGTTCGTGCGACAATCGTTTATGATGTGTGACAGACTAAATAATGTATAAACTATATAAAGAGTATAGAGTCCCGTAGGTGGACATATTATTAACCCTCAGTGATTAACATTTGTCATGACATACTAAAAGTTTGGTCGTTACACTATGTGGTGTAGATGGCTCAAAATCAATCTTCGATGTATGATTAGCACAATTCAAGGGGGAGGGGGCTTGAAACTGTTGTTTATGGAGGACTGATGAATCCATATTTGACAATATATTTTGGTTTGATTTGAGTAGATTTCATCACACAAACCCACATTTATTCATCCAAATAGTATACTTTTGTGTTCTCTCCCTAATTTGAGCTTAATTGTGAAAACATGCTATTTTTTCCTATTTTAATCACTTTTATCCCACTTTTATCCCATTCGATACCTTGATGGTTTTGATGAGTGATTTCAGGTGTAATAGGTTGGAATGGCTTGATAAGAGTGGAAGAAGAGCATGCAAGAGGGAGAAAACATGAAGAAAACAAAAGAGAAGCACACGTTGGAGTATGCGTGCGCACAAACCCTTGTGCGTACGTACAAGAACCACAGAGCCATGTGTGCGTGCGCACAACATCCTGTGCATGTGCACAAGAAGAAAATCAGCATGTGTGCGTACGCACACACCTGTGCGTACGCACACGTCCCAGCACGTGACTCACTTAATGGAAATCGCTGGGAGCGATTTCTGGGCCTCCGGAGCCCAGTTTTTGGACCTTCTGAAGCTAATTCTTCCTATATCAAACAAGGCCTCACTCCATGTGAAAAGGGGGGGGGGGAGGAATTAGGGTTATTTTAGCATTATGTAGGTTATTTTCTAGAGAGAGAAACTCTCCCTTCTCTCTAGAACTAGGGTTTATTAGTTTAATTTCTTGTAATTTCTACTTTTAATTCTTGTTTTTATTTACTTTTTCTTGTCATTTATTGTTATTGCATCTTTATTCTTCTTCATTTCCTTTGTTATTTCCTTTATCTTGTCATTTTTATGTTTATGGATACTTTTGTTAATTTTAATTTCAATTAATGCAATTTTAGGTTTCCATGTCATTATTGCTTTCTTTAGTTGTTATTGCTATTTTCTTGCTTTGGTAGCTTTAGAATTTATTTTATTGTATTTTAATATTATTTTATTCTCATGCACACCAAGTGTTTGATAAAATACTTGGCTTAGTTTTTACATAGTTTTTTCTCCACTCTTGGCTTGGAATTGGTGACTTTGGTGACCCTTGAGTCATTGATGTACATTCTTGTTTGATATATTAGAGTAGTTAGTTGATTTGGTTTTCCTTGACTCTAAGTGACCCAATAGTATTGACTTAGGACTTAGCATTGGAATCAACTATGCCTGTTTGACTTATCCTCGATGTAGGATTGACTAAGTAGGATTAACTCTTCATAATCATCATATGTTTGTGGCCAATGGCTAGGATAGGTAAACTTAGCTCTCAATTACTTGCCAAGAGGCTTCTTACATTTCAATTCTTCTTGCTTTGACTTTTACTTGCTTTCCTTTAATTCTTTGCATGCTTGTTGCATTTCTTGCTATTTATATTTCTTGCTCTCTTGCAATTATCCAAACCCCCATTTCCTCCCATAGGCAATAATAACAACATTTCATTGCAACTCCTAGGGAGAACGACCCGAGGTTGAATTACTCTTGATCTCGGTTACTTTAATTTAAATTAACATTTGATTGTGAGAATTCATTGTTGGTTTGGACTATGCTACCAACGAATTGATGCTTGTTTTGATTGATTCCAAACTATACAAGAATTCTCACGTTATCAAATTTGGCGCCGTTGCCGGAAAAGTTACAATGGTGTTATGTTAGTGGCTATTGTGCATATTGTGAATATTGTGAATAGCTTATTTTTGGTTGTTTGTACATATGTTGCTTGCTTTTGGTTCATGTGGATATACGAATATGTAAATAGTTTGTTTTAGTTGATTGCTTGTTTTTACTAGTTTTAGGAGTTCATTTTATTTGTACTTGTTACCTTGGGTTTTTATTTTCTCTTTATCCTATGAATTCTCACCCATTGCATTGTGAGTTTTGTTGCTATTGTGTGTAGGAATTGGGAATTTCAATTGCTTGCTACCTTGATGGAATGAAAAGGGACTCACCACTATACTATAAGATGTGGGTGCACAAGCCTTGGAATCTCAATTACCTTGGAGAATACAAGTTTGGGTGAGAGCTTCTCAATAAAGTCCAACTTAAGGACTCTAAATAGAAGTGCTAGGTGGGAGACACTCCACCATGGTAACATTGTTCTTACCCTTTCCTTGTTTATAATTTTGGTTTACTGCATGTTTGCTTGCTTTAGTTAGCTTAGAATTAGCTTAATTTTGAGATTTGATAGGTTAATTTTGTTTTGGATCATGAATTTATGGGTTCTTGCATGTTTTGGTGTTGAATTTTGGTTGAACTAAGGCTTGGTACCTTAGATTTTAAAGAAATTTTTTTGGGAAAAATAGGGGATGTGCGCGTGCACACCCTTGTGTGCACGCACCCAACAACGAAATTTCACATTCTGTGCGTATGCACCCACCTATGCGTACGCACACAAGCCTTTATGCCCTCTGTTTGGAGCGTCCGCATGCCTTGTGCGTGGGCGCTCCCCTGTTTTCTTGTGCCTTGTGCGTACGCACACACATGTGCGTACACACGCATCCCCTTATTCGCACTCTCTGTGCGAGCGCACAGAGCTGTGTGCACGCACACGGCCTTACACTCCCTCTGGTGGGAGCGTTGGCACAGCCTGTGCGCATGAACCCATACCCCTTTTTGCTTCTGTGCGCACGTACGGACCTGTGTGCGTGCGTTCACATGATCCTTCTCAAAAAAAAACCCTACCTGTGCATACGCATAGCTTTGTGCGCACGCACAACCCTCAGCAACCCCTCTGCTCGCAGCACATGCACCCCTTGTGCGCGGGAACACCCCTTCTTTTCCCTCTTGTGCGCTGATAAACCACTATTTTATGGTTTATCTTGTGTTAATTTGAGTAGTTTTTATCAACTCTTCACTCATTATTCATACTATTTGCATGGTTTTACAATTCCTTCCTAGTTTTATGCTATGATTGAAAACCTGCTTCCTAAGCCTTTAATTTGTGTATTTTAATTTCTCATTTATACTAGTCGATGCCGTGATCTGTGTGTTAAGTGTTTCAGGCTTTATAGGGCTGGAATGGCTTAGAGAATGGAGAGGAAGCTTGCAAAAATAGAAGGAGCACAAGAAATAAAGGAGACAACCAGCGAGAAGTGACACGCACGCATGGCTCACGCGTGCGCGCGAAACAGAGAAAATCACAGTGACGCGTGTGTGTGCCTGACGCGTACACGTGGAAGCGAATCTGCACAACGACGCGAGCGCGTGCCTGACGCGCACGCGTAGAAAGGAAATTCGGCCAGCGACACGCACACGTGACCGACGCGTACGCGTGACATGCGCGATTTGCAGAAAATTCAGAAAATGCTGGGGCAATTTCAAGCCGTGTTTTGACCCAGGTTTAGGCCCAGAAACACAAATTAGAGCCAGAGAACAAGCAAAGACTCATTGGACATTAAAACATTCTCATTATGCATAGTTTTAGTTTAGTTTTGGAATCTTAGAGAGAATACTACTCCTTCCTCTAGGTTTTCTTTGCATTCATAGTTTAGAGTTTCATGCTTTTGCTTTTGGATACTGAGAAGACTCATTACCTCCGTAGAAGTTTCATTGTTCTAGTTTGTTTTCTTACTCTTCTACCTTTTATTGCCATTAACCCTATTTGGATAAGTATGTTGCATTTTGGAATTTATTAATATAAGAACCTATTTTATTTTTAATTGATTTTTAATTATTGTTTATCATGTCTTCCTTATATTCCCTTTTTAATTCTGTGAAGTTTACAATCATGATAATGGAGTAGTTCCCCAACTTGATTGGGAGTTGATTAAAAGGAGAACCTTGAGTTGGAATACTCAAGTGTTAATCCTCGCGCATAGTTGATGACTGACAACTCTAATCTCTAACTCTAATCCTTCCTAAAGAGAGGATTAGGACTTGAGGATATAGCTTGTTAGTTAGTTACTTGACTTTCCCTTATTCATTAAGGGATGACCAGGTAGATCAACAACGTTTTAGGATTGTACTTGAGGAAATCCAACAAGGATAGAAATTCCAATTAATCATCTCCCGGTCAAGGCTTTTAATTGAATTAAATAAATTCTCTAGTTAATTTCCACTGCTTAATTTTATAATAATTTATTTTCCTGCTTCTCAAACTCAAAATTTCTAGGAAAACCTCTAACCAATAAGCTGCACTCTTTTGTCAACTCGTTGGGAGACGACCTGGGATTCATACTCCCAGTATTTTTAATTCTAATTTTGTGACAACCTTTTTAAATTGATAAGCAAATTTTAGCTGGTTAAGAACTGTACTTGCAACGCATTTCTTTTATTAATTTCTTAACTGGTCAATTTCTGCCTGCATCATGCGCCCGCACACATCTCTTGTGTGTGCGCACAGACACCAAATTCCCTTCTGTTCGCAGCGCCCACACCCTGATGTGCGCGCGCATAACCTCCTTTTCCACCTAGTGTGAGTACGCACACGCACCTGTGCGTACGCACGCCCCTGTTTTCTCCCACTTTACTTCTCTTCTTCTCTTCTCTCTACTTCTTCTCTTTTTTTCTCCCACTTATTCCTCTTTTACCCTATTTTCTTCTTGTTCTTTGATGACAAGTCATCTTAGCCTAGTTTCACTAGTCTTTTTCCTTTGTTTTCATTTAGTTTTATGCACTTTCTTAAGCCATAAGTAAGCCAATTGGGTTGAATTTTATGTTTCCTTTGATTTAATCAACCATGGATAAATTGATGCATTTTCATGAGTTTTTGTGCCATAATTGCTCATATGACAAGAATAAGAATAACTCTCATGATTATGGCATAGCTTTGATACAATTGTTGATTGATGATAGGTGGAATAAAGCTTGGAGGAAGGTTGCAAGAATGGGCTTGAAAAGAGGGATTCACGTTTGAGCTAACGTTTGCCTCAAACGTTAACTCAAACGTGAGAAGCAGATGAAGAACACCCTGGAGAAGAGCCAACGTTTGCGCCAACGTTTGCCTCAAACGTTGAGGCAAACGTTGGCTGAAGAAGAAGCAGGGGAAGGCAACGTTTGCGCCAACGTTTGCCTCAAACGTGAGGTCAAACGTTGGCGCCAAAAAGAATGAAAAAGAGCACTCCTGGGCATGGCAACGTTTGAGCCAACGTTTACCTCAAACGTGAGGTCAAACGTTGGCTACATTTTGGCAAGAAAGAGCATGGAAGAGCACCCTTGATTGATGGGTTAGATGAGCTATGTTTACGCCAATGTTTGCCTCAAACGTTGGCCAAAAAGGGAGCCTGGGAAGAACCACGTTTGAGCTCACGTTTGACCTCAAACGTTGGCTCAAACGTGGATGACAGCAAATGGGCTATCTGCATAATGCCTCACACAAGGGACATTTAAGTCAACGTTTGCCTCAAACGTTGACTCAAACGTGAATGGTTCATGGCCCGGTTCACAAATGGATTTCTTCCCAACACCAAGAACAATCAACGGAGGCTATTATCAACCCAATTCCATCAAGACTAAAGGCCCAATTCAAGGCTTAATGATCATTTGAAGAAAGTGTATAAATAGCTTAGAATTTGAAGTTTTAGGAGAGCTTTTCTTTTTAGAGTTTTCTTTAAGAATTTTCATAGTATTCATAGTAGAGAGCTTTTGGGTTTTGAGCTGTTTGGAGATTCTGAGTCTTGGGGAAGGAGAATTGAATTCTCTTCCTCTTAGTTTTCTTGTTTTTTTTCAATTTCATCTACACTTGCCTTGAGTCTTGGGTGTTGAAGAATTGAGGAAATTCTGTCTCAATCTCACCTTGAGATCTCTCTATTTTTCTTACTGCAGCTTCTGGAGAATTGAACTTGAATTTACATTTCTACATTGCTCTCTTCTTTAATTTGGCATTTGCTCTCTAAATTTGGATCTAAGAAGGCATTGAGATCTAGACGTAGTTATCTAGTCTCTTGGGTCCTGAGATCTATTGGTTTCCATTTTAATTTCCTTGTTTAATTACTACACCAAGTTTATTTTCCTTTTAGTTTTGAGATCCGGTTCAACTAATTACATCAACTACTCTTCATTCTGTTAAGTTTTGCTTTTCCCTGTTTAATTCCTGCAGATCCAATTCCCATTCCCCTTTTATTTTTCAAGTCATTTATATTTCTTGCACTTTAAGTTTCTGCAATTTACATTACTTGCACTTTAAGATTCAGCTCTTTTTCTTTTTGTTCCCTTTAATTTCCTGCAAATCACCTACTCTCCTTTACATTCTATGCAATTTAATTTCTGTCAACACAATTTCACACAATTAACACTTGTTTGCTTGACTAATTCAACCACTAAACTAAAGTTGCTCAATCCTTCAATCCTTGTGGGATCGACCTCACTCCCGTGAGTTTTATTACTTGATGCGACCCGGTACACTTGCCGGTGAGTTTTGTGTCGGATCGTTTTCCGCACATCATTCTTGTTAGTTTTCATTGCATCTCATTTTTGTTTTAGTAATTATATTAGTTTTGGTTTAGTTACTTGTTAATTAAATAAGTTGCAAGTGTTTGATTGATGTTGATTGGGTTGCTTCTTGCTTGAATTTTGATTTAATTGTTGATGAATATGTGCACTAAGCATTAAGCCTCTGTTTGATTTGCCTAATTGAATTGTGAGTTTGATTCATATGTTGTAGTTACCATATGCATTAAACTTTATCCTTGTTTGGCATCTTGAATTGTGCACTTTTACTTTAGTGAATTGAATTGAAGTTACTTGTTCATCATGATTTTCTTATCAACTCAATCACATAACAAGATACTTGTTTGTTTTTAATGCTTTGCATTTGTTTGAGTGACTTGACTTGATTCCTATCAAGTTTATCACTTTTTGCAACAAGTACCTTGATTATGTAACTATTGTATTATGTGAACAAGTAGTTTGCTTTTCACCTTTGAATATGTATGTTGATTGTGCCATTTTCTATTCACCTTGTGCTTTCACTTGCACAACATCAATATCCAATATCTTTATATTCAATTCACTTTAGTTGTGGCTACCTAGGTTTGCTTGTGCCTTAAGTTTTGCTTATTCATTACTTGCAACCTAGGGCCACTTAATTGAGGAATACATGCTTTCTCTGTTGATTATGTGGTTGCCGTTTTCACCCGGCCAATTTGTGTGTTCTAAACTGTGCGCATTTAGAATATGCATGATGAGCGGATAATTTATACGCTTTTTGACATTGTTTTTAGTATGTTTTTAGTAGGATCTAGTTACTTTTAGGGATGTTTTTAATAGATTTTGTGTTAAATTCACATTTCTGGACTTTACTATGAGTTTGTGTGTTTTTCTGTGATTTCAGGTATTTTCTGGCTGAAATTGAGGGACTTGAGCAGAAATCAGATTCAGAGGTTGAAAAAGGACTGCTGATGCTGTTGGATTCTGACCTCCCTTCACTCAAAGTGGATTTTCTGGAGCTACAGAACTCGAAATGGCGCGTTTCCATTTGCGTTGGAAAGTAGACATCCAGGTCTTTCCAGCAATATATAATAGTCCATACTTTGGCCAAGAATTGACGACGTAAACTGGCGTTCAACGCCAGCTTTCTACCCAAATCTGGCGTCCAGCGCCAGAAAAGGATCCAAAACCAGAGTTGAACGCCCAAACTGGCACAAAAACTGGCGTTCAACTCCACAAATGGCCTCTGCACATGCAACACTTAAGCTCAGCCCAAACACACGCCAAGTGGGCCCCGGAAGTGGATTTATACATCAAATACTTACTCATGTAAACCCTAGTAGCTAGTTTATTATAAATAGGACCTCTTACTATTGTATTAGGCATCCTGGATTGTATTTTGATCCTGTGATCACGTTTTGGGGGCTGGCCATCTCGGCCATGCCTGGACCTTTCACTTATGTATTTTCAACGGTAGAGTTTCTACACTCCATAGATTAAGGTGTGGAGCTCTGCTGTTCCTCAAAGATTAATGCAAAGTACTACTGTTTTCTATTCAATTCATCTTATTTCGCTTCTAAGATATCCATTCGCACCCAAGAACGTGATGAAGGTGATGATTATGTATGACGCTCATCACCATTCTCCTTTATGAATGCGTGCCTGACAAACACTTCTGTTCTACATGAAATAAGCTAGAATGAGTATCTCTTAGATCTCCTAACCAGAATCTTCGTGGCGTAAGCTAGAATGATGGCGGCATTCAAGAGAATCCGGAAAGTCTAAACCTTGTCTGTGGTATTCCGAGTAGGATTCAATGATTGAATGACTGTGACGAGCTTCAAACTCGCGAGTGCTGGGCGTTAGTGACAGACGCAAAAGGAGGGTGAATCCTATTCCAGCATGATCGAGAACCGACAGATGAATAGCCGTGCCGTGACAGGATGCGTGAGCATATTATTCACTGAGAGGAGGGGATATAGCCACTGACAACGGTGATGCCCTTGCATAAAGCCAGCCATAGAAAGGAGTAAGACTGATTGGATGAAGATAGCAGGAAAGCAGAGGTTCAGAGGAACGAAAGCATCTCCATTCGCTTATCTGAAATTCCTACCAATGAATTACATAAGTATCTCTATCCCTATTTTATTATATAATATTCGAAAACACCATTATCACTTTATATCCGCCTGACTGAGATTTGCAAGGTGACCATAGCTTGCTTCATACCAACAATCTCCGTGGGATTCAACCCTTACTCACGTAAGGTATTACTTGGACGACCCAGTGCACTTGCTGGTTAGTTGTATCGAAGTTGTGACAATTATGAATTAAGATCAGAGCACCAAGCTTTGGAGCCATTACCAGGATTTGTTCGAGCCTGGAGATCACAATTTCGTGCACCAAGTTTTTGGCGCCGTTGCCGGGGATTGTTCGAGTTTGGACAACTGACGGTTCATCTTGTTGCTCAGATTAGGTAATTTTCTTTTTATTTTATTTTCAAAAATATTTCTAAAATTTTCTCATCTATTTTCGAAAAAAAAAAATAATAATAACAATATTTTCAAAAAAAAAATATATGTTTTCAAAAATAAATTATTCTATGGTTTCAGAATTTTTAAGAATGAATTCTAGCGTTTCATGAAGCATGTTGAAGCTTGGCTGGCTGTAAAGCCATGTCTCAATCCTTATACCCAAGAGAAGAGCTTCTTTATCTTTCTTAGCCAATTGGCTGTTGAATGTAAGGAATGTCAGGCGTGTCATGTCTGAGTTACATACTAAAGCTTGGCTGGCTATTGAGCCATGCCTGACCCTTTGATTGGAGCTTTAGAGCATAAGATTCCTGGAATTCATATTGAAAATTTTGGAATCCTTATTTTTCTTTTCCAAAATAGTTTTTCGAAAATATAAAATAAAAATCCAAAAAAATTTAGAAAATCATAAAAATCAAAAATATTTTTGTGTTTCTTGTTTGAGTCTTGAGTCATATCATAAGTTTGGTGTCACTTGCATATGCATCTTGCATTTTTTCGAAAATATCATGCATTCATATTATTCTTCAAGATCTTCAAGTTGTTCTTGGTAAGTCTTCTTGTTTGATCTTGATGATTTTTTGTTTTGTATCTTTTCATGTTTTTCATATGCATTCCTGAATTCTTAATGTCTAAGCATTAAAGAATTCTAAGTTTGGTGTCTTGCATGTTTTCTTTGCATCAAAGATTTTTCAAAAATATGTTCTTGATGTTCATCTTGACATTCAAAGTGTTCTTGGTGTTCATCTTGACATTCATATCATTCATGCATGCATTCATGGTTTTGATTCAAAAATTTTCATGCATTGCATCTTTTTAGTGTTTTTCTCTTGCATCATAAAAATTCAAAAATCAAAAAAATATCTTTCCTCTTTTCTCTCATCAAATTCGAAAATTTGGATTGACTTTTTCAAAGATTTTTGAAAATCAAATTGTTTCTCATGAGTCAAATCAAATTTTCAATTTGAAAATCTTATCTTTTTCAAAATCTTTTTCAAAAATCAAATCTTTTTCAAAATTCTTAGTTATTTTCGAAAATTCCAAAAATATTTTTCAAAAATCTTTTTCTTATTTTTATACCAAATTTTCGAAAATAACATAATCAATTAATGTTTTGATTCAAAAATTTCAAGTTTGTTACTTTCTTGTTAAGAAAGATTCAAACTTTAAGTTCTAGAATCATATCTTGTGATTTCTTATGAATCAAGTCATTAATTGTGATTTTAAAAATCAAATCTTTTTCAAAAACTAATTTCTATCATATCTTTTCAAAAAAATATCTTCTTATCTTATCTTTTTCAAAATTTGATTTCAAAATATCTTCTCTAACTTCCCAACTTCTTATCTTTTCAAATTTGTTTCAACTAACTAACTAACTTTTTGTTTGTTTCTTAACTTTTTCAAAACTACCTAACTAACTCCCTCTCTCTAATTTTCGAAAATATCTTCCCTCTTTTTCAAAAATTTCTTTTTTATTAACTAATTATTTTTATTTTTATTTTTAATTAAAAAAAAAATTTCGAAAAAAATACTAACCTTTTTCAAAAACTATTTTCAAAAATCACTAACTCTTTTTCAAAAATTTTCAAAAATTTTCTCCTTCTCTCTCATCCTATTCTATTTATTCATTCATTAACTAACATCTCTTCCTCACATCATCACCAAATTCGAACCCCCTCTTCTATCTGTGTTCGAATTTCTTCTTCTTTTCTTCTACTAACAATAAGGAACCTCTTTACTGTGACATAGAGGATTCCTCTTCTTTTCTGGTTCTCTTCTCTTTCTTATGAGCAGGGACAGAGAAAAAGGCATTCTTGTTGAAGCTGATCCAGAACCTGAAAGGACTCTGAAGAGAAAACTAAGAGAAGCTAAATTACAACAATCTAGAGACAACTTGATTGAAAATTTCGAACAAGTAAAGGAGATGGCAGCCGAACCCAACAACAATGCAAGGAGAATGCTTGGTGACTTTACTGCACCTAATTCCAATTTACATGGAAGAAGCATCTCCATTCCTGCCATTGGAGCAAACAATTTTGAGCTGAAACCTCAGCTAGTTTCTCTGATGCAGCAGAACTGCAAGTTTCATGGACTTCCATCTGAAGATCCTTTTCAGTTCTTAACTGAATTCTTACAGATATGTGATACTGTTAAGACTAATGGAGTAGATCCTGAAGTCTACAGGCTCATGCTTTTCCCTTTTGCTGTAAGAGACAGAGCTAGATTATGGTTGGATTCTCAACCCAAAGACAGCCTGAACTCTTGGGATAAGCTGGTCACGGCTTTCTTAGCCAAGTACTTTCCTCCTCAAAAGCTGAGCAAGCTTAGAGCTGATGTTCAAACCTTCAGACAGAAAGAAGGTGAATCCCTCTATGAAGCTTGGGAAAGATACAAACAGTTGACCAAAAAGTGTCCTTCTGACATGCTTTCAGAATGGACCATCCTGGATATATTCTATGATGGTTTATCTGAGCTATCAAAGATGTCACTGGACACTTCTGCAGGTGGATCCATTCACCTAAAAAAAACGCCTGCAGAAGCTCAAGAACTCATTGACATGGTTGCTAATAACCAGTTCATGTACACTTCTGAAAGGAATCCTGTGAGTAATGGGACGCCTATGAAGAAGGGAGTTCTTGAAGTTGATACTCTGAATGCCATATTGGCTCAGAATAAAATATTGACTCAGCAAGTCAATATGATTTCTCAGAGTCTGAATGGAATGCAAGCTGCATCCAACAGTACTCAAGAGGCTTCTCCTGAAGAAGAAGCTTATGATCCTGAGAACCCTGCAATAGCAGAGGTAAATTACTTAGGTGAACCTTATGGAAACACCTATAACTCAACATGGAGAAATCATCCAAATTTCTCATGGAAGGATCAAAAGCCCCAACAAGGCTTTAATAATGGTGGAAGAAACAGGTTTAGCAATGGCAAGCCTTTTCCATCATCAACTCAGCAACAGACAGAGAACTCTGAACAAAATGCTTCTAATTTGGCAAATCTAGTCTCTGATCTATCTAAGGCCACTGTAAGTTTCATGAATGAAACAAGGTATTCCATTAGAAATCTGGAAGCACAAGTGGGCCAGCTGAGTAAAAGGATCACTGAAATCCCTCCTAGTACTCTCCCAAGCAATACAGAAGAGAACCCAAAAGGAGAGTGCAAGGCCATTGACATAAGCACCATGGCCGAACCTGTAAGGGAAGGAGAGGACGTGAATCCCAAGGAGGAAGACCTCCTGGGACGTCCAGTGGTCAATAAGGAGCTTCCCTCTGAGGAACCAAAGGACTCTGAGGCTCATCTAGAGACTATAGAGATCCCATTGAACATCCTTATGCCCTTCATGAGCTCTGATGAGTATTCCTCTTCTAAAGAGAATGAGGATGTTACTGAAGAGCAAACTGCCAAGTTTCTTGGTGCAATCATGAAGCTGAATGCCAAATTATTTGGCATTGATGCTTGGGAAGTTGAACCTCCCTTGTTCATCAATGAACTAAGTGATCTGGATCAACTGACATTGCCTCAGAAGAGACAGGATCCTGGAAAGTTCATAATACCTTGTACCATAGGCACCATGATCTTTAAGGCTCTGTGTGACCTTGGTTCAGGAATAAACCTCATGCCCCTCTCTGTAATAGAGAAACTGGGAATCTATGGGGTGCAAGCTGCTAAAATCTCACTAGAGATGGCAGACAGCTCAAGAAAACAGGCTTATGAACAAGTAGAAGATGTATTAGTAAAGGTTGAGGGCCTTTACATCCCTGCTGATTTCATAGTCCTGGATACTGGAAAGGAAGAGGATGAATCCATCATCTTAGGAAGACCTTTCCTGGCCACATCAAGAGCTGTGATTGATGTTGACAGAGGTGAAATATTCCTTCAATGGAATGAGAACTCCCTTGTGTTTAAAACTCAAGGATCTCCCTCTGCAACCATGGAGAGGAAGCAGAAAAAGCTTCTCTCCAAGCAGAGTCAACCAGAGCCCCCACAGTCAAACTCTAAGTTTGGTGTTGGGAGGCCACAACCAAACTCTAAGTTTGGTGTTGAACTCCCATATCCAAACTCTAAGTTTGGTGTTGGAGAGTCTCAACAAAGCTCTGCACATCTGTGAGGCTCCATGAGAGCCCACTGTCAAGCTATTGACATTAAAGAAGCGCTTGTTGGGAGGCAACCCAATGTTTATTTATCTAACTATATTTTTCTTAGTTATGTGTCTTTATAGGTTCATGATCATGAGGAGTCACAAAATAAATATAAAAATTGAAAACGGAATCAAAAACAGCAGAAGAAAAATCACACCCTGGAGGAGCATCTGTCTGGCGTTCAAACGCCAGAACAGAGCATAGTTATGGCGCTGAACGCCCAGAATGGGAGCATCCTGGCGCTGAACGCCCAGAACAAGCATGGTTCTGGCGTTCAATGCCAGAAATGGCAGCAAAGGGGCGTTGAACGCCCAAAATGGGCACCAACCTGGCGCTGAACGCCCAGAGTTGTGTGCAAGGGCATTTTACATGCCTAAATTGGTGCAGGGATGTAAATGCCTTGACACCTCAGGATCTGTGGACCCCACAGGATCCCCACCTACCTCATCATCTCTCTTTCCATTCATGATCATCCCTTCTTTTTTTTCCATTTACCACTCACATCCATACACCCACTACCTTCAAAAATTCAACATCTCTCTCCCACCCAATCCCACCCATATGGCCGAATACACACTCCCATCCATCTCCTCCATATCTTCTTCTTATTCTTCTATTCTTTCTTCTTTTGCTCGAGGGCGAGCAACATTCTAAGTTTGGTGTGGTAAAAGCATAGCTTTTTTGTTTTTTCCATAACCATTGATGGCACCTAAGGCCAGAGAAACCTCTAAAAAGAGGAAAGGGAAGACAAAAGCTTCCATCAAGGGTCTATAGCTCAGTGGTAGAACATTTGACTGCAAATCAAGAGATCCCTGAGATACCTCAAGGGATACATTTTCTTCCACACAATTATTGGAAGCAACTAAGGGTGGAACATCAAGAGCACTCCATCATCCTTCATGAAATCAGAGAAGATCTAAAAGCACTGAAGGAGGAGCAACAAAGGCAAGGAAGAGACATAGAAGAGCTCAAGGACATCATTGATTCCTCAAGAAGGAAATGCCACCATCACTAAGGTGGATTCATTCCTTGTTCTTAATTCTTCTGCTTTTCGTTTTCTATGTTATGTGCTTATCTATGTTTGTGTCTTCATTACATGATCATTAGTAGTTAGTAACTTTGTCTTAAAGTTATAAATGTCCTATGAATCCATCACCTCTCTTAAATGAAAAATGTTTTAATTCAAAAGAACAAGAAGTACATGAGTTTCGAATTTATCCTTGAACTTAGTTTAATTATATTGATGTGGTGACAATGCTTCTTGTTTTCTGAATGTATGCTTGAACAGTGCATATGTCTTTTGAAGTTGTTGTTTAAGAATGTTAAATATGTTGACTCTTGAAAGAATGATGACTAGGAGACATGTTATTTGATAATCTGAAAAATCATAAAAATGATTCTTGAAGCAAGAAAAAGCAGCAAAGAACAAAGCTTGCAGAAAAAAAAAATAGGCGAAAAAAAAAATAGAAAGAAAAAGAAAAAGCAAGCAGAAAAAGCCAAAGCTCTTAAAACCAAGAGGCAAGAGCAAAAAGCCAATAACCCTTAAAACCAAAAGGCAAGGGAAATTAAAAAGGATCCCAAGGCTTTGAGAATCAGTGGATAGGAGGGCCTAAAGGAATCAAATCTTGGTCTAAGCGGCTAAACCAAGCTGTCCCTAACCATGTGCTTGTGGCGTGTAGGTGTCAAGTGAAAACTTGAGACTGAGCGGTTAAAGTCAAGGTCCAAAGCAAAAAAAAAAAAAAAAAAGAGTGTGCTTAAGAACCCTGGACACCTCTAATTGGGGACTTTAGCAAAGCTGAGTCACAATCTGAAAGGGTTCACCCAATTATGTGTCTGTGGCATTTATGTATCCGGTGGTAATACTGGAAAACAAAATGCTTAGGGCCACGGCCAAGACTCATAAAGAAGCTGTGTTCAAGAATCATCATACTGAACTAAGAGAGTCAATAACACTATTCGAAATCTGAAGTTCCTATAGATGCCAATCATTCTGAACCTCAATGGATAAAGTGAGATGCCAAAACTATTCAAGAGGCAAAAAGCTATAAGTCCCGCTCATATGATTGAAGCTCTGTTTCATTGATAGTTTGGAATTTATAGTATATTCTATTCTTTTTATCCTATTTTGATTTTCAGTTGCTTGGGGACAAGCAACAATTTAAGTTTGGTGTTGTGATGAGCGGATAATTTATACGCTTTTTGACATTGTTTTTAGTATGTTTTTAGTAGGATCTAGTTACTTTTAGGGATGTTTTTAATAGATTTTGTGTTAGATTCACATTTCTGGACTTTACTATGAGTTTGTGTGTTTTTCTGTGATTTCAGGTATTTTCTGGCTGAAATTGAGGGACTTGAGCAGAAATCAGATTCAGAGGTTGAAAAAGGACTGCTGATGCTGTTGGATTCTGACCTCCCTGCACTCAAAGTGGATTTTCTGGAGCTACAGAACTCGAAATGGCGCGTTTCCAATTGCGTTGGAAAGTAGACATCCAGGTCTTTCCAGCAATATATAATAGTCCATACTTTGGCCAAGAATTGACGACGTAAACTGGCGTTCAACGCCAGCTTTCTACCCAAATCTGGCATCCAGCGCCAGAAAAGGATCCAAAACCAGAGTTGAACGCCCAAACTGGCACAAAAACTGGCGTTCAACTCCACAAATGGCCTCTGCACATGCAACACTTAAGCTCAGCCCAAACACACGCCATGTGGGCCCCGGAAGTGGATTTATACATCAAATACTTACTCATGTAAACCCTAGTAGCTAGTTTATTATAAATAGGACCTTTTACTATTGTATTAGGCATCCTGGATTGTATTTTGATCCTGTGATCACGTTTTGGGGGCTGGCCATCTCGGCCATGCCTGGACCTTTCACTTATGTATTTTCAACAGTAGAGTTTCTACACTCCATAGATTAAGGTGTGGAGCTCTGCTGTTCCTCAAAGATTAATGCAAAGTACTACTGTTTTCTATTTAATTCATCTTATTTCGCTTCTAAGATATCCATTCGCACCCAAGAACGTGATGAAGGTGATGATTATGTGTGACGCTCATCACCATTCTCCTTTATGAACGCGTGCCTGACAAACACTTCTGTTCTACTTGAAATAAGCTAGAATGAGTATCTCTTAGATCTCCTAACCAGAATCTTCGTGGCGTAAGCTAGAATGATGGCGGCATTCAAGAGAATCCGGAAAGTCTAAACCTTGTCTGTGGTATTCCGAGTAGGATTCAATGATTGAATGACTGTGACGAGCTTCAAACTCGCGAGTGCTGGGCGTTAGTGACAGACGCAAAAGGAGGGTGAATCCTATTCCAGCATGATCGAGAACCGACAGATGAATAGCCGTGCCGTGACAGGGTGCGTGAGCATATTATTCACTGAGAGGAGGGGATATAGCCACTGACAACGGTGATGCCCTTGCATAAAGCCAGCCATAGAAAGGAGTAAGACTGATTGGATGAAGATAGCAGGAAAGCAGAGGTTCAGAGGAACGAAAGCATCTCCATTCGCTTATCTGAAATTCCTACCAATGAATTACATAAGTATCTCTATCCCTATTTTATTATATAATATTCGAAAACACCATTATCACTTTATATCCGCCTGACTGAGATTTGCAAGGTGACCATAGCTTGCTTCATACCAACAATCTCCGTGGGATTCGACCCTTACTCACGTAAGGTATTACTTGGACGACCCAGTGCACTTGCTGGTTAGTTGTATCGAAGTTGTGACAATTATGAATTAAGATCAGAGCACCAAGCTTTGGAGCCATTACCAGGATTTGTTCGAGCCTGGAGATCACAATTTCGTGCACCAATGCACATTGCTTTTTCTCATACCACACTTCTATGACTTCTTCCTCAACTGTTGTTTATGTGTTTATACAGCAACCAGAGCCCCAGTGCCTACCGGCTGAAGATGGAGCCTCACATCTTTTTACCCCCGGATCGAGTGCATGCAAGGAGGACCATGTAACGTTTAAGTGTGGGGGAGGATCCGCAAATTTGGGGCATAAATTCTCTCTTCCTAAACACTTTGCACTATTTTCTTAGTTTTGATAGTTATGCTTTTGTGAATATTTGTTTATTATTTCATTGCTTTCACTTTGCTTATTTGTTTGTATATATCTTAGTTGCTTATAGTTTTGTTTGCGTGATTGCATAGTATATTAAATAAGTTTGGTAAAACAACAAAGAATTTTCAAGAAATCCCTTCTAGGGCATTCCATTAATTAGATTTGAAAACTTGTTTTTGAACTTGCATGAAGTATTTTTATGGAACATAGAAAAGAGCTTGAACAAAAACACCTTGTGAGATTTGAGCTTTAATAGGTGATTGCACATTTTCAACCACAAATTTTGTTCATGTGTGTTATACTTCTTTTATGATTGTGATCTTAGATTTGCTTTAATCTATATGTTCTTTATTTGATGTTTTAAATGCATTTAGTATGATTGAGGCCATTTTTGAATTGAATTCATTTAACCCATATGGCCAATCCTTGTATCTACCTTTATAAACCACTTTTGAGCCTTTTAATTCTCCTTTTTGTTCTAATATTAAGCACATCTTTTACCCTAAGCGAAAGACCATTATGTCCATGAATTGTATCTCTGATTAGCTTAGGTTGAGGAGTGTGTTAATCAAATGTGAGGGAAATTTTGTGGAAAACATTGGTAGTTAGTTAGTATTTTGGGTTCTCATTGTGAAATTTGGAAAAATGAGTAAACACTCATGCATTCTATACTTGAAACATATGCATCTTTTTTTTATGTTAAGTAAAAAAATGACAATAAAAATGTGAATAAAGGATGCATATATGTGTGAATTGAAGAAAGAAGGTGCATGACTGAATGTGAGAAAAGGAAAAGAATGGGAAGTTATGCAAATTTGATGCATGAGTATGTGATAAAAAAGTGGGAAAATTGGGTAGCTAGGCAAATTTTAAAATTGTATAGAGTATGTATATGTTAGGTGAGATCTTAGACTAATCAAGGATTCAATTTATAGCTCACTTAGCCTTATATATATACCCTCACCTTTACCTTAGCCCCATTATAACCTTGAAAAGGACCTCATGATGTTTGCATGTATACATTATATATTTGTTGATTGGTTAGATGAAGAACAAAGTTTTAGAAAGCATGAATAGGAAAGAATAGAGTGATTAACCCCAAACACTGAGTGATTAGAGAGTAAACACAAATCCAGTGAGGGTTCAATAGCTCATTTCCATATATCCATGTTTAATTATTAATTGTCTTGCAAGTTTGTGAAATCTTTATACTCAACTCAATTGTGAATATGTTTTAATATGGTTTAGCATTAGTTGTAGACATATGATTCCTTGAAAATATAAATCAATTTAACCACATGTAAGCTTTATATATATATAAGTGGATAGTAATTAGAATTGCATGATTCATTTAGGTAGCCTGCATTTAGAATAGATTGCATTGCATAAGATTCCACCATTCTACCTTCACTCTTTTCTCTCGGATTTAGCATGAGGACAAGCTAATGTTTAAGTGTGGGGAGGTTGATAAACCCCTATTTTATGATTCATCTTGTGCTCAATTGAGTGTTTTTATCAATTCTTCACCCACTTATTCATAAGATTTGCTTGGTTTACAATTCCTTCCTTATTTTATGATATATGTGAAAACATGTTTCCTATGCCTTAAAAATAATTATTTTAATTATCCTTTATTACCATTCGATGCCGTGATCTATGTGTTAAGTATTTTCAGGCTTCATAGGGCAGGAATGGCTTGGAGGACAGAAAGGAAACATGCAAAAATGGAAGGAACGCACAAAATGGAGTTTTTGAAGAAAGTGGCAGTGACGCATACGAATAGACGACGCGGACGCGTGCCTAGCGCAAAATGGCTGTGAAGCGCATGCATGGACTAAGCGGATGTGCGCCTAGGCACAGAGCACAAACGACGCGAACGCGTGACTGACGCATACACATGACAAGGAAAAACACCAAACGACGCGCACGCGTGACCTACGCGCACGCGTGATGGGCGCCACGTGCAGAAAATTGCAAAAGTCGCCCCCAGCGATTTCTGGACCCTTTTTCGGCCCAAATCCAAGTCCAGAAACACAAAATAGAAGCCAGAGAATGGGAGAATCAATAGACATAATTCATACAACATTCATGATTCACAATTTCAGGTTTTATATGTAGTTTTAGAGAGAGAGAGGCTCTCTCCTCTCTCTTAGGTTTTAGGATTAGGATTTCTTTTACCTTATGGTTATTTCTTCATTCCAGGTTCAATATTCCTTTAATTTATGTTTTTCTTCTACTTTTATTTACTCTAATACTTTTACTTGTTAATTACTTATGTTGCCCAATTGGCTTATGAACTCTTCATGCTAGATTTGAATATTCTATTTAATGCAATTTGAGGTATTTCAGATTTAAGATTGTTTCCTTCTATTTATGATATAAATAATTTAGATTTTTCCCTTTTGGATTTGATTGAGTAATTGGTGACACTTGAGTTGTCAAACTCAGCGGTTGATTGAGAATTGGAAACTGCTGATTGATTTGGATCCCTCTAAAGCTAGTCTTTCCACAGGAGTTGACTAGGACTTGAGGAATCAAGTTAATTAGTCCACTTGACTTTCCTTTATTTAGTAAGGGTTAACTAAGTGGGAGCAATAACAATTCTCATCACACCTGATAAGGATAACTAGGATGGGATTTCCAGTTCTTATACCTTGCCAAGAGTTTTCTTTATAATTATTAATTTATTTTTCTTGTCATTTAATTTACTTATTCTTTAATTCAAAAACCCCCCAAAAATACACTGTTTCTCATAACCAATAATAAACACACCTCCCTGCAATTCCTTGAGAGACGACCCGAGGTTCAAATACTTCGGTTATAAATTTTATTGGGTTTACTGATGCCAGGACATTTTGGCCAGTTTCACTGACCTTTTCTTTACTGTTTTTAGGATAGTTCCATGCATTTCCTTAGGAAATAAGCTAGTTTTGGGTAGATATTCACTTACATCTTGTTTCAAGCATACATTGTGCACTTTACATGATTTCATGAGGATTTTGCATGAATTTAATGACAAATTGGATGTTGCATTTCCCATGACTTGGACTAGAACTTTGATGCACTTTACTGCTTGATTTCAGGACAAAAGAAGCAAAGAAGAACCACAATAGTGACTACGTTAGTTCCACTAACGTTAACACTAACGTGGAATGGGAGTAACTTGCAAAGTTAATGAGAAAAGTAATTGCCAATAACGCTCTCGAAGCCATCATTGCCCACGTTAAGAGTCACGTTAATTTAGTTAACGTGAACTCTAATGTGGAAGAAAGGAAATGGGCCAACGTTAGTGACACTTAACATTATCACTAACGTTGGACCAAGCTCATAAGTGGCCACGTTAGTTGCCACGTTAACTTAGTTAACGTGGCCTCTAACGTTAAGAAGAAAGGGGGGAAGCCAACGTTAGTGACATTCAACATTATCACTAACGTTGGCCAAGTCACATTAAGCCACGTTAACCTAGTTAACGTGGAAGCTAACGTGAAGAAACAAGGTGGTCGACAACGTTAGTGACACTAAACATTGTCACTAACGTTGGTAGCACACAAGCCCCAATAAGCCACGTTAACTCCCACGTTAACCTAGTTAACGTGGAAGCTAACGTGAAGAAGGAAGGTGATCGCCAACGTTAGTGACACCCAACATTGTCACTAACGTTGGAAGGAGCCCACACATGCCACCATGAGCCACGTTAACTCCCACGTTAACTTAGTTAACGTGAAAGCTAACGTGGATAAGGAAATGATGAGCCAACGTTAGTGACACTCAACTTTGTCACTAACGTTGGAGATGGCTAGCATGGCCACGTTAGAAGCCACGTTAACCTAGTAAACGTGGACTCTAACGTGAGAAATAGGGGCACATTGGAACGTTAGTGACAATGGTAAGTGTCACTAACGTTCTCGAAGGTTAGCAAGCCTACGTTAAAGGAGCCACGTTAACTAAGTTAACGTGGACTCTAACGTAGGGAAGGGGGAGATTTCTCAACGTTATTGGGAAAGGTGAGTCCCAATAACGTGTGCGAAGGATAAAGGGGCAACGTTAGTGACAACGTTTGTGCCACTAACGTTGAAGTTAACGTGGTTCTTACTTTGGTGAGGAACGTTAGTGAAAAAGGTGTTTGTCACTAACGTTCTCGAACCCATATTTTCACTGAACGTTAACACCCCTAACGTCCTGAGCTAAAGTCTCTGCCCATTTCACACTTTCTCTCTGCAAGCAAAGCCAAGCCCAATGAAGAAGATAAATGCTTCAAACTCAAGATCCAAAGGCCCATACCCAAGACTTGAAGAATCAACTAGAAGAACAGAAGAGTAGTATATATAGGAGTAGCTTTGAATTATTTGAAGAGTAGGAAATTATAGGGAGCCTCTTGGCATAGAACTATTCTCTGTATTTTACTTTCTCTGCACTTCTAGTTTTCATTATGTATTCTCCATCTTTGTTTTCATTTTCCAGAGCTATGAACAACTAAACCCCTTTCATTGGGTTAGGGAGCTCTGTTGTAATTTGATGGATCAATACTAGTTTTCATCATTCTTCTTCTCTCTTTCCTCTTGATTTTACTTGAAAGCTTTCGATCTTCATCCAATTGGGTAGTTATCTTGGAAAAGAAGCTATTCGTACTTGGATCTCTTCGGAACCTTGAAAGAGGAATGAAGAGATCATGCTAGAAATGCTTTCTCATGCTGGACCAAATTGGGTTTGGATGGATATGTGACTATAATCCTCTCAACACTTGATTTGGGAAATGCATGTGGTATAATCAGTGACCATACTTCACCTCTTCTCATGAGCAATTGACCAAGGAATTGGCTATTGATCAAGATTTGAGAGATTGAATTACAAGAAATTGTAATTCAATCACTTAAGATTGCCAAGGAGATCAATGAGTGCATTGATTGAGGAAGAGATGAAAATAAAATTGATCCGGAGAATGCAACATCTCCTAAGCCCAATGAACTCCCCATTTCTGATCTTACCCATTCTCTTTAATTTCTGTCATTTACTTTTATGAGCAATTACCCCATTCCCATTTAAGATTCTGCAATTTACCTACCGTCATCTACATTCAGCTCTTTATTTTCAGCATTTACTTTTCTGTTATTTACTTTTCCGCCATTAAATTTTCTGCAATTCTCAACTCAACTTCTGATTCGCTTAACTAGAACGTTACTCTAGTTAAAGTTGCTTGATCAATCAATCCCTGTGGGATTCGACCTCACTCAATTGTGAGTTTTTACTTGACGACAAATTCGGTACACTTGCCGAAGGAAATTTGTTATGAGACAAGTTTTCCGTGCATCAAGTTTATGGCGCCATTGCCGGGGATTGATTGTGCATCAACAATGATTAAATTGGAGGATAACTAGATTGAGCATTTTATTTTTGTTTGATTTAATTTTCTGTTTGAGTCATTTACTTTCTATTTTAGTTAATTTTCTTCCCTTCCCCCTACTTTTTCTTTGTTATTTACCATTCATTTCACTAACCCACTAACTGTTTGATATATTGCATCACTCACACTAACAATAATTCTGACAGATATACTTTCTGCACCTATTCTCTTTACGTGTACTTTTTGGTTGTATGACAGGGAGAAGAAGCGGGGCTTCAACTTCCTTTGATTCTAAACCTGAGAGAACCTTCCTTAGACTAAGGAGGGAGGCAAGAGAAAAATGTGTAGTTGGTGCTGAAGAAGAGGAGGAACACTTTGAGGAATACTTTGAACCAAACGTGGAAGAAAACATGGAAAACCATCGTGAAGAAGAAGCTCACTACCATGGTGGAAGAGGACGAGCAAATCATGCTGGAGAGGATAGAAGAGTTTTAGGCTCTTACATCAATCCAAACCCAGGAAACTGTGGAAGTAGCATCCAAAAGCCAACCATCCATGCCAACAATTTTGAACTAAAACTACAGCTCATCACCCTTGTTCAGAACAACTGTTCGTTCAGAGGAAGTGTCCAAGAAGACCCCAATCAACATCTAACCACCTTCCTGAGAATATGTGACACAGTGAAGTCTAATGGTGTTCATCCTGATGCCTATAGACTGCTCTTATTTCCATTCTCCCTCAAGGATAAGGCAACCAAGTTGCTGGAGTCTTTCCCAAAGGAGAGCTTGACAACTTGGGAAGATGTGATGAACAAATTCTTAGCAAGATTTTACCCCCCTCAACGAATCAATAGGTTGAGAGCTGAGGTCCAAACTTTCAGGCAACAAGATGGTGAGACTCTATATGAAGCATGGGAGAGGTTTAAAGACCTAACAAGGAGGTGCCCACCAGATATGTTCAATGAATGGGTGCAACTGCACATTTTCTATGAAGGGCTCTCTTATGAGTCAAAGAAGGCCGTAGACCATTCACCCGGAGGATCTTTGAACAAGAAGAAGACCATTGAGGAGGCCATAGATGTCTTGAAACTGTAGCAGAGAACGACTACTTCTATGCCTCCGAAAGAGGGAACACAAGAGGAGTAATGGAGCTAAACAATGTAGATGCTCTGCTGGCCCAAAACAAGCTCATTACCCAGCAGTTGGCTGACCTCACCAAGATGATGGAGAGGAACCAAGTAGCAGCAATCTCCACTTCATCAACAACCCAAGAAGGAGTGAATGAAGAAGCAGAGGGTAGTCAGGAGCAAGCCAACTACATTGGGAATTCACCTAGGCAAAACCATGATCCATACTCCAAGACCTACAACCCTGGATGGAGGAATCACCCAAACTTTGGGTGGGGAAATCAACAAGACCAAAGCCTTGATCAAAGACGCCCAAATTCCAACAATGCAGCTGATGCCAAGGCATCTTAGGCTAGTTTCACTAGCCTTTTTCTTTTATTTTTAGTTGTTTTATGCATTTTCTTGAGCCTTAAGTAATCATTTGGGCCAAATAGTCATGCTTGTCTTAAATCATTCAACATGAAGATTTTGATGCAAATTCCATGAGTTTTTAGTTATATTACTTGAATGCTATGAATGGAAGATTTCTCATGAAATTTTGCAAGACTTTGATGCAATTGTTTGGATGATTTCAGGGAAGAAGAGGCTAGGCAAGGAAGCAACAAAATCAATAAAGGAAGCTTGAATATCACATGTGGAGTTTAAGTTCCAGTTTAAGCTTAAACTGGAACTTAAACTACCAAGCCATATAATGCTGGAATTGAAGTTTAACCTCCAGTTTAACCTTAAACTAGAGGTTAAACGCCAGAAGTGAGAATCTCACCAGGGGAGCATTTCCACGTTTAACCTCCAGTTTAACCTTAAACTGGAGGTTAAACGCCAGAAGTAAGAAAGGCACCAGGAGCATTCCACGTTTAAGCTCCAGTTTAACGTGAGAATCTCACCAGGGGAGCATTTCCACGTTTAACCTCCAGTTTAACCTTAAACTGGAGGTTAAACGCCAGAAGTAAGAAAGGCACCAGGAGCATTCCACGTTTAAGCTCCAGTTTAACCTTAAACTGGAGCTTAAACGTGTTCGACTATTTTTCTCCTCCAGGGTTGCTTTCTCATTTCCACGTTTAAGCTTCAGTTTAACCTTAAACTGAAGCTTAAACGTGCTCGAGCTTGTGCCTCCAGGGAGTGCCAGCGTTTAAGCTCCAGTTTAAGCTTAAACTGGAGCTTAAACGTGTTATATGGAACAGCTTGACCATGCCTTCTTCAAACATAAATAACTTGAGCTACAAAACTCCAAATGAGGTGATTCAAAATGCATTGGAAAGAAGACATCTAGAGCTTTCCAAGCATATATGGCATGCATGGTGGATACTAAAAATTGAGGGAGAAAACAGCCCCGTAATGTGCATAGAAGAGCATAGTACCAACATGCAATCAGGCCAGCTGACCTCTTCACTTTCCATGGAGTATAACTCGAGTTGTAGAAATCCAATTGAGGTGCTTCCAGTTGCGTTAGAAAGCTGACATCCATAGCTTTCCAACGAGGTATAATAGTCTATATTTGGCATCAAATTGGCAAGGTTGACAAGAGAACAAAGTGACGACTCAAGAAAGGGGGGGTGCAACGTTTGAGTGTAGTTTAATGGATCATTATCCTTTTTGGATCAATTATGTCACTCTACCCTTCAAGCAAGCAAGGCCCATCAACAACACCAAATCAAGGCCACAAGAATCATCTAGAATAGTTTATTTTCATTTGATTGTAATTTGCTTTGAATTTCATTTTCATTTTGTAATTTAGGGAGCCTATTTAAAGGCCTTAGTTTCTGCATTTGAAAACACGGGGGGGATTAAAGGGGAATCCAGCCCCTGAGGGGGACTTCGGACTTTTACCTTTTCATTTTGCTAGTTTTCATATCTTTGTAATTGAATTCAGAGCTATGACTCACTAAACCCCCTTTCATTGGGTTAGGGAGCTCTATTGTAATTCAATGAATCAATAATAGTTTATCTTCTTCTTCAATCTTTTCTCTTGAATTTTGTTAGAAAGCTTCTCGATCTAATTCCATTGGGTAGTTGTCTTGGGAAAGAAACTACCCATAATTGGAATCCTTCGGAACCTTGGGAAAGGAATGGAGGATTCATGCTAGAGAAGCTTTCTCACAGTGAATTGGATTGGGGTTTGGATGGATATTGTGACATGTAATCCTACCAAATTGTGGTTCATGAAACTGTGTGGTATAATCAGTGATCGAGCATCATCTCTTCTTATGAACATTTAAACCAAGGGATTGGGAATTTGTTCGTTTTTAGAGAGAATTGGTGAGCCAAGGGATTGGGATCCAATCATATAAGATTGCCAAGCAAAATTCAATGAATGCATTGGTTGAGGAAGGAATAAAAATGTTTTGATTCGGAGATCTCAATATCTCCTAATACCCAATGAATTCCCCATTTCTGATCTACCACTTTCTCTTTACATTCTGCAATTAAATTCATGCAATCACCCCATCCCTTTTAATTTCAGCAATTTAGCTTCTCGCTCTTTAATTCATGCAATTTTACATTCCGCAATTCTCATCTAAATTTTGATTCCGCTCAACTAGAACATACTTCTAATCCGAATTGCTCATTCAACCAATCCTTGTGGGATTCGACCTCACTCTATTGTGAGTTTTTACTTGACGATAACCGGTGCACTTGTCGGAAGGAATTTTGCCGATCATGCAATTTCCTAAATCGTAGCATAACAAGTTTATGCGCATCAAGTTTATGGCGCCGTTGCCGGGGATTGGTTTTCGATTGACAATTCTCCAATTGGAAGTTAACTAGATTGAGCAATTTTTCTTTTCTTTTGTTAATAGTTTTTGTTTCAGTTTATTACTGCTAATTTCTGCAAATTTTAATTTGTTTTCTTTGCTTATTCACTTGTTAGCATACTAACCACTAGCTGTTTGTGATATTGCCTCACTATGGAATTTCCACTATCTTTGGATGAGTATTGTTTGAGACTGAGCACATTGCAAAAAAGAAAGGAGTATCCATCATCTTTTGGTCAATCAAAATTCATGAGAAACTCTCCACCACCACAGAATGATTCATGTTATTATGCTCATGGTGGGTGGGAGTATCAGGAACAGGAAACGGGGTACTTCCCAGAGCCACAAAATGGTCCATGTTTTGGTGAATTTGATCACTACTCAAGTTGTGGCTGGGAAGATCAAAACCAAAGAGATTTCACTTATTCACACCCCATTCATCAAGAGCCATCACCTCTGAATTATCCAACCTCACCTCCTAGTTTTACATATCCAAATTCTTTATCACTTGAGCATTTCTCAGCACAAAATTCCTTCTCAAATTCATACAATTCATTTCACTATCCACAAGACTCATTCCACTACAACCAACATAACAATTCCACATACCAAAACTCCAACCAAAGATCGTACCAAACCACACAAAACACTTACTCTCAACCACCATATCACAGCCAAGATAATCAACCTCACCAACCTAATCCGAGCCAACAATTTCAAGATCAATTAAACAGGATAGAAGGAATGATTGCAACCATGGGCAGAGATGTGGCCGATTTGAAAGGCTTTAAGGAAGAAGTGATATCCAACTTACAAAATCAAGGTGCTGCTATTCAAAAGCTAGAAGCACAAATTGGATATCTATCAAAGCAAATCCCTACCCACAATTCTTCTAGTGATACCATGGCAAACCCAAGGGAGGAATCAGAAGAACAAGAAATGGAGAAAGTCAATCAAGGGAGATCACACTCCAATGAAACAGAGAGTTGCAAAGAGGAAGGGTTCATTGAACCACAAATTCAGGAAGCTTTTGATGAACAGGATACTCCAACTGTCCAACAACAACCAAGTTCTGAGATCAAGGATGTGAAGGCAGTAGAAACAAGCACCAAAATGAGGATTGTGACCGAGAAACAAAGGACCATATCCATGAAGAAGAGAAGGTCGAAGAACAATCCAACTCCTGAGCCAACAAGCAAGTTCACTCAAGCCAATCACAAGGGAAAGCTTGCTGGAAAGAGGCATTCACAACAAGGGGCACTAACTAGCTCCTTTATCCACTTGAAGTCATTCCTCTTAACAAACTGGAGGAAGAGGAAGAAAGTCAGGAACAGCATGTCAAGCTAATGACAGTAAACAAGCGTTTGTTGGGAGGCAACCCAACCAAAGGTAGTTTTTCTTTTCTAGTTATTTCAATAAAAGAGTTAAGTAGATTTATCTGTATTGCAAGGAGCTAAGTTTGGTGTTGCACACCAAAACAATTCAAGGGTGAATGTGAGATTCTAAGTTTGGTGTTCCACCAAAAACTTCATTAAAAGCACATTTCTACCTCAGCATGACTAGTCACTAGCTCCAACCAATCAGGGAAACTACTTAAACAATAGTTTAATTTCTAGTTCATAGTTTCTTTTTCTAGTTCATAGCTATTTTCTTAATAAAAGTACATGAGGTTTTCTGCATATGATCCAAATTGCTGCATATGGCAAGGAACTAAGTTTGGTGTTCACACACCAATCTAAGTTCAGAGGCCTACAAACATACATGCATGCTAACCAATTCTCAAAGTGCTTGGGGAACAAGCAACTTCTAATAGCTTTGCAGGAAGACAATCAATCTCATGGAAGGAATATACATCATCATCAAAGAGAACACCAAGGCTAGGAAGGATGATGATCAACAAAAGGTTGTATTGTCACTTAATTGCTTGTACTTTGAATTGCTGATATTGGAAGTTTGCATGCACCCCTGCTTTAAGTTTGAGTCATTGCAGTTTTTGTTTGTCTGTTTGTTTAATTTCCAAATAAGTGATAGTCTAAGTGTCTGGATAAACTTCACTTGCTTAAATGTATGCTTGCCATGCTTGTTCTGTTTCCAAAAATAAAAGAAAAGTTTGAACAAAAGTAACTCAATTCCATTTAGTAAGAAATCAAATAAGATTAAGTGGTGGTATGCATGTTTGATTGAATAGTCAGCTCACTAAGAAATAAAGTTAGAATTGTCACTTTTAGTGGAAAATTAGGATGCTGTCTATGGATCTTGATGAATAAATGTCTTTGGCCATGAAAAAGAAAGAAGAAGAAGAAGAAAAAGCCACTGAAAAAGGGCAACCAAAAAGCAAAAAAATTGAGAAAATAAGCTAGGCACCAATGGTTTGAACTTCTGAGACAAATGCCTGTGGTGTTTATGTATTAAGGATATGCTTGGATGAATAGGTTCTGAGGAGTGTTTCAACACTTGGTAACTTGGGTTAACTAACCCGGGATTATCAACCAAAAGTCCATTATCAAGAGCAACCTAAATACAAAACATTTAGTACACAAAGAGGTGCTGGGTATCAATGTCTCAAGAAGAAATGTGAACTAAAATGCCTGTAGTGGATATGTGTAGTGCACTGATAAGAAAAAGAAAATGCCAAAGGCTTGTGCAACACATGACACTGAGCAACAAGGAGCAAATAAGCTCAAAGAAAAAGAAAAACAAAGAAAAGAAACTTGCCAAGGATATGTGAATAACAAGAGGCCATAGCAGTGTTTTAGTGGAAACATAAAAAGTGACATTCTTACCTAAGAAACAATAAAGTGATGCTGCAACAACTTTCTGCATGAACACGCCATTAATCAATGTCAATTACTTACTGATATGGCTAATGAATTTACTTTCTGTTTCATTCTTTCTTCTCAATAATTCAGAACTTGCTTGGGGACAAGCAAGGATTAAGTTTGGTGTTGTGATGCCAAGGCATCTTAGGCTAGTTTCACTAGCCTTTTTCTTTTATTTTTAGTTGTTTTATGCATTTTCTTGAGCCTTAAGTAATCATTTGGGCCAAATAGTCATGCTTGTCTTAAATCATTCAACATGAAGATTTTGATGCAAATTCCATGAGTTTTTAGTTATATTACTTGAATGCTATGAATGGAAGATTTCTCATGAAATTTTGCAAGACTTTGATGCAATTGTTTGGATGATTTCAGGGAAGAAGAGGCTAGGCAAGGAAGCAACAAAATCAATAAAGGAAGCTTGAATATCACATGTGGAGTTTAAGTTCCAGTTTAAGCTTAAACTGGAACTTAAACTACCAAGCCATATAATGCTGGAATTGAAGTTTAACCTCCAGTTTAACCTTAAACTGGAGGTTAAACGCCAGAAGTGAGAATCTCACCAGGGGAGCATTTCCACGTTTAACCTCCAGTTTAACCTTAAACTGGAGGTTAAACGCCAGAAGTAAGAAAGGCACCAAGAGCATTCCACGTTTAAGCTCCAGTTTAACCTTAAACTGGAGCTTAAACGTGTTCGACTATTTTTCTCCTCCAGGGTTGCTTTCTCATTTCCACGTTTAAGCTTCAGTTTAACCTTAAACTGAAGCTTAAACGTGCTCGAGCTTGTGCCTCCAGGGAGTGCCAGCGTTTAAGCTCCAGTTTAAGCTTAAACTGGAGCTTAAACGTGTTATATGGAACAGCTTGACCATGCCTTCTTCAAACATAAATAACTTGAGCTACAAAACTCCAAATGAGGTGATTCAAAATGCATTGGAAAGAAGACATCTAGAGCTTTCCAAGCATATATGGAATGCATGGTGGATACTAAAAATTGAGGGAGAAAACAGCCCCGTAATGTGCATAGAAGAGCATAGTACCAACATGCAATCAGGCCAGCTGACCTCTTCACCTTCCATGGAGTATAACTCGAGTTGTAGAAATCCAATTGAGGTGCTTCCAGTTGCGTTAGAAAGCTGACATCCATAGCTTTCCAACGAGGTATAATAGTCTATATTTGGCATCAAATTGGCAAGGTTGACAAGAGAACAAAGTGACGACTCAAGAAAGGGGGGGTGCAACGTTTGAGTGTAGTTTAATGGATCATTATCCTTTTTGGATCAATTATGTCACTCTACCCTTCAAGCAAGCAAGGCCCATCAACAACACCAAATCAAGGCCACAAGAATCATCTAGAATAGTTTATTTTCATTTGATTGTAATTTGCTTTGAATTTCATTTTCATTTTGTAATTTAGGGAGCCTATTTAAAGGCCTTAGTTTCTGCATTTGAAAACACGGGGGGGATTAAAGGGGAATCCAGCCCCTGAGGGGGACTTCGGACTTTTACCTTTTCATTTTGCTAGTTTTCATATCTTTGTAATTGAATTCAGAGCTATGACTCACTAAACCCCCTTTCATTGGGTTAGGGAGCTCTATTGTAATTCAATGAATCAATAATAGTTTATCTTCTTCTTCAATCTTTTCTCTTGAATTTTGTTAGAAAGCTTCTCGATCTAATTCCATTGGGTAGTTGTCTTGGGAAAGAAACTACCCATAATTGGAATCCTTCGGAACCTTGGGAAAGGAATGGAGGATTCATGCTAGAGAAGCTTTCTCACAGTGAATTGGATTGGGGTTTGGATGGATATTGTGACATGTAATCCTACCAAATTGTGGTTCATGAAACTGTGTGGTATAATCAGTGATCGAGCATCATCTCTTCTTATGAACATTTAAACCAAGGGATTGGGAATTTGTTTGTTTTTAGAGAGAATTGGTGAGCCAAGGGATTGGGATCCAATCATATAAGATTGCCAAGCAAAATTCAATGAACGCATTGGTTGAGGAAGAGATAAACATGTTTTGATTCGGAGATCTCAATATCTCCTATAACCCAATGAATTCCCCATTTCTGATCTCCACTTTCTTTTTACATTCTGCAACTCAATTCATGCAATCACCCCCATTCCCTTTTAATTTCAGCAATTTAGCTTCTGATCTTTAATTCATGCAATTTAAGATTCCGCCATTTAAATTTCTTGTCATTTACGTTTCCCGCAAATTTTACATTCCGCAATTCTCATCTAAATCTTGATTCCGCTCAACTAGAACATACTTCTAATCCGAATTGCTCACTCAACCAATCCTTGTGGGATTCGACCTCACTCTATTGTGAGTTTTTACTTGACGATAACCGGTGCACTTGCCGGAAGGAATTTTGCCGATCGTGCAATTTCCTAAATCGTAGCATAACAAGTTTATGCGCATCAGCAGCCCACCAACATTTCACATCTAGACCATATCAACACCCCCATAACAACACCTCTCCACATCCACATCAAAACCAAAATAACTTACCTCATCCTCCCACTTCTAATCATGATCTACACTCAATTGATGACAGACTCTCAAGGATTGAGAATCTACTTGAAGGCATAGGCAAGGAGATTCAAGACAACAAGGTGTTCAAGGAGGAAGTGTGAGCCAGTTTCAAGAACCAGGGAGACACAATCAAGAGGTTGGAATCTCAAGTGGGGTATCTCTCTGAGCAAATTCCCAAACCCACAGATGGATTCCCAAGTGACACAGAGAAGAATCCGAGAGGTGAAACAAAGAAAGTAAGATGGGAAGATTGCAAGATGGTCACTATAAGTGATAAGGAGACTGAGGACAAGCCAAGCAAGCTGTCAGAACAACCTGAAGATACCTCAGTAGAGAAGAAGGAAAAAGATCATCAAGAACCAGAAATCTCACAACAGGAGCTACTGAGACTCTATGCACCTTTTCCCCAACTGCTCAATGGTGCTGTGGAGAAGAGAATATACTCAAGATTTCTAGATTTGTTCGCATCTCTGCATGTCAACAAACCATTCATCAAGACTATTCAACAAATGCCTGCATACATCAAGTATATGAAGGAGCTGCTTCCCAGGAAAAGCTCACTCAAAGGAGGCCAAACTATAGTGATGAACAAGGAGTGCAGTGCCCTCATTCAACCACAGTTGCCTACAAAAAGAAAAGATCCAGGGAGTTTTTATGTCCCCTGTGCCATAGGGGAAACAATGTTTGATAGAGCACTCTGCGATTTGGAAGCAAGCATCAACTTAATGCCCTTCTCCCTGGTGAAGAGGCTATAGATCAATGAGATAATGCCCACAGATGTAGTCATTAGGCTGGCTGACAAAACTCAAAAACAAGCAATAGGGGTGGTGGAAAATGTATTGTTAAAGGTTGGGAAATACTTCCTCCCAACAGACTTTGTCATCCTGGACATGGAAGAGAGTCACACTCACCCAATCATATTGGGAAGACCATTCCTAGCTACAGCCAGAGCACTCATAGATGTGGAGCAAGGGGAGCTAATATTGAGGATCCATGATGAACGACTCAGCTTTAATGTCTTCAAACTCTCACAAGAAGCAGACCAAGAAAACAAAGAACCAAGCAAAGATCATAATGAGATGCTGACAGAGGAAGCAAGCACTGTGATGACATGTCATCATGTCATGTTTTTCTATGCTTTTTTCATACAAGAAATTTATGATTAGTGCTTAAATATTGCATTCTTTGGTGCTTAAATGGTATATTTCTTTGATCTTTTGATTTGATAAACTTTGTAGGAAATAAGAAGAAAAATAAGCAAAAGGAGCACAAAATAAGCTAAAAAGAAGAAAAGAGGAATTTTGGACACACTTTGAAGTTGGAGCACACTTTGGAGCCTTAGGCCACGCTTTTAAAAGCGTGGCCCATGACCAAATCAAGGAAGCTTCATCAGCACAGCCACCCAGGAGCTCAAAGTTTGCGCCAACGTTTGCCTCAAACGTGAGGTCAAACGTTGGCTAAGGAATACCTTGGGAAATGTTGCTCCCCAGAGCCTGAAGGGGTATACTTCCAACAAGAATAACTTGAGCTACAGAGCTTCAAATGAGGTGATTCAAAAAGCAATGGAAAGTAGGAATCAAGAGCTTTCCAAGCATATATGGCACTGCATGGTGGACACTAAAATTGAGGGAGAAAACTGCCCCGAAATGTGCATAAACGAACATGGTGGCAACCTGCAGTGAGGCCAACTCACCTCTATACCTTCGACGGAGTATAAATCGAGCTGTGGAGCTCCAAATGATGCGCTTCCAATGGCATTGGAAAGTAGACATTCAGGGCTTTCCAACAATATATAATAGTATGGGGTGGACAATGTATTTGAGCCTCCAAAACCTGATGTTTTCGTCCACGTTTGAGGCAAACGTCGCCTCAAACGTTGCACACCAAAGCCAGCGACCCTGTCCTCTTCAAAGGAGCATAACTTGAGTTGTAGATGTCCAATTGAGGTGATTCTAGTTGCGTTGGAAAGCTGACATTCAGAGCTTTCCAACCATATATAATAGTCTATAGTGGGCATGAAATTGGCAACGTTACCAAGAGGACAAAGAAGCGTCCCAAGACTTGAAATTCAAAAACACACCCTGGAGGACTTAACGTTTGAGCTCACGTTTGACCTCAAACGTGAACTCAAACGTGAGTGACAGCAAACCCCCATTCTGCATCATGCCATTACAAGACGTTTGAGTCAATGTTTGCCTCAAACGTTGACTCAAACGTAAATGATCCCAATTCCATCAAGGCCATCCAGATCCATTCTTCCTCAAATCCAAAGCAAGCTAAGCCCATTACCATCACTCAAAGGCACACAGAGAAGCTAGATTAGGAATTTTATTCAATTGTAATTTGTTTTTAATTTCAATTTCATTTTCATTTTCATTTGTAAAAAGCCTATATAAAGGCATCAATTCCATCTCATTAGGGGAGGCCGATTGATAGAGAGAATTGGAGGCTGGCTCCACGAGGGAGCATTAGGAATAGAGAACTCTCTCTCTTTAGTTTTTCTCTTTGTTTTGAATCTTGAGTTGAGAATTGAAGGAATTCTGTTTCAATCTCACCTTGAGATCTCTCTGTCCCACTTTACTGCAACTTTTGGAAATTGAATTTGGTTTTGCTTCTTCTACTGCTTGATCTTTACTTTTCTTGCAATTGAATTCTAAATTTGGATCAAGAAAGGGATTGAGATCTAGACTTGTTTTCTAGTCTCATTGAGCTCCTGAGATCTTCAACCTCTCATTTAGATTTTGCAATTGAGCCAAGCTGCTTTCTGTTTTGACTTTTCAAGTGATTTTCTAAATCTGTTTGAATCTGCTACATCTTTTACTTCTCTGTTTGATTGCTATTTACACTTTCCTGTTGAATTTTACATTTCTAGCACCCACTCCCCTTTATATTTCATGCAATTTATATTTCTTGTCATTTAAGATTCTTGCAATTTACATTTCTTGTCATTTAAGATTTTGCCAATTTACATTCCTTGCCCTTTACGTTTATGCTCATTTACTTTCTGCAACTTTTAATTCACTGCCATTTACTTTCTGTTGGCTACATTCCATCAAATTTCACTTCAATGTTAGCTTGACTAAACTAATCACCCACTAAAGTTGCTTGATCCATCAATCCCTGTGGGATCGACCTCACTCTAAGTGAATTTTACTACTTGATATGACCCGGTATACTTGCCGGTGAGAATTGGGTGTTTTGGAAATTCATTTTTTCAACAAAAACACCATCAAGTTTTTGGCGCCGTTGCCGGAGATTGATTTAGATCAACAATGATTAAGTGGGTGAGAAGTCTAGATTAAGTATTTTCTTTGTTTTTGTTCTTGAAACCAAGGTGTTTGTGTTTTTGCCTCACTAAGCAAATATCATCTGAAACATGAATTTCAATTTTATTTGGTGTTGTGTTTTACAAAATTCAAATGGAGTTCAACTCATCTTATGATCAAACAAATTTTATGGGATATTACCCACCATCACCAATCTCTAATGGTGGCTGGGAATATCACCAAGAGAATACTAATTCTGAGCACTCCAATTCATGGAGATTTGCTTTAGAGACACAAGATGAGAAAGAAAATCATATGGGATATCTTCCTCCACCACAAAATGATGCAAGTTGCTATTCTAATGATGGTTGGGGGGAGCAAAACCAGAAAACAGTTGAGAGCCCATATTCCACTTATCAAGAGCCATCTTCACTCGAACGTACTATCAATTCACTTATACAAAATTTTCCAACCTCACCTTCTAGTTTTTCATCTGAAAATTCTTCATCACTGGACTTTGTCTCCACACAAAATCCTTGCCAAAACTCACCACCCACACAAACTTCCATGAACCAAAGACTCTCAAATCTTGAGTCCATGCTCAAAAGACTTACGGAGGAGAAAGAGAAATACCAGAAAGAACAAGAGAACTCCATCAAAAACATGGGAGTACAGTTAGGCAAATTGTTGAGTGCAATGAAGAAGAAGGAAAAACAAGAGGAAGAGGCTACCGAGTCAAGTGAATTCTTAGTGAAAAAGAAAGAGGTGGTGGAAATAGCTGAAAATGAAACTGCACTTGAGGTGACAAAAGAACCTGAACACTCACAACCTCCTCAAACCCCCCTGGACCACAACGCCTCAACACTTGAATTCATGATTGAAAGGTATGAAGAGGAGATGAAGAAAGCTTGGGAAGATCAACAAACCTCCTCCATGAAAGAGCTATTAAAGCAAATGTTGAGTGCAAAGGAAGAAGTGGAGAAGCAAGAAAGTGAGGAAGTCATTCCAGAAAATTTAAACTCAAGTGAGGAAGAGTTCATGGAACCACCGATTCAAAAGGCTCTGAATGAATACAAAACTCCAATAATCACACAGCAACCAAGACTTGGATTCAAAGAAGTGAAGGCAACTAACAAGAGCACCAATCCTGTCCCTGATCCAGCAAGCAAGATCAATAAAGCCATTTGCAAAAGGAAGCTTGCTGAGGAAAGACCAAGGCAAGGGACAGTAGCTGAAACTTCTCCTCCTTTGAAGTCATTTCTCTTAACAAATTGGAAGAGGAGGAAGAAAGTAAAGAACAGATAGACAGTAGGTACATTTCTTCTCCTTGCTTTGTTTAAATTTCAATAAAATGGCATATGATCACATTCTAAGTTTGGTGTTGCCTTGCAACAAATTGTTTTCAATCCCTTTTGGATGATTGCATCAATTCTACATGAAGTGTCACGCTAAGATTCTAAGTTTGGTGTGCCACTTAATTTCTATGCAATGAATCCAGCAACATCACTTGTCTGCATAATCATATTGCCTTTTACAGTGTTATTTTTCTTCTTAGTTGGATAATTTTTGTTTTCTCTTTGTTTCATTTATTTACTTGTTTTTAATGCTTTCCTTCATTAACTGTTTTTGTTAATACATCACCAAGACATCCTCATTCATAACAGACTCTTTATTTGGTGATTGTATTTAACATATAACAGTTTCTTTTGTTTAGTTTTAGTTCAAATAAATTGACATGTGGTTGCATTCTAAGTTTGGTGTTGCTATGCAACAAAATTTGGTTATAATCCTTACAAGATACTTGCATCAATTCCAAGTGAAAGTGTCACACTAAGTTTGGTGTGCCACTTATTCTTTATGCAAAGTATTATGCTCACCTTCTTAAGTTTGTAATCACAATGTCTCTGTCTCTTGTGCCTTGATTATTATCTTTAATTTTGCTTGCTTAGAACACATGTACTACTAACTTTTCATTGTGTAAGACATTCATGATCCATCTTAGCCCCATAGCCATTGTTCTAATTGTTGCTTGAGGATGAGCAAGCATTCTGAGTTGGCAAGGGAAAGAGGAAGAATAGAGGAAAAAAGGACAACAATGACGAAAGATGAACTACAAGGTTGTAGAGTTCCTTTTCCTCTCATTTATTTCCAGCACTTAAATTGCATGATTGTCTTCATCCTTTCTGTTTACATGTGTGTATGAATAAAGCATAGCTTGAATCTAAATTGCAACATGTTGTTGTGGCATTATGATTACCAACTTGAGTTTTGTGAATTCAAAAGCAATAAAGTATCATGATCATAAACAAACAAGGCATTAAAGAAGAATTTAGCATGTGCATAAAAGTATTGGAAAGCTAGTATGTTTGATTGTTGCTTAATTGCATTAGATTTTATTTAATTGAAGTTTTCATCTAGCACGTTTTGTGAAACTTTTAAAATCATGAAAACCTTGAAAGCAAATGCAAAATAAAGCAAGAAAAGAAAAAGGGAAAGAATGAGAAAGTTGAAGGCTCTGAGTACCAATGACAATTATATTGTTAAGTACTTGTGGTGTTTATGTATCAAGCCAAATGCTTGAAAACAAAGCACTTAGAAGTCAAGGCTAGGCTCAAGTGCAAAAGCACTCCCTCAAAGCTCAATGTTCTGAGCATCAATGATTAGAGAGTAAAGAAAAGAAACAAATGAGCTTAATGAAGTCCTCTAATTCAAATGCTTGTGGTGCTTATGTATCAAGTGGTAATACTTGAAAACAAAGCATTTAGAATCGTAGCTTTGTTATTAACTCATGGGGCAAAGCACCCAAAAAGGAGAAGCTAATAAGAAAATCAAAAGCTTGTTTCAAGGAAGAAATATAAGAGAAAGATTTCATAAATTGAGCTAGATGGAAGCATCAATCATTTACATCTCTTTTGTGATTGTAGCATGCTTAGAAAACTAGCTTACCATGAAAATTGAGTTGCTACTCTTCTTACCTTGGATTCTCAATCTTTAATGCATGATTCTTTTCTTGCTTGGGGACAAGCAAGGTTTAAGTTTGGTGTTGTGATGACATGTCATCATGTCATGTTTTTCTATGCTTTTTTCATACAAGAAATTTATGATTAGTGCTTAAATATTGCATTCTTTGGTGCTTAAATGGTATATTTCTTTGATCTTTTGATTTGATAAACTTTGTAGGAAATAAGAAGAAAAATAAGCAAAAAGAGCACAAAATAAGCTAAAAAGAAGAAAAGAGGAATTTTGGACACACTTTGAAGTTGGAGCACACTTTGGAGCCTTAGGCCATGCTTTTAAAAGCGTGGCCCATGACCAAATCAAGGAAGCTTCATCAGCACAGCCACCCAGGAGCTCAACGTTTGCGCCAACGTTTGCCTCAAACGTGAGGTCAAACGTTGGCTAAGGAATACCTTGGGAAATGTTGCTCCCCACAGCCTGAAGGGGTATACTTCCAACAAGAATAACTGGAGCTACAGAGCTTCAAATGAGGTGATTCAAAAAGCAATGGAAAGTAGGAATCAAGAGCTTTCCAAGCATATATGGCACTGTATGGTGGACACTAAAATTGAGGGAGAAAACTGCCCCGAAATGTGCATAAACGAACATGGTGGCAACCTGCAGTGAGGCCAACTGACCTCTACACCTTCGACGGAGTATAACTAGAGCTGTGGAGCTCCAAATGATGCGCTTCCAATGGCATTGGAAAGTAGACATTCAGGGCTTTCCAACAATATATAATAGTATGGGGTGGACAATGTATTTGAGCCTCCAAAACCTGACGTTTTCGTCCATGTTTGAGGCAAACGTCGCCTCAAACGTTGCACACCAAAGCCAGCGACCCTGTCTTCTTCAAAGGAGCATAACTTGAGTTGTAGATGTCCAATTGAGGTTATTCCAGTTGCGTTGGAAAGCTGACATTCAGAGCTTTCCAACCATATATAATAGTCTATAGTGGGCATGAAATTGGCAACGTTGACAAGAGGACAAAGAAGCGTCCCAAGACTTGAACTTCAAAAACACACCCTGGAGGACTTAACGTTTGAGCTCACGTTTGACCTCAAACGTGAACTCAAACGTGAGTGACAGCAAACTCCCATTCTGCATCATGCCATTACAAGATGTTTGAGTCAACGTTTGCCTCAAACGTTGACTCAAACGTAAATGATCCCAATTCCATCAAGGCCATCCAGATCCATTCTTCCTCAAATCCAAAGCAAGCTAAGCCCATTACCATCACTCAAAGGCACACAGAGAAGCTAGATTAGGAATTTTATTCAATTGTAATTTATTTTTAATTTCAATTTCATTTTCATTTTTATTTGTAAAAAGCCTATATAAAGGCATCAATTCCATCTCATTAGGGGAGGCCGATTGATAGAGAGCATTGGAGGCTGGCTCCACGAGGGAGCATTAGGAATAGAGAACTCTTTCTCTTTAGTTTTTCTCTTTGTTTTGAATCTTGAGTTGAGAATTGAAGGAATTCTGTTTCAATCTCACCTTGAGATCTCTCTGTCCCACTTTACTGCAACTTTTGGAAATTGAATTTGGTTTTGCTTCTTCTACTGCTTGATCTTTACTTTTCTTGCAATTGAATTCTAAATTTGGATCAAGGAAGGGATTGAGATCTAGACTTGTTTTCTAGTCTCATTGAGCTCCTGAGATCTTCAACCTCTCATTTAGATTTTGCAATTGAGCCAAGCTGCTTTCTGTTTTGACTTTTCAAGTGATTTTCTAAATCTGTTTGAATCTGCTACATCTTTTACTTCTCTGTTTGATTGCTATTTACACTTTCCTGTTGAATTTTACATTTCCAGCACCCACTCCCCTTTATATTTCATGCAATTTACATTTCTTGTCATTTAAGATTCTTGCAATTTACATTTCTTGTCATTTAAGATTTTGCCAATTTACATTCCTTGCCCTTTACGTTTATGCTCATTTACTTTCTGCAACTTTTAATTCACTGCCATTTACTTTCTGTTGGCTACATTCCATCAAATTTCACTTCAATGTTAGCTTGACTAAACTAATCACCCACTAAAGTTGCTTGATCCATCAATCCCTGTGGGATCGACCTCACTCTAAGTGAGTTTTACTACTTGATACGACCCGGTATACTTGCCGGTGAGTTTTGGATGTTTTGGAAAATTTAGTTTTCCACAAATTTTCCCATCACACTGAAGCACAACCAGCCCATCTGGGAAAGCCCTTGGTTGATGAGCAAGGAAATAAGCAGTTGTCACAACTCAAGGAAAAGCTGGAGGAACCTAAACCACCAGAGACATGTGAAGACAACAACAAAATTCTCTTAGAAGAAGAAGTCACCAAGAGCAAGGCAACATCAAAAGGGACAAAGAAGAAGGTACTAAGGGGGTGGAGGAACAAGAAGATCCCTACAGAAGACTTCTCTCCAGGAGATAAAGTGATCACAGCTTACTTCCCAGATATCCCGCTAATCTCTCCACTGTACCATCTCAGTTACCTAAGGTCTTCACTATCAACAGAGTTCTCTCTTTGAAACATGTAGAGATCATTGATACAACTAATGGATATAAGTCCAAGGCAAGAGGGGAGGACTTGAAGCATTATCAACCTCCCTGATGAAGGAGAAACGTCAAGCTAGTGACGCTAAAGAAGCGCTTCATGGGAGGCAACCCATGTTTTATGAGCTTTTACTAGTGAATAAGTCAATATTCATAAATTCCAACCCAAACTTGACAAACACTTGGTGAAATCTTTATATTGCAGTATATAGTGAAGAACAAGTTTGGTGTTCAAAGCGTGCCAAGAAAGCATGAATGCAACTGAGGGCATGCTAGTCTTGGAGTTTTGAACAGAACTTTTCATCATAGTGCTCCAAACTAAGTTTGGTGTCACCCCATAGTGCCACCAATGTGCATATAAGGATACACAGTTAGTTAGTTAGTTGGGGTTCATGAATAAACAATCTAATCTTTTCTTCCCTTTATTATTCTAGCCGTAAAATTTAAATTGTTTTTTTTATGATGATTAATTCTTCCTTTTCTTCTTTTATCTTTTTAGGAAAAGGAGAGGAACATTGAAGGAGATTGATTGGACAACTAAATGAGAAGGGTTCGGCCACTTTATGAAGAGGGACTACACACTTGTCTCAAGAAGGAATGCATTGGAAAATGTTGCCATGCAACATTGAAAAGAATGAGATCCTTGAAGACCGAGCAATTTCCATCATAAAGTGATGATCCTTGTCCTTTGTCCATGCACAACCCCAACCGTCCATCAAACAACCACTCCATCAATCCACACCCTCCATTCACTCACAACCTCTCTATATAAGTGATCCTTGTTCCGTACCCAACTCTGCACACCTCTCCATTTCGGATTCCCCTTCACTCCCTTCATTGCACTCAACCCTAAACAACCAAAAGTCTCCACACCATTTCCAACTTCACACATTAACCATCATTCATGGCATCTTCGAGCTCTAAAAGAAGGAAGGGAATGAACCTATGGAGCAACACCCGTATGATGAAAAGAGATTTAGAAGCTTGCACCATGCATTGCAATACGGATGGATGGTGGATAAGGAGATCATTTATGAGCTGGGATTTCAAGTTAAGAAAAATGAGTGTCCCAAAATCACAAAGAAGGGTAGAAAAGAGAAGATGGGAGCTTTTCACTGATCCGGTCATTAGGGTGAATGCAAATCTTATAAGAGAATTTTATGCAAATGTGGTCCAATATGATAAGGCAGATGAGTCATATACAAGCTTTGTGAGAGGAAAGATTGTGGATTTTGGTCCCATGAGTGTCATGAGGGCATTAAAGCTGCGGTCCATACCGTTTGAAGAAGAGAGTTATCATTCAAGAATGGACAACAACCCTGATCATGACCAGATTGTGCAAGACATTTGTGTACTAGGAGCTGACTGGGAAAGATATGCAGATAGGAGACCAAGGTTCATCAAAAGAGCAGATCTCACCCCGGAAGCAAAAGGGTGGTTTGAAATTATAAGGAGGTCCATCCTCCCAGCAGCGAACAACTCGGAGATGAATCTCAAGAGAGCCACACTGGTGCACTGTATACTCAAAAGGCGGAGAGATCAAGATTCATGAACTCATAGCAGAAGGGATTAGAAAAATGGCCGAGAAAAGTGACTCAAGGGGAACGTTAGGTTACCCCAGCACTATCTACCGACTGTGCAAGAAAGTTGGGGTGGTGTTTGAAGATGAGGACCCCGTATGGATAAAAGAGGGCATTCCAATAACCGTTCAACGAATGCATGCCACCGCATCCCCCCTGCCTCAACAGAAGCAAAGGAAGAGGCCAGCCCCTCAAGTAGTAGAAGGACAAGTCGTAGAAGGGCAAGCACCAGCCACCTTGGATATGCACCAATTGCAGGAGGCCATTGATGGGCTATCTCGACAATATTTGGAAAGCCAAGAAGCACAGAGAGAACTTCAACTACAGATGATGGGGCAGCAAGAGGAGTCACTCTCAAGATGGATGACTCAATAAGGGGATTGGCAAAAGCAAATGATGGATCAGCAACTGAGTCAAGGACAACAATGGAGTGAAACATTCCACAGGATGGAACAAAGGCAAAATGAGCAACAAGAATCCATCCAGAGGCTAATCAATATCCAAGCACATCAAGGTGCACATATACATGAGATGCATCGAAGACAAATAGAATAGGCAGAACTATTGGACGAGCAAAGGGCATTTGCAGAAGGAGTTTACCTGAGCGAGACTGGGCATCATATAAATACTCAAGCCAGGCTCGGTTACTTGGTAGGACAGCTGCCTATATTGCATCCAGGAATCACAAGGTATGAAGAAATGAGGGATGAATTAGCACGAGAAGAAAGACAAAGGGTGGAAGAGAGTCATGAAGCAGTGAGGAAGGCACTTAAGGATTGGAAGCAAGCAAGATTGGCATGGATGCGAGGGAATGCAAGAGGACACAAAGAAGACAAGCAAGGAGGAGAGCATGGGCAACCACATGAGTAAAAGGTGGTGGAGTCCCTTCTTTGGTCCATCTTTTTCTATGCTTTGAATAAGGAAGATCTTGTATGAAATAGAACATGCTTCCATAATAGTTTGAACTTTTTCTTTATTTCTATCTTTTAAGTTTTGAGTTGAAGAGGTCTATGCTTGCTGGTCTTTATGTCACTACACCCTTACTTTGCTTACTTGAATGTTTGTCCCTTTAAATTAAATGAAAAGACAATGAGTGTTTACAAAAGACCAGAGAGGAGTTCATACTATGGAGTAAGTTTATGAGTTTATGGTATAGTCATAAGTTAGCTAAGATGGTTCAACCATAAGGTGGGAGGACAACTATCTGTCATGAATACTATGCTTGAGACACACCCCATGAGACTAGCTAAATAAGAAGATCCTAATAAGAAAAAGGGAAAGAACAATCAAAGTTGAGGAATAAAAGAAAAAGAACAAGCAATAAGGCTAGGCACCAATGGTTTTTAATCTTGAGGCATGTGTCTGTGGTGCTTCTGTGTGAGGGATCTACTTAGATGAATAAGCTCTTAGGGGTGCCTTATCACTTGGTAGCTTGGGTTAACTAACTTGGGATTATCAGCTGAAAGTCCACTATCAAGAGTAACCTTCAATACAGAGCATTTAGTAACCCAAAGAGGTGCTGGACACCAAGGTCTCAAGAAAAGAAAATAAATAAACTATGTGCCTGTGGTGTGTATGTATGGGGGAGAGACTTGAGCAAGTAAGTCCTTAGGGGTGCTTCAACACCTAGCACCTTGAACCAACTGGTTCGGGAGTGTTGGCTGAAAGTTTATTTTAAAGAGTTGCCCCCTTACAGAGCACTTAGCTTAAGAACAAAAATAAACCCTGAAATGACAATAAAAGGATCAATGAATAAAATTCTCATGGGATGCAATCAAAGTGAGTGTTATAGGACATGATAAAGGTCTGAAAGCCAGGAATGAACCTAAGTTGCTATGCATGAAACCACCATAAAACCAGGGACATGACTTCCACAAGAATGACTCATTCCTCTTGGCATTCTATTCATCATTCTCTTGTTCCAGTACTTGCTTAGGGACAAGCAAGCTTTAAGTTTGGTGTTGTGATGCCAGGGCATTTTGGCCAGTTTCACTGACCTTTTCTTTACTGTTTTTAGGATAGTTTCATGCATTTCCTTAGGAAATAAGCTAGTTTTGGGTAGATATTCACTTACATCTTGATTCAAGCATACATTGTGCACTTTACATGATTTCATGAGGATTTTGCATGAATTTAATGACAAATTGGATGTTGTATTTCCCATGACTTGGACTAGAACTTTGATGCACTTTACTGCTTAATTTCAGGACAAAAGAAGCAAAGAAGAACCACAATAGTGACTACGTTAGTTTCACTAACGTTAACACTAACGTGGAATGGGAGTAACTTGCAAAGTTAATGAGAAAAGTAATTGCCAATAACGCTCTCGAAGCCATCATTGCCCACGTTAAGAGTCACGTTAACTTAGTTAACGTGAACTCTAACGTGGAAGAAAGGAAATGGGCCAACGTTAGTGACACTTAACATTATCACTAACGTTGGACCAAGCTCATAAGTGGCCACGTTAGTTGCCACGTTAACTTAGTTAACGTGGCCTCTAACGTTAAGAAGAAAGGGGGGAAGCCAACATTAGTGACATTCAACATTATCACTAACGTTGGCCAAGTCACATTAAGCCACGTTAACTCCCACGTTAACCTAGTTAACGTGGAGGCTAACGTGAAGAAATAAGGTGGTCGACAACGTTAGTGACACTAAACATTGTCACTAACATTGGTAGCACACAAGCCCCAATAAGCCACGTTAACTCCCACGTTAACCTAGTTAACGTGGAAGCTAACGTGAAGAAGGAAGGTGATCGCCAACGTTAGTGACACCCAACATTGTCACTAACGTTGGAAGGAGCCCACACATGCCACTGAGAGCCACGTTAACTCCCACGTTAACTTAGTTAACGTGGAAGCTAACGTGGATAAGGGAATGATGAGCCAACGTTAGTGACACTCAACTTTGTCACTAACGTTGGAGATGGCTAGCATGGCCACGTTAGAAGCCACGTTAACCTAGTAAACGTGGACTCTAACGTGAGAAATAGGAGCACATTGGAACGTTAGTGACAATGGTAAGTGTCACTAACATTCTCGAAGGTTGGCAAGCCTACGTTAAAGGAGCCACGTTAACTTAGTTAACGTGGACTCTAACATAGGGAAGGGGGAGATTTCTCAACGTTATTGGGAAAGGTGAGTCCCAATAACGTGTGCGAAGGATAAAGGGGCAACGTTAGTGACAATGTTTGTGTCACTAACGTTGAAGTTAACGTGGTTCTTACTTTGGTGAGGAATGTTAGTGAAAAAGGTGATTGTCACTAACGTTCTCGAACCCATATTTTCACTGAACGTTAACACCCCTAACGTCCTGAGCTAAAGTCTCTGCCCACTTTACACTTTCTCTCTGCAAGCAAAGCCAAGCCCAATGAAGAAGATAACTGCTTCAAACTCAAGATCCAAAGGCCCATACCCAAGACTTGAAGAATCAACTAGAAGAACAGAAGAGTAGTATATATAGGAGTAGCTTTGAATTATTTGAAGAGTTGGAAATTATAGGGAGCCTCTTGGCATAGAACTACTCTCTGTATTTTACTTTCTCTGCACTTCTAGTTTTCATTATGTATTCTCCATCTTTGTTTTCATTTTCCAGAGCTATGAACAACTAAACCCCTTTCATTGGGTTAGGGAGCTCTGTTGTAATTTGATGGATCAATACTAGTTTTCATCATTCTTCTTCTCTCTTTCCTCTTGATTTTACTTGAAAGCTTTCGATCTTCATCCAATTGGGTAGTTATCTTGGAAAAGAAGCTATTCATACTTGGATCTCTTCGAAACCTTGAAAGAGGAATGAAGAGATCATGTTAGAAATACTTTCTCATGCTGGACCAAATTAGGTTTGGATGGATATGTGACTATAATCCTCTCAACACTTGATTTGGGAAATGCATGTGGTATAATCAGTGACCATACTTCATCTCTTCTCATGAGCAATTGACCAAGGAATTGGCTATTGATCAAGATTTGAGAGATTGAATTACAAGAAATTGTAATTCAATCACTTAAGATTGCCAAGGAGATCAATGAGTGCATTGATTGAGGAAGAGATGAAAATAAAATTGATCCGGAGAATGCAACATCTCCTAAGCCCAATGAACTCCCCATTTCTGATCTTACCCATTCTCTTTAATTTCTGTCATTTACTTTTATGAGCAATTACCCCATTCCCATTTAAGATTCTGCAATTTACCTTCCGTCATCTACATTCAGCTCTTTATTTTCAGCATTTACTTTTCTGTTATTTACTTTCCCGACATTAAATTTTCTGCAATTCTCAAGTCAACTTTTGATTCGCTCAACTAGAACGTTACTCTAGTTAAAGTTGCTTGATCAATCAATTCATGTGGGATTCGACCTCACTCTATTGTGAGTTTTTACTTGACGACAAATTCGGTACACTTGCCGAAGGAAATTTGTTATGAGACAAGTTTTCCGTGCATCATTTACTTGTGACAACCAAGCTTTTGTACGAAAGAATTCCTTGTTGGTTTAGAAACTATACTTACAACGCGATTATAATTTTATAAAAAAATTTTTACCGGCAGAGTTCAGTTCGTCACTCAACAACACAAACAACCAAAGCTATTCATCCAATAATACTGACCAATTCAAAAACCCACAAAACACATACCACCAACTCCATAACAACTCACAAAACTACCAGAATAACTTTTCTACATCCACATTCTACCCACAAAATGTCCCCGTAGACAATTCAAACAACCTTCCGCAACAACCATCTCATCTCACACAATCACAACCAAATTCAGACTCTCAAAAAATCTCTAGTCAAGAGATATTAATGAAGAAACTCATCAAAACTCAAGAGATGGCCAGACAAGATCAAGAAGCAGCAAGAAAAGATCAAGCCATAAAAAGCAAAAACCAAGAAGCTTCAACCAGAAATTTTGAGAGGCATATGGAGCAAATGGCTAAGCAAATTTAAAAAATGGGTGGGAAGAGAGCAAATACCTTCCCCAATGCCAATGAAGAACACCCAAGGGACAAAGGAAAGGCTACAAAATGGGAGGAGTGTGATGAGCGGATAATTTATACGCTTTTTGGCATTGTTTTTAGTATATTTTTAGTAGAATCTAGTTACTTTTAGGGATATTTTCATTAGTTTTTATGTTAAATTCACATTTCTGGACTTTACTATGAGTTTGTGTGTTTTTCTGTGATTTCAGGTATTTTCTGGCTGAAATTGAGGGACTTGAGCAAAAATCAGATTCAGAGGTTGAAGAAGGACTGCTGATGCTGTTGGATTCTGACCTCCCTGTACTCAAAATGAATTTTCTAGAGCTACAAAACTCAAAATGGCGCGCTTCCAATTGAGTTGGAAAGTAGACATCCAGGGCTTTCAAGCAATGTATAATAGTCCATACTTTGCCCAAGTTTAGATGACGCAAACTGGCGTTCAACGCCAGTTCTCTGCCCAATTCTACCGTCCAGCGCCAGAAACAAGCTGCAAAGTGGAGTTCAACGCCCAAACTGGCACAAAAGCTGGCGTTCAACTCCAAGAATGACCTCTCCACGTGTAGAACTCAAGCTCAGCCCAAGCACACACCAAGTGGGCCCCGGAAGTGGATTTATGCATCAATTACTTACTTCTGTAAACCCTAGTAGCTAGTTTATTATAAATAGGACCTTTTACTATTGTATTAGACATCTTTGGTCTCAGTTTTAATCCATTGTTCATCTTAGGAGACTACTGATCACGTTTTGAGGGCTGGCCTCTCGGCCATGCCTGGACCTTCACTTATGTATTTTCAAAGGTAGAGTCTTTACACTCCATAGATTAAGGTGTGGAGCTCTGTTGTTCCTCAAAGATTAATGCAAAGTACTACTATTTTCTATTCAATTCAACTTATTCCACTTCTAAGATATTCATTCGCACTTCAACCTGAATGTGATGAACGTGACAATCATCATCATTCCCTATGAACGCGTGCCTGACAACCACTTCCGTTCTACCTTCGATTGAACGATTATCTCTTAGATTACTAATACAGGGGACCGAGTCCGAGATATTGGGATCTTCGTGGTATAAGCTAGATTGATGGCGGCATTCATGAGAATCCGAAAAGTCTAAACCTTGTCCGTGGTATTCCGAGTAGAATTCTGGGATTGAATGACTGTGACGAGCTTCAAACTCGCGAGTGCTGGGCGTAGTGACAGACGCAAAAGGATAGTAAATCCTATTCCAGTATGATCAAGAACCTCCAGATGATTAGCCATGCAGTGACAGCGCATCGGACCATTTTCACAGGGAGGAATAGGATGCAACCAACGACAAAGGTGATGCCTCCAGACGATTAGCCGTGCTGTGACAGAGCATTTGGATCATTTTCCCGAGAGAGATCGAAAGTAGCCATTGGCACCGGTGACATCCTTACATAAAGCCAGCCATAGAAAGGAGTAAGATTGATTGGATGAAGACAGCAGGAAAGCAGAGGTTCAGAGGAACGAATGCATCTCCATACGCTTATCTGAAATTCTCACCAATGATTTACATAAGTATTTCTATCCTTATTTTATTAATTAATTTCGAAAACCCCATTACTATTTTATATCTGCCTGACTGAGATTTACAAGGTGACCATAGCTTGCTTCATACCAACAATCTCCGTGGGATTCGACCCTTACTCACGTAAGGTATTACTTGGACGACCCAGTGCACTTGCTGGTTAGTTGTGCGAAGTTATGAACCATGGTATTGGCATCATGTTTTTGGCGCCATTACCAGGGAAAGAAAGAGCAATGAATTTTACATGATCAAAGTGTAATCACAATTTCTGCGCACCAAGTTTTTGGCGCCGTTGCCGGGGATTGTTCGAGTTTGGACAACTGACGGTTCATCTTGTTGCTCAGATTGGGTAACTTTCTTTTCGTTTTCTTTTCAAAAAGTTTTCCAAAATTTTTCAAAAATCTTTCAAAATTTTTCTTTTGTTTTCGAAAAAAAAAATATAATAAAAATAATGTTTTCAAAAATAAATTATTCTATGGCTTCAAAACTTTCAAGAATGAATTCTAGAGTTTCATGGTAACATGTTGAATCCTATCTGGATGAAAAGCCATACCCAAACTCCTTTGGGATTGGTCTTCAACTAATCACCTCAATGGATGTAAATTCATTCTAAAGCTTGACTGGCTATTAAGCCATGTCTAACCCTCAGATTGGAGCTTTAGACTAAAGAGTACAAGATTCCTGGAATTCATATGAAAAATTTTGAATCCTTATTTTTTCTTTTTCAAAATTATTTTCGAAAATTTTAAAATAAAAATACAAAAAAAATCATAAAATCATAAAAATCGAAAATATTTTGTGTTTCTTGTTTGAGTCTTGAGTCATGTTATAAGTTTGGTGTCAATTGCATGTGCATCTTGCATTTTTCGAAAATTCTCATGCATTCATAGTGTTCTTCATGATCTTCAAGTTGTTCTTGGTAAGTCTTCTTGTTTGATCTTTGCATTTGCATGTTTTGTGTCTTTTCTTGTTTTTCATATGCATTCTTGAATTCTTAGTGTCTAAGCATTAAAGAATTCTAAGTTTGGTGTCATGCATGTTTTCCTTGCATTAAAATTTTTTCGAAAATATGTTCTTGGTATTCATCTTGACATTCAAAGTGTTCTTGGTGTTCATCTTGACATTCATAGCATTCTTGCATGCATTCATTGTTTTAATCTAAAAATTTCATGCATTGCATCATTTTTCTTGTTTTTCTCTCTCATCATTAAAAATTCAAAAATAAAAAAAAATATCTTTCCCTTTTTCTCTCTTAAAATTTCGAAAATTAGATTTGACCTTTTCAAAAATTTTTAAAAATCTAATTGTTTTTATGAGTCAAATCAAATTTTCAATTTAAAAATCTCATCTTTTTCAAAATCTTTTTCAAAAATCAAATCTTTTTCAAATTTCTTAGTTATTTTCGAAAATTCCAAAAATATTTTTCAAAAACCTTTTTCTTATTTTTATATCAAATTTTCGAAAATAACATAATCAATTAATGTTTTGATTCAAAAATTTCAAGTTTGTTACTTACTTGTTAAGAAAGATTCAAACTTTAAGTTCTAGAATCATATCCTGTGATTTCTTGTGAATCAAGTCATTAATTGTGATTTTAAAAATTCAAATCTTTTTCAAAAACTAATTTCTATCATATCTTTTCAAAAATATCTTCTTGTCTCACCTTTTTCAAAAAAATTGAATTCAAAATATCTCTTCTAACTTCCTAACTTCTTATCTTTTAAAAATTTGTTTCAACTAACTAACTAACTTTTTGTTTGTTTCTTATCTTTTTCAAAACTACCTAACTAACTCTCTCTCTCTCTAATTGTCGAAAATATCTCCCTCTTTTTCAAAATTTCTTTTCAATTAACTAATTATTTCAATTTTTAAATCTTAATTTTTGAAAATTACTAACATTTTTCAAAAACTATTTTCGAAAATCACTAACTCTTTTTCAAAAATAATTTTCGAAAATTCTCCTTCTCTCTCATCTTATTCTGTTTATTTATTCATCTACTAACATCTCTTCCTCACATCACTCACCAAATTCGAACCCCCTCTTCCATCTGTGTTCGAATTTTTCTCTTCTTCTACTAACAATAAGGAACCTCTTTACTGTGACATAGAGGATTCCTCTTTTTTTCTTGTTCTCTTCTCTTTCTTATGAGCAGGAACAAGGAAAAAGGCATTCTTGTTGAAGCTGATCCAGAACCTGAAAGGACTCTGAAGAGGAAACTAAGAGAAGCTAAATTACAACAATCCAGAGACAACCTTATTGAAAATTTCGAACAAGTAAAGGAGATGGCAGCCGAACCCAACAACAATAATGCAAGGAGGATGCTTGGTGACTTTACTGCACCTAATTCCAATTTACATGGAAGAAGCATCTCCATTCCTGCCATTGGAGCAAACAACTTTGAGCTGAAACCTCAATTAGTTTCTCTGATCAGCAGAACTGCAAGTTTCATGGACTTCCATCTGAAGATCTTTTTCAGTTCTTAACTGAATTCTTGCAGATCTGTGATATTGTTAAGACTAATAGAGTAGATCCTGAAGTCTACAGGCTCATGCTTTTCCCTTTTGCTGTAAGAGACAGAGCTAGAGTGTGGTTGGACTCTCAACCCAGAGATAGCCTGAACTCTTGGGATAAGCTGGTCACAGCTTTCTTAGCCAAGTTCTTTCCTCCTCAAAAGCTTAGTAAACTTAGAGTGGACGTTCAGACCTTCAGACAGAAAGAAGGTGAATCCCTCTATGAAGCCTGGGAGAGATACAAAGGACTGACCAAAAAGTGTCCTACTGACATGCTTTCAGAATGGACCATCCTGGATATCTTCTATGATGGTTTGTCTGAATTGGCAAAGATATCATTGGATACTTCTGCAGGTGGATCCATTCACCTAAAGAAAACACCTGCAGAAGCTCAAGAACTCATTGACATGGTTGCTAATAACCAGTTCATATACACTTCTGAGAGGAATCCTGTGAGTAATGGGACGCCTATGAAGAAGGGAGTTCTTGAAATTGATACTCTGAATGCCATATTGGCCCAGAATAAAATATTGACTCAGCAAGTCAATATGATTTCCCAGAGTCTGAATGGAATGCAAGCTGCATCCAACAGTACTCAAGAGGCATCTTCTGAAGAAGAAGCTTATGATCCTGAGAACCCTGCAATAGCAGAGGTGAATTACTTAGGTGAACCTTATGGAAACACCTATAACTCATCATGGAGAAATCATCCAAATTTCTCATGGAAGGATCAAAAGCCTCAACAAGGGTTTAATAATGGTGGAAGAAACAGGTTTAGCAATAGCAAGCTTTTTCCATCATCTACTCAGCAACAGACAGAGAATTCTGAGCAGAATCCATCTAGCTTAGCAAACTTAGTCTCTGATCTATCTAAGGCCACTGTGAGTTTCATGAATGGAACAAGGTCTTCCATTAGAAATTTGGAAGCACAAGTGGGCCAGCTGAGTAAAAGGATCACTGAAATCCCTCCTAGTACTCTCCCAAGCAATACAGAAGAGAATCCAAAAGGAGAGTGTAAGGCCATTGACATAAGCATCATGGCCGAACCTGTAAGGGAAGGAGAGGACGTGAATCCCAAGGAGGAAGACCTCCTGGGACGTCCAGTGATCAATAAGGAGTTTTCCTCTAAGGAACCAAAGGAATCTGAGGCTCATCTAGAGACCATAGAGATTCCATTAAACCTCCTTATGCCATTCATGAGCTCTGATGAGTATCCCTCTTCTGAAGAGAATGAGGATGTTACTGAAGAGCAAGCTGCCAAGTTCCTTGGTGCAATCATGAAGCTAAATGCCAAATTATTTGGTATTGAGACTTGGGAAGATGAACCTCCCTTATTCACCAATGAACTAAGTGATCAGGATCAACTGACACTGCCTCAGAAGAGACAAGATCCTGGAAAGTTCATAATACCTTGTACCATAGGCACCATGATCTTTAATGCTCTGTGTGATCTTGGTTCAGGGATAAACCTCATGCCTCTCTCTGTAATAGAGAAACTGGGAATCTATGGGGTGCAAGCTGCTAAAATCTCATTAGAGATGGCAGATAATTCAAGAAAACAGGCTTATGGACAAGTAGAGGACGTGTTAGTAAAGGTTGAAGGCCTTTACATCCCTGCTGATTTCATAGTCCTAGACACTGGAAAGGAAGAGGATGAATCCATCATCTTAGGAAGACCTTTCCTAGCCACAGCAAGAGCTGTGATTGATGTGGACAGAGGAGAATTGATCCTTCAATTAAATAAGGACAACCTTGTGTTTACAACTCAAGGATCTCTCTCTGCATCCATGGAGAGGAAGCAGAAAAAGCTTCTCTCAAAGCAGAGTCAAACAAAGCCCCCACAGTCAAACTCTAAGTTTGGTGTTGGGAGGCCACAACCAAACTCTAAGTTTGGTGTTGAACTCCCATATCCAAACTCTAAGTTTGGTTCTGGAGAGTCTCAACAAAGCTCTGCACATCTGTGAGGCTCCATGAGAGCCCACTGTCAAGCTACTGACATTAAAGAAGCACTTGTTTGGAGGCAACCCAATTTTTATTTATCTAACTATATTTTTCTTAGTTATATGTCTTTATAGGTTCATGATCATGTGGAGTCACAAAATAAATATAAAAATTGAAAACGGAATCAAAAACAGCAGAAGAAAAATCACACCTTGGAGGAAGCATCTGCCTGGCGTTCAACGCCAGAGCAGAGCATGGTTCTGGCGCTGAACGCCCAAAATGGGCAGTATCTGGGCGCTGAATGCCCAAAATGGGCATCATCTGGGCACTGAACGCCAGATTGCACCCTGGAGAGGAGCTGGCGCTGAACGCCCAGAACAAGCATGGTTCTGGCGTTCAACGCCAGAAATGGGCAACAAATGGGCGTTCAACGCCTAGAACAAGCACCAATCTGGCGCTGAATGCCCAGAGTTGTGTGCAAGGGCATTTTACATGCCTAATGGGTGCAGGGATGTAAATCCTTGACACCTCAGGATCTGTGGACACCACAGGATCATCTCAGGATCTGTGAATCTCACAGGATCCCCACCCACCTCACCCTCTCTCTCTCCATTCATGGTCATCCCTTCTGTTTTCCATTCATCACTCACATCCATACTCATATCCCTCCATCTCCTCCATATCTTCTTCTTCTTCTATTCTTTCTTCTTTTGCTCGAGGGCGAGCAACATTCTAAGTTTGGTGTGGTAAAAGCATATAAGCTTTTTATTTTTCCATTACCATTGATGGCACCTAAGACCGGAGAAACCTCTAGAAAAGGGGAAGGGAAGACAAAAGCTTCCACCTCCGAGTCATGGGAGATGGAAAGATTCATCTCAAGGGTCTATAGCTCAGTGGTAGAACATGTGGCTGCAAATCAAGAGATCCCAGAGATGCCTCAAATGCATTTTCCTCCACAAAACTATTGGGAGCAAATCAACACCTCCCTAGGAGAATTAAGTTCCAACATGGGACAATTAAGGGTGGAACATCAAGAGCACTCCATCATCCTTCATGAAATAAGAGAAGATCAAAAAGCAATGAGGGAGGAGCAACAAAGACAAGGAAGAGACATAGAAGAGCTCAAGGACATCATTGGTTCCTCAAGAAGGAAACGCCACCATCACTAAGGTGGACTCATTCCTTGTTCTTACTTTCTCTGTTTTTCGTTTTCTCTATGTTAAGTGCTTATCTATGTTTGTGTCTTCATTACATGATCATTAGTAGTTAGTAACCATGTCTTAAAAGTTATGAATGTCCTATGAATCCATCACCTCTCTTAAATAAAAAATGTTTTAATTCAAAAGAACAAGAAGTACATGAGTTTTGAATTTATCCTTGAACTTAGCTTAATTATATTGATGTGGTGACAATGCTTCTTGTTTTCTGAATGAATGCTTGAACAGTGCATATGTCTTTTGAAGTTGTTGTTTAAGAATGTTAAATATGTTGGCTCTTGAAAGAATGATGACTAGGAGAGATGTTATTTGATAATCTGAAAAATCATAAAAATGATTCTTGAAGCAAGAAAAAGCAGTAAAGAACAAAGCTTGCAGAAAAAAAAATAGGCGAAAAAAAATAGAAAGAAAAAGAAAAAGCAAGCAGAAAAAGCCAAAAGCTCTTAAAACCAAGAGGCAAGAGCAAAAAGCCAATAACCCTTAAAACCAAAAGGCAAGGGTAAATAAAAAGGATCCCATGGCTTTGAGCATCAGTGGATAGGAGGGCCTAAAGGAATAAAATCCTGGCCTAAGCGGCTAAACCAAGCTGTCCCTAACCATGTGCTTGTGGCGTGAAGGTGTTAAGTGAAAACTTGAGACTGAGCGGTTAAAGTCAAGGTCCAAAAGAAGAGTGTGCTTAAGAACCCTGGACACCTCTAATTGGGGACTTTAGCAAAGCTGAGTCACAATCTGAAAAGGTTCACCCAATTATGTGTCTGTGGCATTTATGTATCCGGTGGTAATACTGGAAAACAAAGTGCTTAGGGCCACGGCCAAGACTCATGAAATAGCTGTGTTCAAGAATCATCATACTGAACTAGGAGAATCAATAACACTATCTGAACTCTGAGTTCCTATAGATGCCAATCATTCTGAACCTCAATGGATAAAGTGAGATGCCAAAACTATTCAAGAGGCAAAAAGCTACAAGTCCCGCTCATCTGGTTGAAGCTATGTTTCATTGATAGTTTGGAATTTATAGTATATTCTCTTCTTTTTATCCTATTTGATTTTCAGTTGCTTGGGGACAAGCAACAATTTAAGTTTGGTGTTGTGATGAGCGGATAATTTATACGATTTTTGGCATTATTTTTAGTATGTTTTTAGTAGAATCTAGTTACTTTTAGGGATGTTTTCATTAGTTTTTATGTTAAATTCACATTTCTGGACTTTACTATGAGTTTTTGTGATTTCCTATGATTTCAGGTATTTTCTGGCTGAAATTGAGGGACTTGAGCAAAAATCAGATTCAGAGGTTGAAGAAGGACTGCTGATGCTGTTGGATTCTGACCTCCCTGCACTCAAAATGGATTTTCTGGAGCTACAGAACTCAAAATGGCGCGCTTCAAATTGCTTTAGGAAGTAGACATCCAGGGCTTTCCAGAAATGTATAATAGTCAATACTTTGCCCAAATTTAGATGATGCAAACTGGCGTTCAACGCCAGTTCCCTGCCCAATTCTGGCGTCCAGCGCCAGAAACAAGCTGCAAAGTGGAGTTCAACGCCCAAACTGGCACAAAAGCTGGCGTTCAACTCCAAGAATGACCTCTCCACGTGTAGAACTCAAGCTCAGCCCAAGCACACACCAAGTGGGCCCCGGAAGTGGATTTATGCATCAATTACTTACTTCTGTAAACCCTAGTAGCTAGTTTATTATAAATAGGACATTTTACTATGGTATTAGACATCTTTGGTCTCAGTTTTAATCCATTGTTCATCTTAGGAGACTACTGATCATGTTTTGAGGGCTGGCCTCTCGGCCATGCCTGGACCTTCACTTATGTATTTTCAACGGTAGAGTCTCTACACTCCATAGATTAAGGTGTGGAGCTCTGCTGTTCCTCAAAGATTAATGCAAAGTACTACTGTTTTCTATTCAATTCAACTTATTCCACTTCTAAGATATTCATTCGCACTTCAACCTGAATGTGATGAACGTGACAATCATCATCATTCCCTATGAACGCGTGCCTGACAACCACTCCCGTTCTACCTTCGATTAAACGAGTATCTCTTAGATTACTAATACAGGGGACCGAGTCCGAGATATTGGGATCTTCGTGGTATAAGCTAGATTGATGGCGGCATTCATGAGAATCCGGAAAGTCTAAACCTTGTCCGTGGTATTCCGAGTAGGATTCTGGGATTGAATGACTGTGACGAGCTTCAAACTCGCGAATGCTGGGCATAGTGACAGACGCAAAAGGATAGTAAATCCTATTCCAGTATGATCGAGAACCTCCAGATGATTAGCCATGCAGTGACAGCGCACCAGACCATTTTCACAGGGAGGAATAGGATGCAACCAACGACAAAGGTGATGCCTCCAGACGATTAGCCGTGCTGTGACAGAGCATTTGGATCATTTTCCCGAGAGAGATCGAAAGTAGCCATTGGCACCCGTGACATCCTTACATAAAGCCAGCCATAGATAGGAGTAAGATTGATTGGATGAAGACAGCAGGAAAGCAGAGGTTCAGAGGAACGAATGCATTTCCATACGCTTATCTGAATTTCTCACCAATGATTTACATATGTATTTCTATCCTTATTTTATTAATTAATTTCAAAAACCCCATTACTATTTTATATCTGCCTGACTGAGATTTACAAGGTGACCAAGCTTGCTTCATACCAACAATCTCCGTGGGATTCGACCCTTACTCACGTAAGGTATTACTTGGACGACCCAGTGCACTTGCTGGTTAGTTGTGTGAAGTTGTGAACCATGGTATTGGCATCATGTTTTTGGCGCCATTACCAGGGAAAGAAAGAGCAATGAATTTTACATGATCAAAGTGTAATCACAATTTCTGCGCACCAGAGTGCAAGACAATCACAGTGGGAAGTGAGAAGACTATGAAGAAGGAAGCCATCAATCAGAAAAAACACAACAGAGAAGTTCTACAAGGAGAGATAGAGGTTAGAAGTGAAGAAGATCAGAAAACCAAGAAGGCACAAATCTCAAAGGGAGACAAGAACATCATTGAGCCACAGCTACAAGAGAAGAAGGAAGGGGTGAAGCCATATGCCCCCAAACTTCCATACCCTCAGAGGTTCAAAAAAGAAAACGAGGATAAGCAATACTCAAAGTTCCTGGACATATTCAAAACACTCAGCATCAATGTTCCTTTCTTAGAAGTACTTGAACAGATGCCATTGTATTCCAAATTTATGAAGGAAGTGCTGACAAAGAAAAAGTCCTTAAAAGAAGGACAAACTTTTGAGATGACAATGGAATGTAGTGCTATTCTCCAAAGAGGGTTGCCAGAGAAGAAAGATGATCCCGGAATTTTTTATATACCTTGCACCATAGGAAACATAACACTTGAGAAGTTATTCTGTGATCTTGGTGCAAGCATAAACTTGATTCCTTTGTCTCTAATGAGAAAACGCCAAATTTTCGAGCTGAAATCCACACGAATACTTCTTCAAATAGCTGACAAGTCCATTCCGCAAGCACTTGGAGTTGTAGAGAATGTGCTGGTAAAAGTGGGGAAATTCCTTCTCCCATCTGATTTTGTCATCCTGGATATGGAGGAAGACCCTAACACTCCCATCATCCTGGGGAGGCCTTTCCTGGCTACGGGCAGAGTATTGATAGATATTGAAAAAGGGAAATTGTTGCTGAGAGTGCATGATGAGCACCTAGCATTCCATGTTTTTAAAACCCTGTATGAGCCCACTCAAGAAGAAGATTGTATGAAGGATAAGGCCAGAGATCAAAGCTTGAAGGAGGCATTTAATGAGTTAACTCCAAGACTTCTAAATCCATGCTTGAAAAAAGTAGAGATGGTGCAACAGACCAAAGAAATCAAGAATGAACTAGATCTAAAACCCCCAGATGAGAACCTCAACACCCCAGATAAAGAACCACCAAGGCATGAATTATCTTCTGAGAAAGAAAGGAAGAAGAGGCCAAAAGGGTGGAGAAACAAGAAAATCCCCATTGAAGGCTTCTCACCAGGGGATAAAGTGATGATAAACACCCAACCAATGAAGGTGTCTCCACAATTATCTGAGTATTATATTGTGAACCGGATCCTTTCACTTGAACACCTAGAGATCATCAAAGAGGAGACCAGAAGAAAGTTCACAGTAAGAGGAGAAAAGCTAAGGCACTATGATTTTTAGCTTCCATGATCAAAGAACAAGATGTCAAGCTAGTGACATTAAAAGAGCGCTTGTTGGGAGGCAACCCAACCAGAGGTAGTTCTCTTTTCATAGTTATTTCAATAAAAAGGTTGAGTAGTCTTATCTGTATTGCAAGGAGCTAAGTTTGGTGTTGCATACCAAAACAATTTAAGGAAGAATGAAGGATGCCAAGTTTGGTATTCCACAAAAAAAAAATCTCATTTGAAAACACATTTTTACCTTCTGCATAAATAGTTGCTAGCTCCAAGTAAACAGAAAAACTACTTAGCCATTGTCTGTTTTTTAGTTTTTAACTTTATGACCTTCAGCAAAAGCAAAAGGTTTCCTTTAACTAGTTGTATAAGAAACATTGTCAAGGAACTAAGTTTGGTGTTCACACACATAAAAGAAAATAAGTTCAAAAGCCTGCAAGCAAATCTTGCATACTAACCAGTTGCTTAAGGGCTTGAGAAACAAGCAACTTTTAAGGATTATGCAGGAAAACTTTCAATCTGTGAAAGGGTTCTACATCATCATCCAAAGGAGGAACAACAGAGAGAAATAATGATGACAGAAGAAAAAGCTGAGAGACATTCCCAACAGGTTGTATTGACACTTAATCCTTGTTGCTTTGAAAAATTTTAACTTGGGGATTCCTTTATGTCTTGCTGAAGTGTTCAATTAGGTGCAAGTGTAAATGTTTGCTAAGAATGCTAGCCTGCATATTATGCTCGTCATAACTCATTAGCTTAAATTCTGTTTTGTTTCCCTTCTGCATAAATAAAAGAAAAATGTTTGAAATAAGAAAGTAATTGTCCAATGTTGTAGGAATTAGAATGAAATTTAGTGGTGGTACTTGTTTGATTTAATGATTAGCTCAATAATAAAAGCTACATAATAAGATGTTCTTTGTAGTGTGAACTAAGTTGCTGTCATATAGCCTTTCATCAATGAATACCCCTTGAGAATGAAGCAAAATAAGAAGAAAAAGAAAACGAAAAGCCAAGAATTGGCAAAGAAACAAACAATAAGGCTAGATACCAATAGCTTGGACCTTAGGACATATGCCTGTGGTGCTCTTGTACTAGGATATGCTTGAAAAATTATGTTCTGAGGAGTATTTCAAAACATGGCCACTTGGTTTAACTAATCTGGGATTGCCAACCGAAAGTCCACTATCAAAAGCAACCTAGCTACAAAGCATTTAGTGATCCAAAGAGATGCTGGGCATTAATGTTCCTACGAAGAAATTGAGCCATGTGCCTGTGGTGAAGAAGTGTTGAGCAAAATTGAGCCAAAAGGCTGTTGCAACATTTGCCACCAAGCTTTCATTAAGAAATAAGCTTTCTAAGCAAAAGAAAGAAAGAAGAAGCTAAGAGGGATCAATCAAAAAGCAAGGCAGTATAGCAGCAATTCTAGTGAACCTTTAAGGAAACATTTCTTATCTATCAGCAAAGAATAAGTGAGCTATATTTGTCTGCATAAAACCCCATGAACTAAGTTCAATTATCCGCTAAATAAGGACATACACGCTTCTTTGTTTCATTTCATTTCTTCTTATGTTTAGTGCTTGCTTGGGGACAAGCAAGATTTAAGTTTGGTGTTGTGATGACAAGTCATCTTATGCTAGCTTTTCAAGCATTTTTCACTTGTTTCATTAGGTTTTATGCATTTTCTTGCATTATACGTAAGTGATTTGGAGAAGGTTTGCATGATTATGTTAAATCAATCAACCATCTTTTTTTGACACAAAATCATGAGGTTTAAGCTAGAATTAGTTGGTTTTTGAATGATTTATAAACCTTGTGAATTTGGTGATGCTTTGATTGGTTGTTTTGGTTACTTGTAGGTGAAGAAAAGAAAGAAACAAGGAAAGCGTTGCTCAACCAAGCGTGGCCCATGAAAAGCGTGGCATTCACCAAAGGAGAAAAGACCAACCAAATCAATCAAGACCATAGCACTCAAAGATTGAGCGCTGCACTCTTTAATTGAGCGCTAGAGAAAGAGGGGCACACCAAAAAAAATAAAGCCAAGGCACAAGGCCAAGGATGCTCCGTTGGTTCATTTCACTAAGCGTCCAATGGAACCAAAATTTACAAGGCAAAAGCATAGCGCTCAGTTAACTTAATTAACTTTATCGTGGCTCCCCAAAAAGAAAATCAAAGCGCGACATTTGCCAGTGAAGAAGCCAAGGTTCGAAACCAGGCACATAAGGGAACTAAGAAAAGCGCTACACCAAGCAAGGGAGCAAAGAAAGGGGCACTCCGTTCCCTTACTTCACTGAGCGCCAATGCTTCACTAAGAAAATGGGAGAGCCAGGATTCGAAATTGGAAACCATGCCCAAAGCATGAAGCACTGCATTGCTTCTTCTCACTGAGCGCCATTACTTCATGAGGAAATTAGCAAAAGGTAGCCACGAAGATTCGAAATGGGAACCATGCACAAGGCAAAGGAGCGCTACGTTCAATTCACCAATGTAGCGCTATGAATGAAGCTTGGCACGAGCCCAAGAACAAGGCAAGGAAGCGCTATGTTATTTGACCAAACTGAGCACTCCCCTGGAGGTGTCTCATGGTCCATTTTCAATCAAAAACCAATTTGGACCCAATTCTTCACCAATTTGAAAAGCCCACTCCAAAGTCTGAAGATCAAAATTAGAAAGTGTATAAATAGGAGTTAGTTTGATTTGTAAAGGACCTTCTCTGGATTTTTAGCTCAATTTTCATTTTCTTTAACTTTAGTTTTCATTGAGAGCTCTGAACTTGAGATTGCATCTGAGTTTTGCTCTCTAGCTTTCATTTTTAAATTTTCTTCTACAACTTCTGTTATCTGTTCTTGGAATTTGAATTGAGATTGAAGAGCTTCATTGATTCTGAGTTTGAGAATCATCTTTTACCTCTCTTCTCAATTGTTCTAAGAATTTGGTTTTAGTTTTCTTTCTGTTTTTTTCATTTTCTTGCTTCTGCAATCTCTACTTTCTATTTCAATTTTGGATTGAGATTGAAGGAATTCTGTTTCAATTCTTGATCTGAAATTTATCTTTGTTCTTTCTTCTGCAAAATTCTGAGAATTGAGGAATTGGATCTGAGTTTTATATGCTGTTTCATTTAAATTCCTACTGCAAATTGTTTTCTGTTTGATCAAGGAAGGAATTGAGATCTAGATCTACTCTCTAGTCTCATTGATCCCCTGAGATCTTCAATTTCTCTTTTAGATTTTGCAATTGAGCTATGCTTCTTTCTATTCTACTTCTTCAAGAAATTTTCTATTTCTATTTAGATCTTCTGCAATTTATTTCAACTTCTAATTCTCTGATTGATTGCATTTTACATTTATCTGTTGAATTCTAAATCCCTGTACCCCAAATCCCTTCTACTCTTCAAGCAATTTACATTTCTTAGCAATTTAGATTCAGTCATTTAGTTTTCTTGCACTTTAAGATTTAGCCATTTACTTTTCTTGCAATCTAAGTTTTAGTCTTTTACATTACTTGCACTTTAAGTTTCAAGCAATTTACTCTTCTGCACTTTAGATTCTGTCAACTTCCCCTCTCCCTTTTTTTTTCATGCAATTTTAGCTTCTGGTGATCACAATTCACTCAAATCATCAACTGTTTGCTTAACTAAATTAACCACCTAACTAAAATTGCTCAATCTATCAATCCCTGTGGGATCGACCTCACTCATGTGAGTAATTACTACTTGATGTGACCCGGTACACTTGCCACTGAGTTTTGTGTTGGAATCGTTTTCCACACATCAATCTTGTTTCCATTTCAAATTCTTATTGTTACATCTTTGCTCTCTTAGTTTTCTTGCCAATTTCCCCTTTGATGTCTCTTTTATGTAGATGCACTTTTGTTGGATTCGGATCTCATCTTAATGTAATTCATGTTTTATATTCCATTGTTGTTTAATTGAGTGTTGCTATTGTTTCCTCATGATTGGATAGTTATAGATTCACTTTTCTTGCAATACTATCTTGCTTTGCTTTTATGCCTTCCAAGTGTTTGATAAAATGCTTGGTTAGATTATAGAGTATATTTTTTTCCTCTTGGCTTTGGTTGAGTAATTGGAGACTCTTGAGTTATCAAACTCTTTTGATGATTGATAATTGAAAGTTGCTAGTTGATTTGAATCCCACTAACTCTAGTCTTTCCTAGGAGTTGACTAGGACTTGAGGAATCAAATTAATTTATCCACTTGACTTTCCTGCATAGTTAAAGGTTGACTAAGTGGGAGCAATGGACAATTGATATCATAATTGAGGATGATAATGAGGATAGGACTTCTAGTTCTCATTCCTTTCCAAGAGCTTTCTTAGTTGTTAGTTTACTTTTTTTGCAATATATATTTCATGTCTTTTATCAAAACCCCAAAATATACATCTCATAACCAATAACAAGAACACTTCCCTGCAATTTCTTTGAGAGACGACCCGAGGTTTGAATACTTCGGTTATTAATTTTAGGGGTTTATTACTTGTGACAACTAAATTTTTGTATGAGAGAATTCTTTGTTGGTTTAGAAACTATACTAGCAACGAGATTTCATTTGTGAAATTCTAAACCGTCAAAAATTTAATCATCACCAGGTATAACTCTCCTTAGCCTTCTTGGCCATATCTTCAGCCAAGTTAGCAGCCACCTCCATAGCAGTGGTCCTAGCCCTTTCCTTCTCCACTCCTTGGTGGCATGCACAGGAGACTCTCTAACAACCCGGGACAAAGCAGCACTGATATTCGCCATCCGGATAATATTGCTCAATATAAATTCGAGGTGGTGAAGGATTGACACATCATCAGTAAGAACCTGGCCATAAGGGGCAATAAGTTCCGAAGCAAAAGCCACACCATCAAAGTCTTTAGCATTCAAATCAAAAGTCCCAACAGTTCTCGGCTTCTTAGGAGGAGGGCCAGACAAAGTTGGGGAGGAGGCTACACCGGAAGTTCCTAGGGGAGGCTCAATAGGAACTGTCCGAACTAGAGGGGTCGGTGATGGGATATTTTTGTGGAAAAACAAATTTCTCCAAAACACCCAAAACTAACCGGCAAGTGCACTAGGTCGCATCAAGTAATAATAACTCACGGGAGTGAGGTCGATCCCACAGGGATTAAAGGATTGAGCAATTTTAGTTTAGTGGTTGATTTAGTCAAGCGAATCAAGATTTGGTTGAGAGATTTGTGATTTGCAGAATTTAAATTGCATAGAAAGTAAAGGAAATGGGTGAATTGCATGAAATTAAAGAGAACTGGAATTTAAAGTGCTGAATCTTAAAGAGCAAGAAATTAAATGGCAGAAACATAGAACGCAAGAAATGTAAATTGCAGAATCTTAAAGTGCAAGAAATGTAAATGGCTTGAATTGTAAAGGGAATTGGGAGTTGGATTTGCAGAAATTAAACAAGGAAAAGTAAATTGCAACAAACAGAGAAGTAAAGGATGTCTTGAATCAAACCGGATCTTAAAACAGAAATGTAAATAAGCATGAAAACAGTAAACAGAGAATGGGAAATAGGAAATCCGGATCTCAGGACCCAAGAGACTAGAAAACCAAGTCTAGATCTCAATGCCTTCCTAGATCCAACAAGCACAATTGCAAAGGAAATTGTAAATTGCAAAGAAAGTAGATGAAGAAGCAAGTAACCGAAACTGAAATTCAATTAAGCAGAAAATTAAACAAGCTCCCAAGGTGAGATTGAAACAGAATTTGTTCAATTCTCCACCCAAAATCCAAGACAAGAAAAGTAAAGAGTGCTGGGCAAGAACAAGGAAGAAGAGAGATCAATTCTCCTCCCAAATTCTCTTGAATTAAAACAACAATGCTAAGAAATGTAAAAGTGAGCTCTCAGCAAACTGAAAAGAAAACTATTCTGAAAAACTAAAAGGGAAGCTCCCTTAAAACTTAAATTCTAATCTATTTATACACTTTCTTCAAATGGTCTTCAAGCCTTCAATTGGGCCTTTGTTCTTGGTGGAATTGGGTTGAGAGAGGCCTTGGTTGATTGCTCTTGGAGTTTGGAGAAGAACCGAATTGAACCGGGTTGGAATCATGAAAGCTTGAATAAAAGTTGGAGTAAAAGTTAGGGGCTAACTTTTGCTCCAACTTTTCACATCAGCACCCTTGTTTTGCTGATACCAACGTTGGGGCAAAAGTTAGGGGTCTAACTTTTGCTCCAACGTTGGCCTCCCCTTGCATATTCATGGCGCCAACGTTAGCCAAAAAGTTAGGGGCTAACATTGGCGCAAACTTTTGCTAGTCCAGGGAGTATTTTTCATGCGCCAACGTTAGCCAAAAAGTTAGGGGCTAACGTTGGCGCAAACTTTTTGTGCATCCAGGGAGTGTTTTTCATGCCAAAAGTTAGCCAAAAAGTTAGGGGCTAACTTTTGGTCCAGCTTTTGCCCAAAAGTTAGCCAAAAAGTTAGGGGCTAACTTTTGCTCCAGCTTTTGCCCAAAAGTTAGCCAAAAGGTTAGGGGCTAACTTTTGCTCCAGCTTTTACTTCCTGGTTCATAATTAATCCAAAAGTTTGAGCTAAAGTTTGAGGCAAACTTTTGCTCAAACTTTTTGTTCTCTCTTCCTCCTAGCCCTTCCTTCTTGCATCAACCTTTCTCCAAGCTTTCTTCACCTATCATTAATCAACCAAACACATCAAAGCTATGCTCAAAATCATGAGATATTCATTCTTTCATAATATGTGACAATTATAGCATAAAATCTCATGAAATAGCATGAATTCATACATGGTTGATTAAATCAAAGGAAACATGAAAATCTACCCAATTGGCTTGCTTTTGGCTCAAGAAAGTGCATAATTCAATTGAAAACAAAAGAAAAAGGCTAGTGAAACTAGGCTAAGATGACTTGTCATCAGTCGGGATGACCTTCCTCGGACCCTGAGGATAGGACTCCGACTTCTTCGGAGGAACTTGGCCAGAACCCTCCCCCAACACCTTGTTCTGAATATTTTGGGCAGCTACTATTTTCTTGGTTTTCCTAAGGAACTTCATCGAATCAGAATGAGCAACCATCTCTGAAAAAGAAGAAAGGAACCACAAAAACAGTCATGCAATGAGCAAATAAACCAACAAAAGAAAGACTACCTTATAAAGAAGTCAGGCGCTACCTAGCTCGGAACGAAGGAGAGAAGGATCTCCAAGAAATCTCTTTATGTCCAAATGAGGAGGCTCCCCCCAATGCTCCTCTAAGACACCTACAAAGGCCCTCTCTACATCATCTAAACTCTCCCACAAATACTTAAGAATTACTAGATCCTTCTGCCACCAAAGAGGGAAAGACGACTCTTCGTTCTCATCTAAGAAGAAGGGATGGACACCCTCAACAGCTCGGACTTTGAAATAAAAGTTCTTAAAATCTAGAAAAGAGTCATCAAACATAGAGAAAACTTTCTTTCCCTGGGTAGCACGGAAGGAGATCCAAGAAGCCTTCTTCTTGGCCGCCCCCGGTTTGGTCAACACGAACAGGTAAAGGAAAAGGAATAGGGTAGGTCGGACACCCAGCTCTTGGCACAACAGCTGGAAAATCTTCATAAAAGCCCAAGAGTTCGGATGAAGCTGCAAAGGGGCCACATTACAGTTCCACAATACTTCACTCTCAAATGCGGTAAAGGGAAGGGTAATACCTAGTTGGGAAAAGAAATAGTCATAGGCATAGAAGAAGGGACGCTCTGCTCGATCTAAAGGAGGAAAACTAACCCTCTCGTAGTTCTTTTCGTAATCTCTACTACTACAGATCCTATGAAACCTCCTATGCTTCTCACAATACTCTGGATCAGCTATAGTAACACATATTAACACTATAGAATCTAACCAGTCGGCCATACCAACAGGGACCTTTGTTGACATCTCGACAATATTCTTATGAGAAGACATAAGAAACTACACCTACAGCAAAAAAATAAAAGGAATGTCACCACTAAACAACTCGGACTGAAACAGAAGACGAAAAAACAACCAGCAAACAGCAAGTACGGCAACAAAACGGCACCCCAGGGCTCACAAAAACAAAAGATCACCACCAAAACCCAGAGACACCCTTTGGAGGCAATACAAACACAGAAAGAAAAAAGAATCAAAGAAAATAGAAAGATTTAAAGCGCTTGCTTTTTTCAACAACAAGATCAAAATTTTTCAAAAAAGAAAAGCATGCAGCACCACCAGAAACAAGCGCAACTATCAATAAACAAGAAAAGAACGAAATGCGTAAACAGAAACCAACCTCGAAAAAGGAAAAGCAGAAGCAACGACAGATGCGCAGCAAAACACAAACGATCCACCACAACAAGCGCCTCGAGGCTCCAGTGAAAAGAGAAAGCTTGGGGAAAATCAAAGGAACAAGACCACGGAAAGAAACTTTCCTTCAAAAATGTAAAAGTAAGGAAGATAGAAGCAAGAAACTAAAAAAATCAACAACCTCTTTGATTTCAAATTTAAGGAGGGAACAAAACGGAAAAAAGGAATCAAAGCCCAAATAAAAGGCTTTAAAAGCACTCGCTTAAACCCAAGAAAACTAATGCACTCGAGAATAACGCTGCATTTAAAAGTCAAAACGCTTTGTGTTTCAAAAGCATTAAAGACACGAAATTTGCTCGAGAAGGAGCAAACCGGGCGCGACCAGGAAAATGCTTGAATACGACTTCCCCAAAGAGGTCGAAGCTCAGAGACGAGCATAACCTCATGGAAAGGTCGAAGCTCAAGCAGGGGCACTGTTCATACACTAGTCTGTACTACAAGGTTTGGGTTGGCCGAAGACAGCGGGACCGACCTTTTGAAAGGTTGGCCCATTACCGACCTCTTCACAAAGAGTTCGGAAGAATGCAACAGAGGCCCAGGGAGGCCCAGAACGAAGAAACACCGCCTACTAAGACGCGGTTAACAAAAGATATGACCTTACTCGCAAAAGATAAGATAAGATAAGGAACTTATCTCAAGGAAGGTCGAGCAGCACTACTATAAATATACTGGAGCACCCAGGTATAACTCATACTGCAATTCTACAAAAAACTGCCTAAAGCCCACACTGACTTAAGCATCAGTGTCTCTTGCAGGTACCAACCCCCTTCGGTGAACCAAGATCAGCAACACCTCCTACTCCAACAAGTCGGACACGGCAGCCTTGACCAAGACTAGAAGATCTCGTCCGAGATCGACCTTCCAGTTTCAAGTAACCCTTGGAAAACCTATTTTACATTTGACAGGCTAGAGGGTTTGGATGATAGCTCGAGTCATCATTGCTTTTAACATTAAGGAAGAGTTTAATGAAGTTGCAAAAAGCATCGATGGAGGACATATCCTTAGGTTTCGACCAAGTAAGAGAATAAAGTTGAATACCTTCAAGTGGAGTTTTTGGAAATTCAGAAGGGCCAGTAAATTGAGGCTCGAACACAGACCTAAACCATAAATTGACAACCCAGAAGGAGCCAAAGGATTAATCAATGATTCCCCTCGACGAATTTCACTAACTCCCAGAGAAAGAGTCTCACACAATTGACCTAACATAAGAGAAGGAAGATTGATGTTTTTAATGTGGTGAAGCATGATAGCCAATGAGAGGTAATTGCTTTTTTGGATTTGAATTAAATTTGGGCAGAAAACAAAAGCATTAAGCCATAAAAGCAAAAAGACAACATGTTCATTGTTGGTAATGAGATCGTCATCAGAACCCATGTTATTTTGAACAAAATTTATGTCGAAGACATCTTCTGGACATGGAGTTTCCCAGCAAACATCTTCCCCATTAAGAGATAGGCCAGTCAAGGATGAAATCTCCATAAGGGTCGGGCCTATCATTCCATAAGGGAAATGAAAATTGCTTGTGGCTGGACACCAAAAATGCAAACTAGCTCCAAGTAATGGAGCAATATAGGATAAGTCATAAGTGGTTAGTCGAAGAGAAAACACTATACCTAGAGACTTCCAAAAGATCTTATAAGAAGGAGCAAGCCTCGACATCCAAGTTGAAAATAATGAGCTCGACTCCTTAGGCGGAGCAGTCTTAAAAACTCGACTAGCAAAGTAAGTAGCTTTGGCATTCTTACAAAAAATCAAAGGAAGGTGTTTCGGAGAAGAAGAAAAGAAAGTAGATATCAACTCGATTTTTTCCAAGGTCAAGATGGGACCTAGGTATGAATATATGACATTGGAAACTTGAAAGGGAAGAAGTACCTGGCTATGCCACAAGGCAGTGGCCTTTACGTCGGGATTGGGAGCCCTTAGGGTTCCATTATCATTATAAAATTGTGACACATTAGCCGCTAGAGGTGGAGGATTTATGATATGAATGTTGTCATCACCCACGTGAGATGAAGAAGAAAGAGCAACATTTGTAGTAGTTGCAGTAGCAGTAAAGGTAGGTAAAGCAGAAGCCATGGTAGCTCCTACGGTATAGGTAATGACGGGAGTAGTGGCTGTGGTAGTCACAGCTATAGTAGTAGATGAAGATGAGGCAGCCGTAATGGTGGAGTGCTACTAGAATAAAGGCCAAATTTCTGGAAAGTGTTTGATGAAGGTAATGATTAGTGATGAGGACTTGGGAAAATCAAAAGAATTTCAATCAATAAAAGGCCTATTAAAGTCAATTAGAAACGTTAACATTCCCAGAAACGCGCGAAGCATTTCATTTTCTTATAACCATTTTTCAAAATTTTAAATTTTAAAAAAAGCGCATGAGGAGCACGTGATTTAGTAGAATTACTTTGACACATGCTTTATAAAGGAAAAATTGGGATTTTTTAAAGTTGAAGAAGATTTCAATGCCTTTCTAAATCGTAGAAGTTGTTGATGGTAATGTGTATGGGATGAGATACAAATTACGGTCGAACCATGCATCTAACAAGGAAGTATCTTAACAAATATTATCGTCAGCAAAGCAAAGAAAAATTGAAAGTGCTAAACAAAATAACAAGTTTAAAGGTTTTGTCAACAAAATAAGGGCAACTAGAGTAAGCTCCTTAACATAAGTTTCAGATCCTGTTGACGTTGGTCCAGGTTTGAAGTTTCTTGTGCTGCTTCCTGAGCAGTGGTGGCTCGAGCGACGGCTTTGACTAAAGCAGCTCGACCCGAAAGCTTGGAAGCATGAGCTTTTTAAATACTGAGGAATCCCTATTTGATGATGATTTTTGGTTGAATTTGAATGGATTTAGTCATATAAACTTGCACTTATTCCACTAAGTAGCATGCATTTGAACTTTCCGCCTAATTTGTACTTGATTATGAAAACATGCTCTTTTGTACCAAATTTGATTAATTTTATTCCAATTACCTTCCATTTGATGCCTTGATGTTATTTGTAAGTGATTTCAATGGTATAAGGCAGGAATGGCTTGGAGAAAATGGAAGAAGAGCATTCAAAGTGGAGGAAGCATGAAGAATCAAAGGAGAAGAGTTCAACCTAGTGTGCGGATGCACAAACATGCGTGCGTACGCACAGCCATCGAATCAGAGCCACGTATGCGCGTGAGCCGCACCGTGCGCATCGCGCGTTCAATCAAGCATCGCCTAGTGTGCGTGCGCACGACTTCCTGTGCGTACGCACGGGTCGGGATTTTCAATCAAAGAGGAGCAACTCCTTGAGGTTATCCGGAAGTATAAGAAGGCGATCGGATGGAGCCTAAGTGACATTGTGGGAATAAGCCCTCAAGTATGCCTTCATCGAATTTTCTTTGAGGAAGGTGCTAAGCCGGTCCGGCAATCGCAAAGATGGCTAAACCCCACAATCCTTGATGTAGTCAAGAAGAAAGTAACTCACCTCTTGGAAGCAAACATCATCTATCCCATTTCAGACAGTGAGTAGGTAAGTTCGGTCCAAGTAGTGCCGAAGAAATCCGGAGTAACCATGGTGAAAACAGAAAGTGGAGAGCTCATTGCAACCCGAATTTAAAATACTTGGCAAGTGTGCATAGATTATCGCCGGCTGAATCAAGCAACGCGAAAGGACCATTACCCGTTGCTGTTCATAGAACAAATGTTGGATTGCTTGGCAGGTAAATCCCATTGTTGCTTTTTAGATGGATTGATGAGTCCCTATTTTACGATATATTTTGGTTTGATTTGAGTGGATTTCATCACATAAACCCACATTTATTCATCTAAATAGCATGCTTTTGAGATTTCTCCCTAAATGGTGCTTGAAAGTGAAAACATGCTCTTTTGTGCTTAATTTGGTCAATTTTAATTCACTTTAATCCCATTTGGTACCTTGATGTGTTTGTTAAGTGATTTCAGATTTTCAAGGCAAGTTTGGGTTGAAGAAGTGAAGAAAGAGCATCAAAAAAGGGGAGAAATCAGGAAGAAAATGAGATTTGGAAGCTACTGCAAAGATGCGTACGCATAGTGATGCGTGCGTACGCACAACGGAAACTTCGTGCAAGGATGCGTACGCACCAAATGTCTTGCGTATGCACGATGGAAATTCTGTGCAACGGTGCATATGCACAGTAAGTCGTGCGTACGCACGCATGCATGAACGTGAGGTCATTAATGCAAATTGCTGGGGGCGATTTTTGGGCCTCCAAAACCCAGTCCAACTCATTTTCTGAAGCTATTTAAGGCCAAAGTGAAGAGGAATGAAGGGGGTAATTAGGTTTACTTTTTATGATGTTTTCTCTTAGTTTCTAGAGAGAGAAGCTCCCCCCTCTCTAGAATTAGGGTTTTTAGCTTAGTTTTCTTTCAATTTTAGCACTTTAATTCTTGCTTTAGTGTAGTTTCATTTATGTTTCTATGCTTTATTGTCTTTATCTTCTTCATCTCTTTTGTTATTTTCTCTTTTATGTCGATTTTCATGTTATGAATACTTTTGTTATTTTAATTTCATTTAATGCAATTTATGTTTTATGTTCATTTATGGATTTCTTTAGTTGTTGTTATAATTTTCTTGGTTTTGGTAGCTAGACTTTAGTTTTAATGTATTTTAGTATTATTTTATTTTCATACACACCAAGTGTTTGATAAAATGCTTGGCTTAGTTTTTTATATAGTTTTTCTCCACTCTTGACTTGAAACTGTTGACTTTGGTTATCCTTGAGTTATTGATGTCCATTCTTGTTTGATATATTAGAGTAGTTAGTTGATTTGGTCTCCTTTGACTCTATGTGACCCCTTAGTGTTGACATAGGACTTAGGGATTGAAATCAACTATGCCTATTTGACTTATCTTCGATGTAAGGTTGACTAAGTAGGATTAATTCTTTATAATCATCATATGTTTGTGGTCAATGGCTAGGATAGGTAGCCTTGGTTCTCAATTACTTGCCAAGAGGTTTCTTGCTTTTGAAGTTTTATTGCTTTGACTTTTACTTGCTTTCATTTACTTTCTTGCATGTTAAGTTACTTTCTTGCCATTTCTTTTCCTTGCATTTAATTACTTTAACTTTTATTGCTTTGATGTTTAAATTTTTGCATGTTTAATTTTCACACTCTTGGTTGAGAAATTAGATGTTTGGGTGGAATTGAGTTGTGGATGTCCATTCCGCATTGTGTGAGAATGGTTAATTGGTTTGGTTTCCAGTGACACTAGTCTTTCACAAAGTAATTAGTGAGTTGACTAGGACTTATGGATTGAGATCAATTATTCCCTTTGACTAATTCTCAAGGAGGATTGACTAGTTTGGATTGCTTCCACACAATTGCCATGTTTGTGGTCCACAACTAGGATAGGAAACCTAGATTACCCACTTCTTGCCAAGAGTCCTTTAATTGCTTTCTTTTCAATTCCTTGCATGCTTGTTTCAATTCCTTGCTATTTACATTGCTTGCTCTCTTGCTTTCATTCCCAATCCCCCATGCTCTCCTTCATAGCCAATGATTATACACAAAATTACAACTCCTAGGGAAGACGACCCGAGAGCTAACTACTCTCGGTTATAATTTATTTTATATTGTGATAACATTTGATTGATTGTCAAATTGTTGGGTTAGGATTATACTTACAACGCCAATTCCATTTTGATAATCAAATTCCTAACCTATGCGAATTGGTCATCGTCAAATTTGGCGCCGTTGCCGGGGAGTTGCAATGCTATTGTTGTTGTTGGCTATTGTAAATATGTTAATATGTAAATAGCTTGCTTTTTGGTTATCTTTGTTGATGGTTAGGGTTGGGATCCTGGAGGACATTGGACATTCTAGCATTGGTGGGGAAGTCAAGCACAAGCCACCATAGCAAGGGCTCTCCCAATTGTCTAACTTAAAGACATTAAATAAAAGTGCTTGGTAATATTGTTCTAACTCTTCTATTTTGTACATATTTTGACTTATTTGCTTTTTGATATGCTTGGTTAGCTTAGAATTAGTTTAATTTTTGAGTTAGTTATGTTAATTTTGGTTTGGATCATGAATTTATGGTTTCTTGCATATTTTGGTGTTGAGATTTAGTTGAACTAAGGTTTGGTGCCTTAGAATTTTGAAGAAAAATTTTGGGAAAAACAGGACATGTGCGTGCGCACACCCTTGTGCTCACGCACATAACAACGAAAATTCACCTTCAGTGTGGCCGCACCCAGCCGTGCCTACGCACACAACCCTTTATACCCTCTGTTCGCAGCGCCAGCACGCCTTGTGCGCGCGCATTCCCCTGTTTTCTGCGACCTGTTCGTGCGCACGTACCTATGCGTACGCACACATGCTCTTTTTCGCACTCTTTGTGAGGACGTACAGACGTGTGCGTCCGCACGCCAACTTGCTTCCCTCCTGGTGGGAGCGTTGGCACAGCCTGTGCATATGAACCCCTGTCCTTTCCTTAAAAAAAAAAACTTACCTGTGCGTGCGCATAGCTATGTGCGCACACACAACCTTAAACAACCCCTCTGCTCGTAGCACACGCACCCTTTGTGCATGGGAACACTCCCCTCTTTTCCCTTTCTGTGCACCCACACACGCCTTTGTGCGCGCGCACATGCCATATGATCATTCTATCCGAAGCGCCCGCACCCTGCTGTGCGCGCGCATATTGATGCCAGGGCATCTTGGCTAGTTTCACAAGCCATTTTCAGTTTTTTAGAGTAGTTTCATGCATTTCTTAGGCAATAAGTAAGTATTTGGATGAGAATTTTATGCACACCTTGATTCATGCAAACTTGGTTATTTATGTGCTTTTCATAAGATTTTATGCAACTTGTATTTGATGATTTAATGATGCAATGATCTTATGAATTATAGCAATCTTTGATGCAAATGTTTGGTTGATAATAGGTGGAAAGGAAGTGAAGAAAAGGGAAGGCAAAGAGGCAACAAGAAGGCCATGAAAGGAGGCAAAGGGAAGCAATGTTGGAGCCAAAGTTGGTGCTCCAACGTTGCTGGAAACATCGCTCCCCACAGCCTAAAGGGGTATACTTCCAACAAGAATAACTTGAGCTACAGAGCTCCAAATGAGGTGATTCCAAAAGCATTGGAAAGTAGGAATCGAGAGCTTTCCAAGAATATATGGAACTACATGATGGACACTACAAATGAGGGAGAAAACTGCCCCGAAAAGTTCATAAACGAATATGGTACCAACCTGTAGTAAGGCCAGCTGACCTCTGCACCTTCGATGGAGTATAACTCGAGCTGTAGAGCTCCAAATGATGCACTTCTAACGGTATTAGAAAGTAAACATTCAAGACTTTCCATCAATATATAATATTATGGGGTGGACAGCAAGTTTGAGCTAACATTGCACACCGACGCCAGCGACCCTGTCCCCTTCAAAGGAGCATAACTTGAGTTGCGGATGTCTAATTGAGGTGATTCCAGTTGGGTTGGAAAGCTGACTTTCAGATCTTTCCAACCATATATAATAGTCTATAATGGGCATCAAATTGGCAACGTTGACAAGAGGACAAAGTGACGTCTCAAGGCTTGATGTGCAACATTCAGATTTGGAATTTTAGAATTTAGCATCCACGCGCACGCGTAGGTGACGCGCACGCGTGGATGTGCGAATGTTGGAGGCCAATGTTACCTCAAATGTTAGCCTCCAACATCCACGATAAGATTTCATAAATAGGAGATGGGAATTTTGCAACGACGCGTACGCGTCAATGACGCGTACGCGTGAACATAGTTTTTCAGCCCAACCACGCGCATGCGTATGGCACGTGCACGCGTGAAATGGCGAATTTGACCATTCACGCATACGCGTAGGTCACGCGTACGCATGAATAGCAGAACGTTGGCCCTCCAACGTTGAGTCAAATGCCAATGACAGCAAGCAGAACTGAATTTTCAAAGCGGCGTTTGATTCAACATTTGCCCTCAAACGTGATCACCAACGTTAAGGCCAATTCAATTCCAAATTGCACCTATGCCCAATATGAAAGTGAGTTGCCAATGCCCATCACTGGAGAATTACTCCTAACTGCTTCAACCAAGGCCCACATTCAAATACTTGATCCAATTGAAGATGAGAAGATGGTTATAAATAGAAGAATTGTTGAAGATTGAGGGAGCTTTCAGGGAGGCCCTGAGGGGGCTCTGGGAGCTCAATTTCCTGATTTCATTTCCTGCACTTTTCTTTTAGTTTCTTTTGTATTTTCTTTATTTCTTTTTGCACTTTTCTGTTTCTGTAAATTGAATTGAGCTATGAACAGCTAACCCCTTTTCATTGGGTTAGGGAGCTGTGTGTAAATCCAATGGATCAATACTAGTTTTCATTCTGCTTCCTCTTTCTTTTCTCGTGATTTTACTAGAAAGCTTTCGTTCTTCATCCAATTGGATAGTTATCTTGGGAAAGAAGCTATTCATAATTAGATTTTCTCGGAACCTTGGGAAAGGAATGAGGAGATCAAGCTAGAATTGCTTTCTCACATTAGATTAGATTGCGGTTTGGATGGATATAGTGACATGTAATCCTACCAACACTTTGATCTATGAAGTTGTGTGGTATAATCAGTGACCAAACTTTGTCTCTTCCCATGAGCACTTAAATCAAGGAATTGGGCAACTGTTCATGCTTAGAGAGATTAGATTACCAAGGAATTGGGATCTAATCACTTAAGATTGCTAAGGAGATCAATGAATGCATTGATTGAGGAAGAGATGAAAATGAATTTGATCAGGAGAATTCTCACATCTCCTGACCCCAATGATTCCCCATCTCTGATCTACCCATTCTATTTACATTATGCTTCTTTAATTTCATGTTTAATCCCATTCCCATTTAATTTCTTACAATTTAAGTTTCTGTCATTTAATTTTATGCAATTTAACTTCTGTCATTTAATTTGTGCAATTTAAGTTTCCCGCCAATTTACTTTCTGTAATCCCAACCCAAATTTTGATTCCGCTCAACTAGTATAATTCTTCAATTAATATTGATCAACCAACCAATCCCTGTGGGATTCGACCTCACTCTTTTGTGAGTTTTTACTTGACGACAATCTGGTGCACTTGTCGAAAGGAAATTTGTTGAGAGGCAAATTTTCGTGAATCAAGTTTATGGTGCCGTTGTCGGGAATTGGTTTTGTATTGACAATTAGTAAATTGGAAGATAAATAGATTGAGCAATTTTTCTTTTCTTTTGTTAATTAGTCTTTGTTTTAGTTTGTTACTGCTAACTTTAACCACTATAACCACTAGATTTTTATGATATTACCTCACTTTGGAAATTCCAATGTCTTTTGGTGATTATTGTTTGAGACAGAGCATCTTGCAAGAAAGAACTCCAATGTCTTTTGGTGACTATTGTTTGAGACAAGACATCTTGTAAGAAAGAAGGAAGCATCCATCATATTCTGGTCAATCAAATTTCCTAGGAAGCCTCCCACCACCACAGGATGATTCATGTTATTATGCTCATGGTGGGTGGGAGATCAAGAAGCTGAAATGGGGTACTTTCCAGAGCCACAAAATGGTCCATATTTTGGTGAAATTGATCACTACTTAAGTTGTGGCTGGGAAGATTAGAATCAAAAGAATTTCACTCATTCATACCCCATTCATTAAGAGCCATCACCTTTTAATTATCCAACCTCACCTCCCAGTTTTAGATGTCAAAATCCTTCATCATTTGAGTATGCTTCAACACAAAATTCCTTCCTAGATCCATACAATTCATTTCATAGTCTGCAAAACTCATTCCATTACCCACAAGAGTCATATCACTCTCAGAACACACAACCACAAAACAACCAATTTCATTCACAAGCCCACCCGAACCAACCATCACAACCTACATAACCCCCTTTAGATCGACTTGCTAGGATGGAATTCCTCCTTGAAAAAATGCAAAGATAATGGAAGAGGAGAAAATAGCAACAGAGGAGTTCATTCATTGGTCCAGAGCAAGGAGGAAAGAACAAGATAATGCCTCCAGAAACGTGGAAGCAAATCTAAACCATATAGCAAAATACTTTGAAGGAGAGCTTAGCAAGAAGGAGAAGGAACAAATGGAGGTTACAGGGGAGGAATCAGAAGAACAAGAAAAAGAAACACCCATACCAAGTGAGATTCCTATGAAGAAGGAGGAGATTGTGAGAGTATACAAGTCTAAGGCTCCATACCCACAGAGGCTACTAGGGGTGACAAAGAACATGCAAACTCACTCCCAAAAGAATTCAATGCAACATCATGTAGAAGAAAGGGAGGAAGCCAACTAAGGGAGTCCACACTCCAATGAAACAGAGAGTTGCATAGAGGGTGAGTTTATTGAACCACCAATCCAAGAAGTCCTTGATGAAAAAGATGCTCCAACTGTCCAAGAACACCCAAGTTCTGAGATCAAAGATGTGAAGGCAGTAGAAACAAGCATCAAAATAAGGATTGTGATCGAGAAACAAAGGATCATATCCATAAAAAAGAGAAGGTCAATGAACAATCCAACTGCTGATCTAACAAGCAAGTTCACTCAAGCCAATTACAAAAGAAAGCTTGCTGGGAAGAAGCACTCAAAGCAAGGGGCATTAACTGGTCCCTCCCTCCACTTGAGGTCATTCCTCTTAACAAATTGGAAGAAGAGGAAGAAAGTCATGAACAAAGTGTCAAGCTAATGACAGTAAAAGAGCGCTTGTTAGGAGGCAACCCAACCAAATGTAGTTCTCTTTCCCTAGTTAAATTCAATAAAAGAGGTAAGTAGATTCTCTGTATTGCAAGGAGCTAAGTTTGGTATTCCACACCAAAACAATCCAAGGGTGAATGTGTAATTCTAAGTTTGGTGTTCCACCAAATATTTCATTAAAGAACACATTGTAATCCTCAGCATGACTAGTCACTAGCTCCAACCAATCAGGGAAACTACTTAACAATAGTTTAATGTCTAGATTCATAGTTTGTTTTTCTAGTTCATAATTGTTTTCTGAATAAAAGCACATGAGGTTCTCTGTATGTATTCAATTTGCTGCATTAGGTAAGGAACTAAGTTTGGTATTCACACACCAACTTAAGTTCAGAAAATCATAAGCATACATGCATGCTAACAATCTCTCAAGTGCTTGGGGAACAAGCAACTTCCAATAAATTTGCAGGAATTCAATCAATCTCTTGGAAGGAATACATACCATTAGCTAAGAAGAAAAAGAAGGACACAAAAGCTATGGATGATGATGACAACGGGAGAGCTAGAAGGCACCACCAAGAGGTTGTATTGTTACTTAATTCCATCTGCTTTGGAATGTTTAAACTAGAAGTTTGAATGTGCCCCTGTTGATAGTTATTCTTTAGTTTAAGTCATTAGAATTTAGTGTTCGTTTTCTTTAATTTTGTGATAAGTGTGCTAGTCTAAGTACCTAGGTTACTACTTCCTTGCTTGAATTGTATGCTGTGTCCTTGAGCTCAATAAAAGAGTTTATGAGAATTTACTATGAAAGACAAGAGTGAAATCCAATGTGCAGAATAAAGTCCTAGTGTTGTGGTGGTATTTGTTAATCAATAAGGTAAAGGGCTAAGATATCTCTTGAATTATGAGCTTGAAGTTTATTCTATGAGACTTAAATAAATTAATAAAGATCGTAAAAAGAGAAAAAGTGAATGAAAAAGAAAGAAAAGAGCAGAAAATAAAGCTAGGCACCAATAGCTTGGATCTTGAGGCATGTGTTTGTGGTGTTTTTGTGCAAGGATCTGCTTGGATGAGTAAGTTCTTAGGAGTGCTTCATCACTTGAAAACTTGGGTTAACTAACCTGCGATTGTCAAGTGAAAGTCCACTATCAAGAGCAACCTTGTCACAAGGCATTTAGCAACCCAAAGGGGTGCTGGATACCAAGGTCTAAGGAATGAATAACAAACCATGTGCATGTGGTGTGTATGTGCTGAGGAGAGACTTGGGTGATTAAGTCCTTAGGGGTATTTCAACACCTAGCACCTTGAACCAACTGGTTTGGGAGTGTTGGCTGAAAACCTATCCTAAAGAGTTGTCTCAACACAGAACACTTAGCTACAGAAAGCAATAAGCTCTAAAGAAGGAAAGAAAACAAAAATAGAGAAGCTAAGGGTCAAAAGTAAGAGTCTCATAGAAAGGCAGTAGAGTGAGAATTCAAGAGCATATGAGAGCCTAGAAACCAAAATGAACATGAACCTAAGTTGCCATGCATGAAACTCCATGAACCAAGGATTTGAATTCTCTGAATAAGGACTTGTATCTCTTGTATTTTCATGTTTTATCACTTGCTTGAGGACAAGCAAGATTTAAGTTTGGTGTTGTGAGGCCAGGGCATAATTTCTAGTTTGTTTTAGAGTAGTTTCATGCATTTCTTAGGCAATAAGTAAGTATTTGGATGAGAATTTCATGCACACCTTGATTCATGCAAACTTGGTTATTTATGTGCTTTTCATAAGATTTTAGGCAAATTGTGTTTGATGATTTAATGATGCAAAGATCTTGTAAATTATAGCAAACTTTGATGCAAATGTTTGGTTGATAATAGGTAGAAAGGAAGCTAAGAAAAGGGAAGGCAAAGAGGCAACAAGAAGGCCATGAAATGAGGCAAAGGGAAGCAACATTGGAGCCAGAGTTGGTGCTCCAATGTTGCTGGAAACATCGCTCCCCACAGCCTAAAGGGGTATACTTCCAACAAGAATAACTTGAGCTACAAAGCTCCAAATGAGGTGATTCCAAAATCATTGGAAAGTAAGAATCGAGAGCTTTCCAAGCAAATATGGCACTACATAGTGGACTGATGATCGGATTTTTGCTAGTAAAGAATTCACAATAAATTCTCATTGCAAGAATAGTTTCTAAATCAACAAAAATTTGGTTGTCACAAGTAACAAACCCCTAATAAAATTGATAATCGAAGTATTTAAACATCGGGTTGTCTCTCAAGGAATTGCAGGGAGGTATGGTTATGATTGGTTATGGAAAAGTATATTTTTGGAGTTTTTAAATGTTGAACAAGGAATGTAAATGATAATAAAATAAACCAATAATTATGAAAAGGTCTTGGCAAGGTTTGGTGGTCAAGGATCTCTATCCTTATCACTAACCACAACATGAGAATTGGCAAGGATCAATCCCATTAAATCATCCTCTAACTAGTAGTAAAGGAAAGTTAAATGAGCTATATCAATCCAAGTCCATAAGTCCTAGCTCTCCACCAATTCAATTAGTGAGAACTAGAGTTAATGGCTCCAATCATCAATTACTTGGACATTAGTAACTCAAGAGTTCCTAAGTTACCTTCCCAAACCAAGAGCATAAAATCTACTCTAACATCCTTCCAAGAATTTTAGCAAACACTTGGTAGGTACAAAATAAAAGCATAAAAAACTAACAAGGAAAATAAATCTAAACAATCAATTGTAAAGGTAAATGAGGACAATTGAAGGAAGAAGCAATAAACATAAAATACCTCAAATTGTATTAAATAGAAAATCAAATCTAACATGGAGTTCATAAACTAAATTTTCAACATAAAGTAATCAACAAGGAAAGTAAATAAATTAGAATGCTAGAACAAAAAAAGTAGAAGAGAAACTAAATTAAAGGAACATTGAACTTGGATTTGAGAAGAAATAAATCTAAAATAAGAGAAATCCTAAAACCTAGAGAAAGGAGAGTGCCTCTCCCTCTAGAAACTACATCTAAAACCTAAATTATGAATAATGAGAAGTATGAATGAATGTTGTGTGATTTCCCCATTCTGCAGCCTCTATTCTGTGTTCTCGGGCTTGGAATTGGGCCGAAAAGGAGCCTAGAAATCGCTCCCTGCGCTTTCTGCAACTTTCTGCACGTGGCGCATGTCATGCATACGCGTAGGTCACGCGTGCACGTTATTTGGCGATTTTACTTGTCACACATACGCATCGGTCACGCGTACGCGTCACTCGTGTTCTGCGCTAGGCACGCGTGCGCGTCGCTGCCAGCTTCTCAACTTCATTTTCTCGCGTTCCTTCCACTTTTGCACGTTTCCTTTCCATCCTCTAAGCCATTCCTACCATATAAAGCCTGAAAACATATAACACACAGATCACGGCATTGAATGGTAATAAAGGATAATTAAAATTGACCGTTTAAAGGCCTAGGAAACATGTTTTCAATTATATCACAAAATCAGGAAGGAATTTGTAAAAGTATGCAAATTATATGAATAAGTGAGTAAAGAATTGATAAAAATCACTCAATTGAGCACAAGATAAACCATGAAATAATGGTTTATCAATCTCCCTATACTTAAACATTAGCATGTCCTCATGGTAAGCTCAAGGAGATATACAGAATGAATGGAGGAAAGTAAGACTCATGAGATGCAACCTATGAATGAAACTATATGCTAAGATGATTCTATCTACTTGGTCAAAAGTAAATAAGCTCTTCAAGACAAAAATAAACCAGATTTCACTAATTCAAATCATACAAAAAAAGACAAGTAAACTTGTAAGAAGATAGCTCATGAAAGCAGGAAACATAGAATCAAGCATTGAACCCTCACTGGTAGTGTATATGCACTCTAATCACTTAAGTGTCTAGGGTTGATCACTCTACTCTTCTCTAGTCGTGCTTTTGATGAGCGGATAATTTTACCCTTTTTGGCATTGTTTTTACATAGTTTTTAGTATGTTTTAGTTACGTTTTATTATATTTTTATTAGTTTTTATGAAAAAATCACATTTTTGGACTTTACTATGAGTTTAGGTATTTTTCTATAATTTCAGGTATTTTCTGGCTGAAATTGAGGGACCTGAGCAAAAATCTGATTCAGAGGCTGATAAAGGACTGCAGATGCTGTTGGATTCTAACCCTCCTGCAGTCGAAGTGGATTTGATGGAGCTATAGAAGCCCAATTGATGCTCTCTCAATTACTTTGGAAAGTAGACATCTTGGTCTTTCCAGCAATATATAATAGTCCATACTTTGCTCGAGATTTGATGGCCCAAACTGGCGTTCAAACGCCCACCAGAGACCCTTTTTTGGCGTAAAACGCTAGAACTGGCACCAGAACTGGAGTTAAACGCCCAAACTGGCATCCAAGCTGGCGTTTAACTCTAGAAATGGCCTATGCACGTGTGAAGCTCAATTCTCAGCAGAAGCACACACCAAGTGTGCCCCGGAAGTGGATTTCTGCACTAGCTGCACTTAGTTACTTATTTTCTGTAATCCCTAGTAACTAGTTTAGTATAAATAGCACTTTTCACTTTCATACTTTCATACTTTGATACTTTATCACTTTTATGTTACATTTGGGAGGCTGGCTATTCGGCCATGCCTAGACCTTTTTCTCTTATGTATTTTCTACGGTGGAGTTTCTACACCTCATAGATTAAGGTGCGGAGCTCTGCTGTTCTTCATGAATTAATGCAAGTACTATTGTTTCTCTTTCAATTCACGGCTACTTCTTCTCCATGATATACTCTCGTACTTAATTTAGTTAAGTCAGAATGAAGGGGTGACCCGTGACAATCACCCACTATCTTCGTTACTTGCTTAGCCAAGATCCGTGTGCCTGACAACCACAAGTGATTTACATGATGTTCAACGTCGTCATTGGACGACAGCCGTAGTATATTCTCTTGGGTCTCTAATCCACGGACCGAGTCTGTGAGATTAGGATCTTCGTGGTATAGGCTAGAACCAATTGGCAGCATTCCTGAGATCCGGAAAGTCTAAACCTTATCTGTGGTATTCTGAGTAGGATCTGGGATGGGATGACTGTGACGAGCTTCAAACTTGCAAATGTTGGGCACAGTGATAGTGTGCAAAAGGATAGAGAGATCCTATTCCGATGCTAGTGAGAACCGACAGATGATTAGACGTGCGGTAGCTGTTTTCATCCGAGACGAGAAATCCGACAGTTGATTAGCCGTGTAGAGGCTGTACCTGGTATTTTTCATCTAAGAAGATCATACAGCTTGCCATGGAAGGGAGCACGCATGATTGGATGAAGAAAATAGGAAAGCAGAGGTTCAGAAGCAACAAAGCATCTCCAAACGCTTATCTGAAATTCCCACCAATGAATTACATAAGTATCTTTATTTTATTTTATGTTTTATTTATCTTTTAATTATCAAAAACTCATAACCATTTAAATCCGCCTGACTAAGATTTACAAGATGACTATAGCTTGCTTCAAGCCGACAATCTCCGTGGGATCGACCCTTACTCACGTAAGGTATTACTTGGACGACCCAGTGCACTTGCTGGTTAGTTGTGCGGAGTTGTGAAAAGTGTGATCACAATTTCGTGCACCATGTTTTTGGCGTCGTTGTCGGGGATTGTTCGAATTTGGGCAACTGACGGTTCATCTTGTTGCTTAGATTGGGTAACTTTATTTTATGTTTAAGCTTTTTATTTTTATTTTCAAAAAAAAATTGTTCTTCAGAGTTTTTAAGAATGAATTCTAGAGCTTCTTGAGATATGTTGAAGACTGGCTGGCTGTTAAGCCATGTCTAATCTTTTGGACCGAGGCTTTAGACTTTCATTTGTAGAAAGGACATGTATGTATTTGTTATGCTGAAGCTTGGCTGGCCATTTGGCCATGTCTAATTCTTTTGGACCGAAGCTTTAGACTAACATTGCACGAATCTTGGAATTCTTATTAAAAATTTTGAATTTCTTTATTTTCTTTTTCCAAAATAATTTCGAAAAAAATACAAAAAAATTTAATAAAATCATAAAACCAAAAAAAATGTGTGTTTCTTGTTTGAGTCTTGTGTCAAATTTTAAGTTTGGTATCAATTGCATGTTTTTTTAATTTTTCCTTAAAATTTTCAAAAATATATGCATTGTGTTCTTCTTTGACCTTCAAGTTGTTCTTGATGATTTTCCTTGTTTGATCTTTAACTTTTCTTGTTTTGTGTTCTTTGTTGTTTTTCATATGCATTTTCGAATTCATAGTGTCTAAACATTAAAAATTTTTAAGTTTGGTATCTTGCATGTGTTTCTTTTCTTAAAAATTTTCAAAAATATGTTCTTGATGTTCATCATGATCTTCAAAGTGTTCTTGGTGTTCATCTTGACATTCAAAGTGTTCTTGCATGAATTATTTGTTTTGATCTTAAATTCTTATGTCTTGTGTCATTTTGTTGTTTTTCTCTTTCTTCATTAATTCAAAAATCAAAAAAATAATATATTTCTCTTATTTTACTCATAAATTTCGAAATTTTGTGTTGATTTAGTCAAAATTTTTTTAAATTTTGTTGTTTCTTGTTAGACAAGTCAAAATTTCAATTTAAAAATTTTATCTTTTCGAATCTTTTTCAAAAATCAAATTTTTTTCATTTTTCTTCTTAATATGTTCGAATTTCTTAAATAAATTTTCAAAATCTTTTTCTTATTTTTATTTCACATTTTCAAAGACTTTACTAACAATTAATGCTTTGATTCAAAAATTTCAAGTTTGTTACTTTCCTGTTAAGAAAGGTTCAATCTTTAAATTCTAGAATCATATCTTTTAGTTTCTTGTTAGTCAAGTCATCAACTTTAATTTTCAAAATCAAATCTTTTTAATTTTTTTTCAAATTTTTGTTCAAAATAAATTTTAATCATATCTTTTTCAAAACTTAATTTAGAAAATCTTTTTCTAACTTCTTATCTTTTCAAAATTTATTTTCAAATCTTTTTCAATTAACCACTTGACTTGTTTGTTTTAATTTTAAAAAGTTTACTATTTCTTATCTTTTTCAAAACCACCTAACTACTTTTCCACTTCTAATTTTCGAAAATCACCAACCAATTTTTCAAAATTCTTTTTAATTAACTAATTTTTTAAATTCTAATTTTATTTTATTCCTTTTCTTAAATTTCGAATTCTAACTTATAATTAAAATAAAAAAATTTTTCTTTTCTTTTAATTAATATTTGAATACTTTCTCTCTCATCTCTTTCTATTTATTTTATTTATTTACTAACACTTCTCTTCTACTCATAATTCGAACCCTTTCCCTCTCTCTGTGTTCGAATTCTTCTTATTCCCTCTCTACCTCATTCTTCTGTTCTTCCATTCTTCTACTCACATAAAGAAATCTCTATACTGTGACATAGAGGATTCCTCTTCTCTCTTTGTTCTCTTCTTTTTCATATGAGTAGGAACAAGGATAAGAACATTCTTGTTGAAGCTGATCCTGAACCTAAAAGGACTCTGAAGAGGAAGCTAAGAGAAGTTAAAGCACAACTCTCTGGAGAGGACCTTACAGAAATTTTCGAAAAAGAAGTAGATATGGCAGCCAAACCCAACAACAATGGTGGAGATGTAAGGAAGATGCTTGGTGACTTTACTGCACCAACTTATGACTTCTATGGAAGAATCATCTCAATTCCTGTAATTGGAGCAAACAACTCTGAGCTTAAGCCTCAATTAGTTTCTCTAATGCAGCAGAATTTCAAGTTTCATGGACTTTCATTGGAAGATCCTCATCAGTTCTTAGCTGAATTCTTGCAAATCTGTGACACTGTTAAGACCAATGGGGTTAATCCCAAGGTCTACAGACTTATGCTTTTCCCCTTTGTTGTAAGAGATAGAGCTCGGATATGGTTGGATTCACAACCTAAAGAAAGCCTGAACTCTTGGAAAAAGTTTGTCAATGCTTTCTTGGCCAAATTCTTTCCACCTCAAAAGTTGAGCAACCTTAGAGTGGAAGTCCAAACCTTCAGACAGAAGGAAGGTGAATCCCTCTATGAAGCTTGGGAAAGATACAAGCAATTGATCAGAAGGTGTCCTTCTGACATCCTTTCAGAATGGAGCAACTTATGTATATTCTATGATGGTCTGTCTGAATTGTCCAAGATGTCATTGGACCACTCTGCTGGTGGATCTCTTCATCTGAAGAAAACACCTGCAGAAGCCCAGGAACTCATTGAGATGGTTGCAAATAACCAGTTCATGTATACTTCTAAAAGAAATCCTATGAATAATGGGATGACTCAGAAGAAAGGAGTTCTTGAGATTGATACTCTGAATAGAATATTGGCTCAGATTAAAATATTGACTCAGCAAGTCAATATGATTTCTCAGAATCTGACTGGAATACAAGCTGCATCCAGCAGTACTAAAGAAGCTTCCTCTGAAGAAGAAGCTTATGACCCTGAGAATCCTGCAATGGAAGAGGTGAATTACATGGGAGAATCCTATGGAAACACCTATAATCCTTCATGGAGAAATCATCCAAATTTCTCATGGAAGGATCAACAGAAGCCTCAACAAGGCTTTAATAATATTAATGGTGGGAGAAATAGGTTTAGGAATAGCAAGCCTTTTCTATCATCTTCTGAACAAAAGATAGAGAATTCTAAGCAGAGCCTCTCTAACTTAGCAACCATAGTCTCTGATCTATCTAAGACCACTCTCAGTTTTATAACTGAAACAAGGTCCTCCATCAGAAATTTGGAGGCACAAGTGGGTCAGCTGAGTAAAAGAGTTACTGAAAATCCTCCTAGTACTCTCCCAAGTAATACAGAAGAGAATCGAAAGAGAGAATGCAAGGCCATAACTATAGCCAAAGTGGCCGAACCTAGAGAGAGTAAAAAGGCAGTGATTTTCAGTGAGGAAGACCTTGCTAGACGTCCACTGACCAATAAGAAGTTCCCTGTTGGGGAACCAAAGGAATCAGAGGCTCATACAGAGACCATAGAGATTCCACTGAACATACTGTTGTCATTCATGAACTCTGATGAGTATTCTTCCTCTGAAGAAGATGAAGATATTATTGAAGAGTAAGTTGCTCAGTATCTAGGAGCAATCATGAAGCTGAATGCCAAGTTATTTGGTAATGAGACTTGGGAAGATGAACCTCCATTGCTCATCAATGAACTGAATGCTTTGGTTCAACTGAATTTATCTCAGAAGAAACCGGATCCCGGAAAGTTCTTAATACCCTGTACCATAGGCACCATGACCTTTAAGAAGGCTCTGTGTGACCTGGGGTCAGAAATAAACCTCATGCCACTCTCTGTAATGGAGAAACCAGGGATCTTTGAGGTACAAGCTGCAAGAATATCATTAGAGATGGTAGACAAATCAATGAAACAGGCTTATGGACTTATAGAGGATGTCTTAATGAAGGTTGAAGGCCTATATATCCCTGCTGACTTCATAATCCTAGACACCGGGAAGGATGAAGATGAATCCATCATCCTTGGAGGACCCTTCCTAGCCACAGCAAGAGCTGTGATTGATATGGATAGAGGAGAGTTAGTCCTTCAATTGAATGAGGACTACCTTGTGTTTAAGGCTCAATGATCTTCTTCTGTAACTATGGAGAGGAAGCATGAAAAGCTTCTCTCAATACAGAGTCCAACAGAGCCCCCACACTCAACTTCTAAGTTTGGTGTTGGGAGGCCACCATTAAAGCTCTAAGTATTTGTGAAGCTCTCTAAGATCTCACTGTCAAGCTATTGACATTAAAGAAGCGCTTATTGGGAGGCAACCCAATGTTATTTAATTATATTTAATTTTATAGACATTTATTTTCCATTGTCATGTTATGTTTTCTTTAGGTAGATGATCATGTAAAGTCACCAAAACAACTGCAGAATTAAAGTGGAATAAAAAACAGGATTAAAAATAGCACACCCTGGAGGACAGGCTTACTGGCGTTTAAACGCCAGTAAGGATAGCAGAATGGGTGTTTAACGCCCAGTCTGGCAGCATTCTGGGCATTAAACGCTAGAATTGGCAGGCAGACTGGCGTTTAACGCCAGAAAAGGGTGTCTGGTGTCTGGCTGGCGTTAAACGCCAGAATTGGCAGACAGACTGGCGTTTAACGCCAGAAAAGGGTGTCTGGTGGGCGTTAAATGCCAGAAAAGGCATCAGCCTAGCGTTTAATGCCAGAAAAGGTAGCAGAGTTGGCGTTTAACACCAGAAATGGCACACAGAGGGTGTTTAAATGCCAGAATGGTGCAGGGACCAGAATTCCTTGACACCTCAGGATTTGTGGACCCCACAAGATCCCCACCTACCCCAACTCACTCCTTTTCCTCTTCACACCTCTCCATAACACTCTTCTCTAAATACCCTTGACCAATCACATCAATACCTCTTCCCCAGATACCATTCACCTATCAAGTCCTACCCTCTTCCCCATAATCTCTTCACCACTCACATCCATCCATCATAAAACCCTACCTACCTCACCATTCAAATTCAAAATATTTCCCTTCCAAACCCAACCCCCTCATACACGTCTTCCTTCTCTCTCTTACCCTATAAATACCCCTTCCTTACCACCTTCAATTTCACACATCATACACACTTACACTCCCTTGGCCGAAACCAAAACACCCCTCTATCTCCTCCATTTCTTCTTCTTCTACTCCTTTCTTTCCTCTTTTTCTCGAGGATGAGCAAACCTTTTAAGTTTGGTGTTGGAAAAAGCTCTGCTTTTTGTTTTTTCAAAACCATTAATGGCACCTAAGGCCGGAGAAACCTCTAGAAAGAGGAAAGGGAAGGCAATTGCTTCAACCTCGGAGTCATGGAAGATGGAGAGATTCATCTGAAAGGTCCATCAAGACCACTTCTATGAAGTTGTGGCCAAGAAAAGGGTGATCCCCGAAGTCCCCTTCATGTTCAAAAAGAGTGAATATCTAGAGATCTGATGTGAGGTTCAGAGAAGAGGTTGGGAAACCCTCACCAACCCCATCCAACAAGTCAGAATCTTAATGGTTCAAGAGTTCTATGCTAATGCATGGATCACTAAGAACCATGATCAAAGTATGAACCCGAACCCAAAGAATTGGCTTGCAATGGTTCGGGGGAAATACTTGAATTTCTGTCCAGATACTGTAAGTTTGGCATTCAATTTGCCAATGATGCAAGGAGATCCTCATCCTTTCACTAGAAGAGTCAACTTTGATCAAAGGTTGGACCAAGTCCTCGTGGACATCTGTGTAGAAGGAGCTCAATGGAAGAGAGACTCCAAAGGCATGCCGATTCAACTGAGAAGGCTTGACCTCAAGCCCGTGGCTAAGGGATGGTTGGAGTTCATCTAACGCTCTATCATTCCTACTAGCAACCGGTCTGAAGTTACAATAGACCAGGCTATCATGATCCATAGTATCATGATTGGAGAGGAAGTAGAAGTTCATGAGATCATACCTCTAGAACTATACAAGGTGGCAGACAAGCCCTCCACTTTGACAAGGTTAGCCTTCCCTCATCTCATCTGTAACCTGTGCAATTCAGCTAGAATTGTCATAGAGGAAGACATCCTCATTGAAGAGGACAAGCCAATCACTAAGAAGAGGATGGAGCAAACAAGAGAGCCCACTTATGGACCTCAACAAGAGCATGAGGAAGTCCCTCATCAAGAAATCCCTGAGATACCTCAAGGGATGCATTTCCCTCCACACAACTATTGGGAGCAACTCAACACCTCTTTAGGAGAATTGAGTTTCAACATGGGGCAACTAAGGATGGAGCACCAAGAGCATTCCATCATCCTCCATGAAATCAGAGAGGACCAAAAGGCCATGAGAGAGGAGCAACAAAGGCAAGGAAGAGACATTGAAGAGCTCAAGCACTCCATAAGATCTTCAAGTGGAAGAACTAGCTGCCGTCACTAAGGTAGACCCATTCTTTAATTTCCTTGTTCTTATTTTTCTGTTTTTCGTTTTTATGCTTTATGTTGTCTATGTTTTTTTCTTTATTACATGATCATTAGTGTTTAGTGTCTATGTCTTAAAGCTATGAATGATTCCATGAATCTTTCACCTTTCTTAAATGAAAAATATTTTCTAAAAAAGAAAAGAAAGTACATGAATTTCAAATTCTATCTTGAAAATAGTTTAATCATTTTGATGTGGTGGCAATATTTTTTGTTTTCTGGATGAATGCTTGAACACTGCATATTTTTGATAGTGAAGTTTATGAATGTTAAAATTGTTGGTTCTTGAAAGAATAATGAAAAAAGAAAAATGTTATTGATAATCTGAAAAATCATAAAATTGATTCTTGAAGTAAGAAAAAGCAGTGAAAAAGCAAAAGCATGCGAAAAAAAAGAAAAAAAGAAAAAAAAAGAAAAAGAAAAAGCAAGCAGAAAAAGCCAATAACCCTTTAAACTAAAAGGCAAGGGTAAAAAAGATTCAAGGCTTTGAGCATTAATGGATAGGAGGGCCCAAAGGAATAAAATTCTGGCCTAAGCGGCTAAATCAAGCTGTCCCTAACCATGTACTTGTGGCGTGAAGGTGTCAAGTGAAAAGCTTGAGACTGAGCGGTTAAAGTCGTGGTCCAAAGCAAAAAGAGTGTGCTTAAGAGCTCTGGGCACCTCTAACTGGGGACTCTAGCAAAGCTGAGTCACAATCTGAAAATGTTCACCCAGTTATGTGTTTGTGGCAGTTATGTATCCGGTGGTAATACTGGAAAACAAAATGCTTAGGGTCATGGACAAGATTCATAAAGTAGCTGTGTTCAAGAATCAACATACTGAACTAAGAGAATCAATAACACTATCTGAATTCTGAGTTCCTATGGATGCCAATCATTCTGAACTTCAAAGGATAAAGTGAGATGCCAAAACTATTCAGAAGCAAAAAGCTACTAGTCCCGCTCATCTAATTGAAACTAATCTTCATTGATATTTTTGAGATTTATTGTATTTTCTCTTCTTTTTATCCTATTCTGTTTTTAGTTGCTTGGGGACAAGCAATAATTTAATTTTAGTGTTGTGATGATCGGATAATTTATACCCTTTTTGGCATTGTTTTTACATAGTTTTTTGTATGTTTTAGTTATTTTTTTTATATTTTTATTAGTTTTTATGCAAAAATCACATTTTTGGACTTTACTATGAGTTTGGGTATTTTTCTGTAATTTCAGATATTTTCTGGCTGAAATTGAGGGACCTAAGCAAAATCTGATTCAGAGACTGATAAAGGACTGCAGATGCTGTTGGATTCTGACCCTCCTGCACTCGAAGTAGATTTTCTGGAGCTACAGAAGCTCAATTGACGCGCTCTTAAATGCTTTGGAAAGTAGACATCTTGGACTTTCCAGCAATATATAATAGTCCATACTTTTCCCGAGATTTGATGGCCCAAACTGGCGTTCAAATGCCCACCAGACACCCTTTTCTGGCGTAAAACGCCAGAACTGGAGTTAGACACAAAAACTGGCATCCAAGCTGGCGTTTAACTCTAGAAATGGCCTATGCACGTGTAAAGCTCAATGCTCAGCCCAAGTACACACCAAGTGGGCCCCAAAATTGGATTTCTGCACTATCTGCACTTAGTTACTTATTTTCTGTAATCCCTAGTAACTAGTTTAGTATAAATAACACTTTTTACTTTCATACTTTCAAACTTTGATACTTTATAACTTTTATGTTACATTTGGGAGGCTGGCCATTCGGCCATGCCTAGACCTTCTTCTCTTATGTATTTTCTACGGTGGAATTTCTACACCTCATAGATTAAGGTGCGGAGCTCTGCTGTTCTTTATGAATTAATGCAAGTACTATTGTTTCTCTTTCAATTCACGCCTACTTTTTCTCCAAGATATACTCTCGTACTTAATTCAGTTAAGTCAGAATGAAGGGGTGACCCGTGACAATCACCCACTATCTTCGTTTCTCGCTTAGCCAAGATCCGCGTGCCTGGCAACCACAAGCGGTCTACATGATGTTCAACGTAGTCATTGGACGATAGCCGGAGTATATTCTCTTGGGTCTCTAATCCACGAACCGAGTTCGTGAGATTAGGATCTTTGTGGTATAGGCTAGAACCAATTGGCAGCATTCCTGAGATTCGAAAAGTCTAAACCTTGTCTGTGGTATTCCGAGTAGGATCTGGGAAGGGATGACTGTGACGAGCTTCAAACTTGCGAATGTTGGGCGCAGTGACAGTGTGCAAAAGGATAGAGAGATCCTATTCCGACGTTAGTGAGAGCCGACAGATGATTAGACTTGCGGTAGCTGCACCTGGTATTTTTCATCCGAGATGAGAAATTCGACAGTTGATTAGTCGTGCAGAGGCCGTACCTGGTATTTTTCATCCGAGAGGATCATACAACTTGCCATGGAAGGGAGCACGCATGATTGGATGAAGACAATAGGAAAGCAAAGGTTCAGAAGCAACAAAGCATCTCCAAACGCTTATCTGAAATTCCCACCAATGAATTACATAAGTATCTTTATTTTATTTTATGTTTTATTTATCTTTTAATTATCAAAAACTCATAACCATTTAAATCTGCCTGACTAAGATTTACAAGATGATTATAGCTTGCTTCAAGCCGACAATCTCTGTGGGATCGACCCTTACTCACGTAAGGTATTACTTGGATGACCCAGTGCACTTGCTGGTTAGTTGTGCGGAGTTGTGAAAAGTGTGATCACAATTTCGTGCACCAGCTTTCTAGATTTTGTTCTTCATCTAACCAATCAACAAAAATTTATTATACCAATACAAACATCATGAGGTCTTTTCGAGGTTGTAATGGGGCTAAAGTAAGGGTGAAGATATATGTATGGACAGGTGAGCTAAAATATGAATCTTTGATTAACCTAAGCTTTCACTTAGCATACACACACTCTCTATGTAATTCCAAAATCATTCCTAGCTACCCAAAATTCCCACTTTTGCATCACATACTTATGCATAAACTTTTCTTTAATTTTTTTTTCACATATGCATTGATCTTTTATTAAACTTAACATTGGGATAATTTTGTCCCCTTATTTATTTATTTATTTGTTTATCTGAATATTTTTGGTTTGATTTTTTTTATTAAAAATATAAAAGTAAACATAACATATCAATGCACATGGATTTTTAATTTTTTTGGTCTCACATGAGCAGGTACCCAAATTCACAATATTTTGTCAATGAAATACTGTACACTTTCATCAACCCAAGTTTCCACAATTTTCCACACTTACTTGACACACAATCTCTATCTTAAGCTAACCAAAGATTCAATTAGGGTAATTAATTATTTTTCCGCTTTAAGGCTAGTGATGTGGTAAAATATAGAACAAACAGGGATTAAAAGGCTCAAGGTGGCAAACAAAGGTGATTGAAAGGGTAGGCCTCAATCATATGTATGCATGTAAATATACTAAATAATGGACATATAGAATGGAACAAAGCAAGGATTGCAATCATAGAGAGTAAAACACACAAGAATAAAAATTCATGGTCAAATATCACAGGTAGTGTGTTCTTAGCCATAATTCATGTTCCAAATTACAATCTTCAAACAAGTTTAACACAAAAAAGTTTTAATTTAAATTAGTCAAATGCTATAAAATAATTTCTTGAAAAGAATTCATCACTTCAACCAAGCAGTGGTAGGATATGCATAAAATCAAACAAACATGCAATTAAGCATGCAAATGCAACGACTAATTTAACAAAGAAAAATTAAACATTGGTGTTGAAATAGGAAATAACTAACCCACGAAAGTTGGTATCGACCTCCCCACACTTAAAGATTGCACCGTCCTCGGTGCATGCTAAGATGTGTAAGTGGACGGGTTGCTCCAACTGATGCGTTTTTCCAAAGATTGTACAGATGGACTTGTCTGTCGCCTCATGTAAAAGTTTTTCGTTTCCCTTCCTAGTGGCCATCCTGAAAGAAAAAGGGAAGAAAAGTAACCCAAAAATAAAGATAAAAAACAAAGAAAATATGGGTGGGTTAATGCCAAACAACGAGAGTCTCAAGTACATGGTAGCTACAACATGCAAGTGAGAAAAAAGTAGAAGCACATGTCATATCAATAGTGCAAAAATTGCAACAAAGGGGAAGAGACAGTAGATAATTGATGTCAGGGCATCTTAGGCTAGTTTCACTATCCTTTTTCCTTTTTTTAATAGGTTTTATGCACTTTCTTGAGCTATAAGTAAGCAAATTGGGTAGAAATTCATGTATGCCTATATCCATTCAACCATGAGTAATTTGATGCAATTTCATGATGATTTATGCTATGATTACTTGTATGCTAAGAATGATAAGAATTCTTATGACTTTAGCAAGGCTTTGATGCATTCATTGGTTGATGATAGGAGAAGGAAAGCATCGAGGAAGGTTGAAGAAGGAGCATGGAAATGATGAAGAGGAAGCAACATTGGTGGTCAAGTTGAACCAACAACGTTGCCTCAAACGTTGGAAGAGAAACAGAGCACTTCTCTGCATGGTGACTGATGCTCACGTTTGAGGTAGCGTTGGACATCCAACGTTACCCCAACGTGGTGATAAAAACATCAATTCTGGAGCTGAATGAATTTTGAGTGGCGTGTATGCGTCTATGACGCGTACGCGTAAAAAATCAAATTTTGATATCCGTGCGGAAGCATGCATAACGCGTACGTGTAAATAAGCATTTTTTACTCTTTTGCGTGGAAGTGCACGATACGCGTACGCACCAAAATCGAACGTTGGAGGTCCAACGCTGCCTCCAACGTCCGCGATGCCAAGGCCAGAAATTGGAGTTGAGAATTTTGAATCGACGCGTACGCGTCAATGACGCGTACGCGTGGATGGAACAAAAGGCAATGCACGCGTAAGCATGAAGCACGCGTACACGCGGATGAAAAAAATACCAATGTGCACGCAAGCGTGCAGTACGCATACGCGTGAAAATGCCAACGTTGGAAGGAACGTTGGAGGTCCAACGCTGAGGCCAACGTCCCTTGCTTTGTTTTAAAACTGCAAAATAAAAATCTTGCATCCACGCGCACGCACACTGTACGCGTACGATAAGCATTTTTGACCCTTTTGCACGGAAGCGCAAAGCATGCATACGCGTGGGTTAGCTGACGTTGGCCCTCTAACGTTGAGTCAAACGCCAATGACAGCAAGCTTTCTGGTTTTGCTGGTTTAGTTCCAAATGGCGTTTGAGTCAACGTTGGCCCTCAAATGTTGACTCAAACGTGAAGCATCAGGATTCAAAAAAATCACACAGATCTCTTCTCAACACCAAGAAAAACCAATTTGAGCCATTTTCAACCCAATTCCATCAAGGCCAAAAGCCCAATTCATAACTTGAAGATCAATGGAAGAGAGTGGATAAATAGCTTAGAATTTAAGTTAGAAGGACCTTTTTTTCATTTTTTGAGACTGGGCACTTTTACCTCTTTTGTATTTTTCATTCTCTATTAGTTAATTTCCAGAATGTATCATTCAATTCCAATTTCTATTTTGAGAGCTATGAATAACTAAACCCCTTTCATTAGGTTAGGGAGCTCTGTGTAATTCAATGGATCAATAGTAATTTTCATTCTTCTTCTTCTTTCTTTTCTCTTGATTTTACTAGAAAGCTTTCGTTCCCCATCCAATTGGATAGTTATCTTGGGAAAGAAACTATTCATAATTGGATCTCCTCGGAACCTTGGAAGAGGAATGAGGAGATCGTGCTAGAATTACCCTTTCACATTGGATTAGATTGGGTTTGGATGGATATAGTGACATATAGTCCTACCAACACTTTGATCTATGAATTTGTGTGGTAAATCAGTGACCAAACTTTATCTCTTCCCATGAGCACTTAAATCAAGGAATTGGGCAATTGTTCATGCTTAGAGAGGTTGGAGAGCCAAGGAATTGGGATCCAATCACTTAAGATTGCCAAGGAGATCAATGAATGCATTGATTGCGAAAGAGATGAAAATTAATTTGATCCAGAGAATTATATATCTCCTGAACCCAATGAATCCCCCAGTCTCTGATCTACCCATTCTATTTACTTCGTGCTCTTTAATTTCATGCTAATTCCCCATTCCCATTTACTTTTAGCAATTTAAGCTTCTGCACTTTAATTTCCTGCAATTTAATTTTCTGTTCCTTTAATTTCTTGCAATTTAAGTTTCCCGCCAATTTTACTTTATGCAATTCTCAATTCAATTCCGATTTCGCTCAACTAGTATAATTCTCCAATTATAATTGCTCAATCTACCAATCCCTGTGGGATTCGACCTCATTCTTTTGTGAGTTTTTACTTGACGACAATCCGGTGCACTTACCTGGAGGAAATTGTTAAGAGACAGTTTCCGCGTATCAATAATGAAAGATAATATAAGTTCATGTCAATGCAAAAGGAATACAGGTATCATAAAAGATTGGCATTGACAGATAATTAATATCACCCAACAATATAAAACAAGGCACGAAGCAATCAGTATGTAAAAGAGATGCAATCACTTGAATAAGAACCGTTTAACACCAATGGTAAAATAATAACTTAGAGAAGAAAATAAAAATATGCACAAAATTAAAATGCAATGAATGAAAGTATGCAAATGAATTAACTAAAATAGAATGAAAGTGAATAAGGATGAAAAGTTAAAGAGATGAAGAAGAAGAAAGTAAGAAAGGAGGAGGAAAGAAGGAGAAAGGAGAGAAGAAAGAACCAAGAATTCAAAAATGGGGCGCCACGCGCACGCGTGACATCTGAGTTGGCCATTTGACGCGTAAGCGTCGCCCACGCATACGCGTGGCTAGTCTGAAATCGAAATGACGCGCATGCGTCAGGGACGCGTACGCGTGGTTGAATTTGTGCCTCTAGCACAGTTCCAGCGTGAGGGCAGCATAACTCTCGGGTCAATCACCCATTTACGCTGATTTTCATATCCACGCGTGCGCGTGCTTGACGCGTACGCGTGGATTTCCCAAGTTGCAAGTGATGCACACGTGTGATGCATGCGTACGTGTGGGTCAAATTGTTCGCAGAGCACACCAGCCGCACGATTCCATCACAACTTTTTGTTTGTTGGATGGGATAGCAAAACTTGGAATCGACGTCCAGCGTGGCCTACACGCACACGTGGGTTGCCCCATTTTTCTTTTATGCAGAATGCAAAATGCATCATGCAGATGAATATGCAGAAATTATGAGTGAACACTAATAAAAATAAAATAGAATAAAACTAAGATTAAAAATGAAAGATCATACCATGGTGGGTTGTCTCCTACCTTGCACTTTTAGTTAAAGTCCTTAAGATGGACATTCGGTGAGCTCCTTGTCATGGTGGCTTGTGCTTGAACTTATCCAGGAATCCCCACCAGTGTTTGTAATTCCAATAGCCTCCGGGATTCCACACTAGTTGCATAAAGCCTTTAACAAGTTAAAGCAAGTGACAAGGCCCCAAGAGTGTTGATTGCTAGAATGAATTCCGGGGTCCCAAACCTTGCTTTTGCACCCGTCTTCTTGTTGATCATCATTTTTCCACCTGGGTGGTAAGCAATCAAAATTCTCATGGAGATATCGAAACAACTTCTTAGACCCATTCAATTGAGAATTATACCAACCCTTGTACTTCAATTTGGAGCATGCAACCATATTGAACTTTGCATGACAATTCCTACCACTAACCATCTCCCTCTTGCTCTTAAAGCCACAAAGAGCTCTAAGTTGACCATCTGTCTCAAGTAAACCATATTCAAGTGGGAAAGCAAAGGTTAAGGATAAGGATTTTACCCACTTGAATGTTGTATTGGATGGTAATGGCTTTGGGAGAGGTGTTTCCAATGGTCTTGCAGGCTTTACTCCCTTGTGCTCTTTTGTGAATTATTCCACCTCCTTGCAAACCTCTTCGACTTTAGCCGCAACCTCATTAAATTTTTCTAATTTTTCTCCGTCACTCAAGTCATATGTTGGAGGTTGAGAAAAGTCCACCTCCGCATCACCTTCAGATTCACTCGGAGAAGGTTCTTCAAAATCAAGGGGTCCAGTCGCGGATGCAAGTTCATCACTAGGGGGTAGTGATGTGGGAACTTCATCACCAAAGGGATTTGTTTCGTGTTCTATTCCATCCAATTCTTCATAAGGGACATGCCTTGGAGGCTGTGCATTGTCCTCCTCAACATCAATTTCAGGCTTATTGGAGGAATACTCTACAACTTTAGATTCTCATGGAGGTTCAACATCTCCTAAGTCTTCGATCACTTCTTCCTCTTCAACAATTATAACTTCCTCCAGTTGTTCCAATACAAAATTGAACTCCTCCTTGATGTCTTCCTTCACTAATTCTTCAACTACTCCATCTTTAAGCCGATCCCTTCTTTCTTGTTCTTTGTCAATAGCATTGTTGGGATCATGTCGCTCTTGGATTGATGCATCCATACGGGATATAAGGGCTTGGATAGTAGAGGTTAGATCAGTAAAAGCAAAGGTAATTGTGGTTTGAAGCTCTAATTCCCTTTGGTGAATAACATTAAGGATGTTGTCATCTAGTGGAGGTTGGGGTGGATAGGGGGGTTCATTATTTTGGAGAAAGGGTTCATAATAGGAAGGTGATTCTTCTTGGTAAGGTTATGGAGATGGTGAATATTGAGGTGGTGGTTCTTGGGGGTAATTGTGTTGGAATGGGGGTGGGTCTATGTATGGTTCATACGGTTCATATGGTGGTTGGTTGGATGGATAAGGGTTAGGGTCATAAGGAGGTGAATGGTTGTAGGTGGCTTGTGAGTATGGTGGTTCAAAGTTATGTTGAGGAGGGGGTTCATAGGCATATGGTGGTGGGTGTTGATTGTCACGAAGAGGTCCACCATAACCATTGTCTTGGTAAGCATTATAGGATGCTTGTTGATATGTTGCCAAGAGGGTTGATCAAATCCTTGTGACTCCTCCCATATTTGATTGTCCCATCCTTAATCCAAGCTCTCATTGTAATCCCCTCTTCCTACAACATGATTGCAACCAAACTCATATCCAAAGGGGTGAGAATTCATAGTAGTTAGAGAAATAAAAACTAATAAAAATTAATGAAAATAAACTCCTAAAACTAGAAACACGAACAAAGAACGAAAAAGTAAAATTATTTACAATAACCAATAATAAGGCACACGTTTGCAATTTCCTGGAAATGGCACCATTTTTATGATCGGATTTTTGCTAGTAAAGAATTCACAATAAATTCCCATTGCAAGTATAGTTTCTAAACCAACTAAAATCCTTTCATACAAAAATTTGGTTGTCACAAGTAACAAACCCCTAATAAAATTGATAACCGAAGTATTTAAACCTCGGGTCGTCTCTAAAGGAATTGCAGGGAGGAATGCTTATGATTGGTTATGGAAAAGTATATTTTTGGGGTTTTTAAATATTGAACAAAGAATGTAAATGATAATAAAATAAACCAATAATTAAGAAAAGGTCTTGGCAAGGTTTGGTGGTCAAGGATCTCTATCCTTATCACTAACCACAACATGAGAATTGGCATGGATCAATCCCATTAAATCATCCTCTAACTAGTAGTAAAGGAAAGTTAAATGAGCTATATCAATCCAAGTCCATAAGTCCTAGCTCTCCACCAATTCAATTAGTCAGAACTAGAGTTAATGGCTCCAATCATCAATTACTTGGACATTAGTAACTCAAGGGTTCCTAAGTTACCTTCCCAGACCAAAAGCATAAAATCTACTCTAACATCCTTCCAAGCATTTTAGCAAACACTTGGTAGGCACAAAATAAAAGCATAAAAAAGTAACAAGAAAAATAAATCTAAACAATCAATTGTAAATGTAAATGAGAACAATTGAAGGAAGAAGCAATAAACATAAAATACCTCAAATTGCATTAAATAGAAAATCAAATCTAACATGGAGTTCATAAACTAAATTGTCAACATAAAGTAATCAACAAGGAAAGTAAATAAATTAGAATGCTAGAACAAATAAAAGTAGAAGAGAAACTAAATTAAAGGAACACTGAACCTGTATTTGAGAAGAAATAAATCTAAAACTAAGAAATCCTAAAACCTAGAGAGAGGAGAGAGCCTCTCCCTCTAGAAACTACATCTAAAACCTAAATTATGAATAATAAGAAGTATGAATTAATGTTGTGATTTCCCCATTTTGCAGCCTCTATTCTGTGTTCTCGGGCTTAGAATTCGGCCGAAAAGGAGCCCAAAAATCACTCCCTGCGCTTTCTGCAACTTTTTGCATGTGGCACATGTCACGCGTACATGTAGGTCACGCGTGCGCGTCATTTGGCAATTTTCCTTGTCACGTGTACGCGTCGGTCATGCATACGTGTCGCTCGCCTTCTGCGCTAGGCACGCGTGCGCTCGCCCATGCATGCGTGTCGCTGCCAGCTTCTCAAAACTTCATTTTCTCACGTTCCTTCCACTTTTGCATGTTTCCTTTCCATCCTCTAAGCCATTCCTGCCCTATAAAGCCTGAAAATACTTAACACACAGATCATGGCATCGAATGGTAATAAAGGATAATTAAAATTGACAGTATAAAAGCTTAGGAAACATGTTTTCAATTATATCACAAAATCAGGAAGGAATTGTAAAACCATGCAAATTATATGAATAAGTGAGTAAAGAATTGATAAAAACCACTCAATTGAGAATAAGATAAACCATAAAATAGTGGTTTATCAGGGACACTAAAATTGAGGGAGAAAACTGCCCCGAAAAGTGCATAAATGAACATGGTACCAACCTGTCGTAAGGCCAGCTGACTTCTGCACCTTCGATGGAGTATAACTCGAGTTGTGGAGCTCTGAATGATGCGCTTCTAACGGCATTGGAAAGTAGACATTGAGGGCTTTCCATCAATATATAATAGTATGGGGTGGATAGCACGTTTGAGCTTCCGAATCTGGCAATGTTCCCAACTTTGGTGTAAATGTTGGTGTGCCAACGTTGCCTCCAACGTTACACACCGACACCAGCGAACCTGTCCCCTTCAAAGGAGCATAACTTGAGTTACAGATGTTCAATTGAAGTGATTCTAGTTGAGTTGGAAACTTAACATTCAGATCTTTCCAACCATATATAATAGTCTATAGTAGGCATCAAATTGGCAACGTTGACAAGAGGACAAAGTGACGTCTCAAGGCTTGATGTGCAACATTCAGATTTGGAATTTGAGAATTTAGCATCCACGCGCACGCGTAGGTGACATGCACACGTGGATGTGCGAATGTTGGAGGTCAATGTTGCCTCAAACACTAGCCTCTAACATCTGCAATAAGATTTCAGAAATGAGAGTTGGGAATTTTGCATCGACGCGTACGCATCAATAACGCGTACGCGTGAACATACTTTTTCAGCCCAACCACACGCACGCGTACGGCACGCGTACGTGTAGGTCACGTGTACATGTGAATAGCAGAATGTTGGCCCTCCAACGTTGAGTCAAACGCCAATGACAGCAAGTAGAACTGAATTTTCAAAGTGGCATTTGATTCAACGTTTGCCCTCAAACGTGATCACCAACGTTAAGGCCAATTCAATTCTAAATTGCACCTATGCCCAATATGAAAGTGAGTTGCTGATCACTGACCAAGATCATGTCCCCTAAAGGAAAACAAACCACTACAAGAGGCAAAATAGAAAATAATCCAAAACCACAATGGATGCATGAGAGGTTCTGCACCAAAGAACATGCAGATCATTACTTCAAAATTGTGTGCAGAAGATCAGTGATCCCAGAAGTCAAGTTCAATCTGAAAGAAGACGAATATCCGGAGATCCAAGAGCAGATTCAAAACAGAGGCTGGGAAATCCTAGCTAATCCTGAGATGAATATGGGAAGAAACATGATCCAGGAATTCTATGCAGATCTGTGGGTGACAGATAAGCAAAGAATGGAGGGAAACACCTTCCATACTTTTCGAACCATGGTCAGAGGGAAGATTATCTACTTCCATCTTGACAAAGTGAGAGAAGTCCTCAAACTTCCTCAACAGTAGGATGATCCAGAATCCTTTAATAGGAGAATGGCTAAAGATAAAAAGTTGGATCAAGTTCTAGAGGACATATGCCTCCATGGAATCAAGTGGATAACCAATTCAAAAGGTGTCCCAAACCAAATGAAGAGAGGAGACCTCAAGCCAATTGCTAGGGGCTGGCTGGATTTCATTGAGCGATATATACTTCCCACCAGTAACTGCTCTGAAGTCACTGTCAAAAGAGCAGTGATGATTCACTGTATTATGCTGGGAAAAGAAGTGGAGGTTCATCAGTTAATTCCTTGTGAAATTTACTTATTTGCAAACAAGGAATCCATTAAAGCCAAATTGGCTTACCCAAGCTTGATCAGTCTGTTATGTAAGGACGCGGGGGTACAGATAGGTGTGGATGAGTATATCCCAGTTGAACACCCAATCACCAAAAGGGTAATGTATGGACCTCAAGTTCAAGACAACCTCATCAAGAGGAGGGCGCATGAGCTCCTCCTAGAAGTCCATCAATTTGACTATTGGACCCGCTTAGAAGCATCTATCAACAAGCTGCAATAATCTATGGATCATCTCAAAGAAGAGCAGTAGAATTAGAACAGCATGCTCTGCAAACTGCTCAGAGAACAAGAGAAGCAAGGGTGTGAGTTACAGGAACTAAAGCGCCAGAAGCTGATCCTTGAAGAGCCAGACGTCCCACAGATTGAAGGAGCACCTATCTCTCAAAATAAAGGTTGTTGAGTCCTAACTCTGTGATAACTTTTATTATTTTAAGAGTTACATAAGCAATAGTATTATAGTCATTTATTTTCATGTCTTCAATTTCTTTTTCGTTATTATTTGTCTGCTTTTCTGTTTATTTTATGTCTTATTTCTATTACATGATCAATAAAATTTAGAGTATATGTCTTAAAGCTATGAATGATTCCATAAACGAAAAATGCTTTTATTTGCAAAAGAACAAGAAGTACATGAATTCTGAATTTTATCTTGAAATTAGTTTAATTATTTTGATGTGGTGGCAATACATTTTGTTTTCTGAATGAATGCTTGAATAGTGCATATTTTTGAATTTGTTGTTTATGAATATTAAAATTGTTGGCTCTTGAAAGAATGATGAAAAAGGAGAAATGTTATTGATGATCTGAAAAATCAAAAAAATTGATTCTTGAAGCAAGAAAAAGCAGTGAAAAGCTTGCAGAAAAAAAAGAGAGAAAAAGAAAAAGCAAGCAGAAAAAGCCAATAGCCCTTTAAACCAAAAGGCAAGGGTAAAAAGGATCCAAGGCTTTGAGCATTAATGGATAATAGGGCCCACAAGAATAAAATCCTAGCCTAAGCAGCTAAATCAAGCTGTCCCTAACCATGTGCTTGTGGCGTGAAGGTGACAAGTGAAAAGATTGAGACTGAGCGGTTAAAGTCGTGGTCCAAAGCAAAAAGAGTGTGCTTAAGAGCTCTGGTCACCTCTAACTGGGGACTCTAGCAAAGCTGAGTCACAACCTGAAAAGGTTCACCTAGTTATGTGTCTTTGGCATTTATGTATCCGGTGGTAATACGGGAGAACAAAATGCTTAGGGTCACGGCCAAGACTCATAAAGTAGCTGTGTTCAAGAATCAACATACTAAACTAAGAGAATCAATAACAATATCTGAATTCTGAGTTCCTATGGATGCCAATCATTCTGAACTTCACAGGATAAAGTGAGATGCCAAAACTATTCAGAAGCAAAAAGCGACTAGTCCCGCTCATCTAATTAAAACTAATCTTCATTGATATTTTTTGAATTTATTGTATATTCTCTTCTTTTTATCCTATTTTGTTTTTAGTTCCTTGGGGACAAGCAACATTTTAAGTTTGGTGTTGTGATGAGCGGATAATTTATACCCTTTTTGGCATTATTTTTAGGTAGTTTTTAGTATATTTTAGTTACTTTTTATCATATTTTTATTAGTTTTTATTCAAAAATCACATTTCTGGGCTTTACTATGAGTTTGTGTGTTTTTCTATAATATCAGGTATTTTCTGGCTGAAATTGAGGGACCTGAGCAAAAATCTGATTCAGAGGCTGAGAAAGGACTGCAGATGCTGTTGGATTCTGAAACTCCTGCACTCAAAATGGATTTTCTAGAGCTACAAAAACCCAATTGGCGCTCTCTCAATTGCGTTGAAAAGTAGACATCTTGAGCTTTCCAGAAATATATAATAGTCCATACTTTGTCCGAGATTTGATGGCCTAAACTGGCGTTAAAAGCCAGCCAAAAACTTTCTGGCGTAAAACGCCAGAACTGGCATGCTTTTCGGCGTTAAACACCCATTTTGGCATCCAGGGTGGTGTTTAACTCCAATATGAGGCTTATGCACGTGAAATCTTGAAAGCTCAGCCCAAACACTCACCAAGTGGGCCCCGGAAGTAGAATTTTGCACTATCTACACCTAGTTACTTATTTTCTGTAACCCTAAGTTACTAGTCTAGTATAAAAACTACTTTTAGAGATTCATTTAGCACCTCGTGACATTTTACACTTCATATTGTATCTTCTACGGCATGAGTCTCTAAACCCCATAGGTGGGGGTGAGGAGCTCTGCTGTGTTAAAATGGATTAATGCAATTACTACTATTTTCTATTCAATTACGCTTGATTCTATTCTAAGATACTCACTCGTACTTCAATATAGAGAATATGATGATCAGTGACACTCATCATTATCTTCAACCTATGAACGCGTGCCTGACAACCACTCCCGTTCTATCTGAGCTCAACATAGTCATTGGGCGACAACTTGAGTGCGTATCTCTTGGGTTTCTAATCCACGGACCGAGTCCAGTGGTTAGAACCTTCGTGGTATAGGCTAGAACCAATTGGCAGCATTCCTGGGATCCGAAAAGTCTAAACCTTGTCTGTGGTATTCCGAGTAGGATCCGGGAAGGGATGAATGTGACGAGCTTCAAACCTGCGAAAGTTGGGCGCAGTGACAGTGTGCAAAAGGACATGGGTCCTATTCCGACGCTAGTGGGAACCGACAGATGATTAGCCGTGCGGTATCTATACATGGTATTTTTCATCCGAGACGAGAAATCCGATAGTTGATTAGCCGTGCAGAGATCGTACCTGGTATTTTTCATCCGAGAGGATCATACAACTTGCCATTGAAGGAAGCCATGCGTGTTTGGAGAAGAAGACAGTAGAAAAGTAGAGATTCAGATGACAGAGCATCTCCGGAACCTCAGCCTGTTTCTCATTACTGAATCACAAGTACTATTTATTTCATGTTATTTATTTTTCATAAAAACAATCACTCTTATCATTAATCTTCTGACTAAGATTTACAAAATAAGCATAGCTTGCTTCAAGCCGACAATCACCGTGGGATCGACCCTTACTCACGTAAGGTATTACTTGGACGACCTAGTGCACTTGTTGGTTAGTTGTGCGGAGTTGTGAAAAGTGTAATCACAATTTTGTGCACCAAGTTTTTGGCTAAGATAAGATAGAATAAAAAATTTAAAATAAAAATCTGAATTTTTAAAAGTAAAAATCGAAAATTCAGTTAAAATAAAGAGAAAAGATATTTTGAATTTAATGAGAAAAGAGAAAAACAATAAACAAAAGACACCAAACTTAGAATTTTTAGATCAAAAGAAAGAAAACAAACAAGAAAACTTTGAATGTTAAGATGAACACCAAGAACACTTTGAAGATCAAGATGAACACCAAGAACAAATTTTGAAAATTTTTAAGGAAACAAGGACATAAAGGACACCAAACTTAAAAATTTTTATATTTTGGACACTAATAATTCGAAAATGCACAAGAAAAACAAGAAAAGACACAAAACAAGAAGAACTAAAGATCAAACAAGGAAAATAAACAAGAACAACTTGAAGATTAAGAAAGAACTAAGAACATATAATTCGAAAAATTGAAAGAAAAATAAAATCATGCAATTGACACCAAACTTAAAACATGAAGCTAAATTCAAACAGAAGACTAAATTATGAGGTTTTTGTTTTTTTTTATTTATTTATATAGAAAATTTTGAAAAAATCTAAAAAAGGAAAACAAGGATTTTAAAATTTTAACCAAAAACAATAATAGAAGACGCAATTTTAGTGACTCTAAACTAAAAAGATAATTTTTTCCTAATCTAAGCAACAAAATAAACCGTCAGTTGTCCAAACTCGAACAATCCCCGGCAACGCTGCCAAAAACTTGGTGCACGAAATTGTGATTACACTTTTCACAACTCCTCACAACTAACCAGCAAGTGCACTGGGTCGTCCATGTAATACCTTACGTGAGTAAGGGTCGATCCCACGGAGATTGTCGGCTTGAAGCAAGCTATGGTTATTTTGTAAATCTTAGTCAGGAGATTAATGATAAGAGTGATTGTTTTTATGAAAAATAAATAACATGAAATAAATAGTACTTGTGATTCAGTAATGAGAAAGAGGCTGAGGTTCCGGAGATGCTCTGTCATCTGAATCTCTGCTTTCCTACTGTCTTCTTCTCCAAAAACGCATGGCTTCCTTCAATGGCAAGCTGTATGGTCCTCTCGGATGAAAAATACCAGGTACGATTTCTGCACATCTAATCAACTGTCAGATTTCTCGTCTCGGATGAAAAATACCATGTACAGCTACCGCACAGCTAATCATCTGTCGGTTCCTACTAGCGTCGGAATAGGACCCTTGTCCTTTTGCACACTGTCACTGCGCCCAACATTCGCAAGTTTGAAGCTCGTCACAGTCATCCCTTTCCGGATCCTACTCGGAATACCACAGATAAGGTTTAGACTTTCCGGATCCCAGTAATGCTGCCAATTGGTTCTAGCCTATACCACGAAGGTTCTAACCACTGGACTCGGTCCGTCGATTAGAAACCCAAGAGATACGCACTCAAGTTGTCGCCCAATGACTACGTTGAGCTCAGATAGAACGGGAGTAGTTGTCAGGCACGCGTTCATAGGTTGAGGATAATGATGAGTGTCACGGATCATCATATTCTCTATATTGAAGTACGAGTGAGTATCTTAGAATAGAATCAAGCGTAATTGAATAGAAAATAGTAGTAATTGCATTAATCCATTGAAACACAGCAGAGCTCCTCACCCCCACCTATGGGGTTTAGAGACTCATGCCGTAGAAGATACAATATGAAGTGTAAAATGTCATGAGGTACTAAATGAATCTCTAAAAGTAGTTTTTATACTAGACTAGTAACTTAGGGTTACAGAAAATGAGTAACTAGGTGTAGATAGTGCGAAATTCCATTTCCAGGGACCACTTGGTGAGTGTTTGGGTTGAGCTTTCAAGATTTCACGGGCATATGCCTCATATTGGTGTTAAACGCCACCCTGGGTGCCAAAATGGGCGTTTAACGCTGAAAAGTATGCCAGTTCTGGCGTTTTATGCCAGAAAGTTCTTGGCTAGATTTTAACGCAAGTTTGGGCCATCAAATCTCGGGAAAAGTATAGAATATTATATATTGCTGGAAAGCCCAGGATGTCTAATTTCCAACGCAATTAAGAGCGCACTAATTGGGCTTCTGTAGCTCCAGAAAATCCATTTCAAGTGCAGGAGGGTCAAAATCCAACAGCATCTGCAGTCCTTTCTCAGCCTCTGAATCAGATTTTTGCTCAGGTCCCTCAATTTCAGCCAGAAAATACCTGAAATTACAGAAAAATATACAAACTCATAGTAAAGCCCAAAAATGTTATTTTTGAATAAAAACTAATAAAAATATAATAAAAAGTAACTAAAATATATCAAAAACTACCTAAAAACAATGCCAAAAAGGGTATAAATTATCCGCTCATCAATTGCCAATGCCCATCACTGGAGAATTGCTCCTATCTGCTTCAACCAAGGCCCACATCCAAATACTTGATCCAATTGAAGAGTAGAAGAGGGTTATAAATAGAAGAATTGTTGAAGATTGAGGGAGCTTTCGGGGAGGCCCTGAAGGGGCTCTGGGAGCTCAATTTCCTGATTTAATTTCCTGCACTTTTCCTTTAGTTTCTTTTGTATTTTCTTTATTTCTTTTTGCACTTTTCTGTTTCTGTAAATTGAATTGAGCTATGAACAACTAACCCCTTTTCATTGGGTTAGGGAGCTCTGTGTAAATTCAATGGATCAATACTAGTTTTCATTCTTCTTCCTCTTTCTTTTCTCTTGATTTTACTAGAAAGCTTTCGTTCTTCATCCAATTGGATAGTTATCTTGGAAAAGAAGATATTCATAATTGGATCTCCTCGGAACCTTGGGAAAGGAATGAGGAGATCAAGCTAGAATTGCTTTCTCACATTGGATTAGATTGGGGTTTGGATGGATATAGTGACATGTAATCCTACCAATACTTTGATCTATGAAGTTGTGTGGTATAATCAATGACCAAACTTCATCTCTTTCCATGAGCACTTAAATCAAGGAATTGGGCAATTGTTCATGCTTAGAGAGATTAGATTACCAAGGAATTGGGATCTAATCACTTAAGATTGCAAAGGAGATCAATGAATGCATTGATTGAGGAAGAGATGAAAATGAATTTGATCCGGAGAATTCTTACATCTCCTGACCCCAATGATTCCCCCATCTATGATCTACCCATTCTATTTACATTCTTCTTCTTTAATTTCATTTTTAATCCCATTTTCATTTAATTTCTTGCAATTTAAGTTTCTGTCATTTAATTTCATGCAATTTAACTTCTGTCATTTAATTCGTGCAATTTAAGTTTCCCGCCAATTTACTTTTTGCAATCCCAACCCAAATTTTGATTCCGCTCAACTAGTATAATTCTTCAATTAACATTGATCAACCAACCAATCCCTGTGGGATTCGACCTCACTCTTTTGTGAGTTTTTACTTGACGACAATCCGGTGCACTTGCCGGAAGGAAATTTGTTGAGAGGCAAATTTTTGTGAATCACATAACCCTATTTTCATCCTTGTGTGCGTACGCACACTACCTTGTGCGTGCGCACACCCCTGTTTTCTCACTTTACTTCTTTTCTTCTCTTCTCTCAACTTCTTCTCTTCTTTCCTCTTCCACCCCTCTTTTCTCTTGCTTTTGCCCTCTCCTCTACTTATTCTACTTTGTTTTATTTGCATTTCATTTTTATTTTGGTAATTATATTAATTTTTTAGTTGTTTATTAATTAAATAAGTTGCAAGTGTTTGTTGATAATTGTTGGGTTGCTTCTTGCCTAAGTTTTGGTTTGATCGTTGATAAATATGTGCACTATGTATTAAGTCTCTGTTTGATTGCCTAATTAAATTGTGAGTTTGATTCATATGTTGTCATGACCATATGCATTAGACTTTATCCTTGTTTGGCATCTTGAATTGTGCACTTTTACATTAGTGAATTGAGTTGAGCTACTTAGTCATCATGGTTCTTAAGTGAATATAATCACATAACAAGGTATTTGTTCATTGTTAATGCCTTGCATTTTTTTTAGTTGACTTGACTTGATTCTTATCAAGACTTGTCACTTTTTGTAACAAGCACCTTATACATGTGATTATTTCCTTATTCCTAAGGGTGAATAAGTAGTATCTTTTCATCATTGAATTGGTTGTTGTTGATTATGCCATTTTCTATTCCCCATGCGCTTCCACTTGCACGATTTCGATAACCAATGTCTTGTATACTCAATTTACTTTAGTTATGGTTACCTAGGTTATTTGCACCTTAAGTTTTGCTTATCTATTACTTGCAACCTAGGACTACTTAATTAAGGAACATGCTATTTCTTTTGCTTTTGTGGTTATTGTTTTACCCGATTAATGTGCTGTGTTCTAAATTGTGCGTGCATTTAGAATACACATGGTGCACGAAATTGTGAATCACACATTTCACAACTCCGCACAACTAACCAGCAAGTGCACTGGGTCGTCCAAGTAATACCTTACGTGAGTAAGGGTCGAATCCCACGGAGATTGTTGGCTTGAAGCAATCTATGGTTATCTTGTAATTCTTAGTAAGGATATCAATTATAATTATCAGTTTGGATTGCAAAAAATAAAAGAGCATGAATTAAATACTTGTTATGCAGTAATGGAGAATATGTTGGAGTTTTGGAGATGCTTTGTCTTCTGAATCTCTGCTTTCCCCTGTCTTCTTCTTCACGCACGTAAGGTTCCTCCTATGGCAAGCTGTGTGTTGGTGGATCACCGTTGTCAATGGCTACCATCCGTCCTCTTAGTGAAAATGGTCCAGGTGCGCTGTCACCGCACGGCTAATCATCTGTCGGTTCTCACTAATGCTGGAATAGGATCCATTGATCCTTTTGCTTCTGTCACTACGTCCAACCCTTGTGAGTTTGAAGCTCGTCACAGTCATTCAATCTCTGAATCCTACTCGGAATACCACAGACAAGGTTTAGACTTTTCGGATTCTCAAGAATGCTGCCAATGGATTCTAGCTTATACCACGAAGATTCTGATTAAGGAATCCAAGAGATACTCATTAAATCGAAGGTAGAACAGAGGTGGTTGTCAGGCACATATTCATAGGTTGAGAATGGTGATGAGTGTCACGGATCATCACATCCATCATATTGAAGCGCGAATGAACATCTTAGATAGAAACAAGCGTGTTTGAATAGAAAACAGAAATAATAGCATTAATTCATCGGGACACAGCAGAGCTCCTCACCCCCAACAATGGAGTTTAGAGACTCATGCCGTCAAAGAGTACAAAGTTCAGATCTAAAATGTCATGAGATCCAAAATAAATTTCTAAAAGTCTTTTAAATACTAAACTAGTAACCTAGGTTTACAGAAAATGAGTAAACTATGATAGATAGTGCAGAAATTCACTTCTGGAGCCCACTTGGTGTGTGCTGGGGCTAAGACTTAAGCTTCTTACATGCCTGGGCTGTTTCTGGGGTTGAACGCCAGGTTGTAACCTGTTTCTGGCGTTGAACTCCAACTTGTAACCTGTTTCTGGCGCTGAACGCCAGACTGCAACATGGAACTGGCGTTGAACGCCAGTTTACGTCATTTATCCTTGAGTAAAGTATGGACTATTATATATTGCTGGAAATCCCTGGATGTCTATGTTCCAACGCAATCAAGAGCGCGCCATTTGAACTTCTGTAGCTCCAGAAAATCCATTTCAAGTGCAGGGAGGTCAGAATCCAACAGCATCTGCAGTCCTTTTTCAGCCTGAGTCAGATTTTTGCTCAGCTCCCTCAATTTCTGCCAGAAATTATCTGAAATCACAGAAAAACACAAAAACTCATAGTAAAGTCCAGAAATGTGATTTTTATTTAAAAACTAATAAAAATATAATAAAAAGTGACTAAAACATATTAAAAACTAACTAAAAACAATGCCAAAAAGCGATAAATTATCCGCTCATCACAACACCAAACTTAAATTGTTGCTTGTCCCCAAGCAACTAAAAACAAAGTAGGATAAAAAGAAGAGAATATACAATGAATTCCAAAAACATCTATGAAGATCAGTCTTAGTTAGATGAGCGGGGCTATTAGCTTTTTCCTTCTGAACAGTTTTGGCATCTCACTTTATCCTTTGAAGTTCAGAATGATTGGTATCTATAGGAACTCAGAATTCAGATAGTGTTATTGATTCTCCTAGTTCAATATGTTGATTCTTGAACACAGCTACTTTATGAGTCTTGGCCGTGGCCCTAAGCACTCTATTTTCCAGTATTACCACCGGATACATACATGCCACAGACACATAACTGGGTGAACCTTTTCAGATTGTGACTCAGCTTTGCTGAAGTCCCCAATTAGAGGTGTCCAGGGTTCTTAAGCACACTCTGTTTTTGCTTTAGACCTCGACTTTAACCGCTCAGTCTTAAGTTTTCACTTGACACCTTCACGCCACAAGCACATGGTTAGGGACAGCTTGGTTTAGCTGCTTAGGCCAGGATTTTATTCCTTTAGGCCCTCCTATCCACTTATGCTCAAAGCCTTGGATCCTTTTTATTACCCTTGCCTTTTGGTTTTAAGGGCTATTGGCTTTTTGCTCTTGCCTTTTGGTTTAAAGAGCTTTTGGCTTTTTCTGCTTGCTTTTTCTTTTTCTTGCTCTCTTTTTTTTCGCTTTTTTTTTCTGCAAGCTTTGTTCTTCACTGCTTTTTCTTGCTTCAAGAATCATTTTTATGAGTTTTCAGATTATCAAATAACATTTCTCCTTTTTCATCATTCTTTCAAGACCCAACAATTTTAACATTCATAAACAACAAATTCAAAAGATATATGCACTGTTCAAGCATTCATTCAGAAAACAAAAAGTATTGCCACCACATCAAAATAATTAAACTATTTTAAAATTCGAAATTCATGTACTTCTTTTTCTTTTTCAGAAAACATTTTTCATTTAAGAAAGGTGATGGATTCATAGAACATTCATATCTTTAAGACATAGACACTTAGATACTAGTGATCATATAGTAAAGACACAAATATAAATAAAACATAAAGCATAATAAACAAAAAATAGGAAAATAAGAACAAGGAGATAAAGGAATGGGTCCACCTTAGTGAGGGTGGCGTCTTCCTCTTCTTGAAGAACCAATGGTGCTCTTGAGTTCTTCTATATCTCTTCCTTGTCTTTGTTGCTCCTAATAGTTTTGTGGAGGGAAGTGCATCCCTTGAGGCATTAGTGGTTATGGAAAAACAAAAAAGCAATGCTTTTTCCACACCAAACTTAGAAGGTTTGCTCGTCCCCGAGCAAAAGAAGAGAGAAAGTAGTAGAAGAAGAAGAAAATGGAGGAGATGGGGGAAGAAGATGTATTCGGCCAAGTGGAAGAAGAGAGGGTTCTGTTGTGTGAAAATGAAAAAGGAAAGGTAGGGATCCTATGGGGTCCACAGATCTTGAGGAGATCCTGTGGGGTCCACAGATCAAGTGGGGTCAAGGACTTTACATCCCTACTCCAATTAGGCGTGTAAAATGCCCTTGCTGTCCAATCCTGGTGTTTAAAGCCAGACTGCTACCTGTTTCTGGCGTTAAACGCCCAAATGTAGCTTGTTTCTGGCATTTAACTCCAGGTAGATGCTTGTTTCTGGCGTTAAACGCCAGCTTGGTGCCTGTTTCTGGCGTTAAACGCCAGACAGATGCTTGTTTCTGGCGTTTAAACGCCAAAATACTCCTCCTCCAGGGTGTGCTGTTTTTGTTGCTATTTTTCATTCTGTTTTTAATTTTTCAGTAGTTTTTGTGACTTCACATGATCATCAACATAAAATAGCAATAGAAAATAAATAGATATAATTAAATAACATTGGGTTGCCTCCCAACAAGCGCTTCTTTATTGTCTTTAGCTGGACCTTGCTGAGCTTTTAATCTAGCCTCAGCCTTGAGCACTCTTGCTCAACATTGCCTTCAAGATAGTGCTTGATTCTCTGTCCATTAACAATGAACTTCTTATTAGAATCAATGTCTTGAAGCTCCACTTAGCCATATGGTGACACACTTGTAATCACATATGGTCCCCTCCACCGGAATTTCAGTTTCCCGGGGAATAGCCTAAGCCTAGAGTTAAATAGCAGAACCTTCTGTCCTGGTTCAAAGACTCTAGATGACAGCTTTCTGTCATGCCACCTTTTTGCTTTCTCTTTGTAAAGCTTGGCATTTTCGAAAGCAGTGAGTCTGAATTCCTCTAGCTCATTCAGCTGGAGCAATCTTTTTTCTCCAGCTAATTTGGCATCAAAGTTTAGGAATCTGGTTGCCCAGTAGGCCTTATGCTCCAGTTCCACGGGCAGATGACAGGCCTTACCATACACAAGCTAGTATGGAGAGGTCCCTATAGGAGTCTTGAATGCTGTTCTGTAAGCCCACAGAGCATCATCCAAGCTTCTTGCCCAATCCTTTCTACGAGTACTTACAGTCTGTTCCAGGATTCTTTTTAGTTCTCTATTAGATACTTCAGCTTGCCCATTTGTCTGTGGATGATATGGAGTTGCCACCCTGTGGCTAATTCCATACCGGACCATAGCAGAGTAAAGTTGTTTGTTGCAGAAGTGAGTGCCCCCATTACTAATTAGTGCTATAGGGACACCAAACCTGCTGAAGATATGTTTCTGGAGGAACTTCAGCACTGTCTTAGTATCATTAGTGGGTGTGGCAATGGCCTCTACCCATTTGGATACATAGTCGACTGCCACCAGAATATAAGTGTTTGAGTATGATGGTGGGAAAGGCCCCATGAAGTCAATACCCTATACATCAAACAACTCAATCTCCAAGATCCCTTGCTGAGGCATGGCGTAACTATGAGGTAGATTACCAGCTCTCTGGCAGCTGTCACAGTTACGCACAAACTCTCGGGAGTCTTTATAGAGAGTGGGCCAGTAGAAGCCACATTGGAGGACTTTTGTAGCTGTTCGCTCACCTCCGAAATGTCCTCCATATTGTGATCCATGACAATGCCATAGGATCTTCTGTGCTTCTTCTCTAGGCACACACCTACGAATTATTCCGTCTGCACATCTCTTAAAGAGATATGGTTCATCCCACAAGTAGTACTTTGCATCAGTGATTAATTTTTTCTTTTGTTGCCTGCTGTACTCTTTGGTATGAACCTTGCAGATTTATAGTTTGCAATGTCTGCAAACCATGGTGTTTCCTGAATGGCAAACAAATGCTCATCCGAAAAGGTTTCAAAGATCTCAATAGAGGGAAAGGACGCCCCTTCTACTGGTTCTATCCGGGACAGATGATCAGCCACTTGGTTCTCTGTCCCTTTTCTGTCTCTTATTTCTATATCAAACTCTTGCAGAAGCAACACCCATCTTATGAGCCTGGGCTTTGAATCCTGCTTTGTGAGTAGATATTTAAGAGCAGCATGGTCAGTGTACACAATCACTTTTGATCCTACTAAGTATGATCTAAACTTGTCAATGGCATAAACCACTGCAAGCAATTTTTTTCTGTGGTTGTGTAATTTTTCTAGGCATCATTTAAAACACGGCTAGCATAATAAATGACATGTAGAAGCTTGTTATGCCTCTGTCCCAGTACTGCACCATTGGCATGGTTACTGGCATCACACATTAGTTCAAATGGTAATGTCCAGTCTGGTGCAGAAATAACTGGTGCTGTGACCAGCTTAGCTTTCAGGGTTTCAAATGCCTGCAGACACTCTATGTCAAATACAAAGGGCGTGTCAGCAGCTAGCAGATTGCTCAGAGGTTTTGCGATTTTTGAAAAATCCTTTATAAACCTCCTATAGAATCCTGCATGCCCCAGAAAGCTTCTGATTGACTTAACATTAGCAGGTGGTGGTAATTTTTCAATTACTTCCACTTTAGCTTGATCCACATCTATTCCCTTGTTTGAAATTTTATGCCCAAGGACAATTCCTTCAGTCACCATAAAGTGACATTTTTCCCAGTTTAAAACCAGGTTGGTCTCTTGGCATCTTTTCAGAACAAGTGCTAAATGGTCAAGGCAGGAGTTGAATGAGTCTCCAAATACTGAAAAGTCATCCCTGAAGACTTCCAAAAATTTCTCTACCATATCAGAGAAGATAGAGAGCATGCACCTCTGAAAGGTTGCAGGTGCATTGCACAGACCAAAAGGCATCCTTCTGTAGGCAAACACTCTAGAAGGACATGTGAATGCTGTTTTCTCTTGGTCCTGTGGATCTACTGCAATCTGGTTGTAACCTGAATAGCCATCCAAAAAGCAGTAGTATTCATGACCTGCTAGTCTTTCTAGCATCTGGTCTATGAATGGAAAAGGAAAATGATCCTTTCTGGTGGCTGTATTGAGCCTTCTGTAGTCAATACACATGCGCCACCCTGTAACTGTTCTTGTAAGAACTAGTTCATTTTTTTCATTATGAACCACTGTCATGCCTCTCTTTTTGGGCACAACTTGGACAGGGCTCACCCAGGGGCTGTCAGAAATAGGATAAATAATCCCAGCCTCCAGTAACTTGGTGACCTCTTTCTGCACCACCTCCTTCATGTCTGGATTTAGCCGCCTCTGTGGTTGAACCACTGGCTAAGCATCATCCTCCAATAGGATCTTGTGCATGCATCTAGCTGGGCTTATGCCCTTAAGGTCACTTATGGACCACCCAAGAGTTGTCTTGTGTGTCCTTAGCACTTGAAGTAGTGCTTCCTCTTCCAATGGATTTAAAGCAGAGCTTATGATCACCGGAAAAGTGTCACCTTCTCCCAGAAATGCATATTTCCGGGATGGTGGTAATGGCTTGAGCTCGGGTTTAGGAGGTTTCTCCTCTTCCTGAGGAAGTTTCAGAGGTTCTTTCGATTCCTCTGAATCCTCCAAATCAGGCTGAACATCTTTAAATATGTCTTCCAGCTCTGATTCGAGACTCGCAGCCATGTTAATCTCCTCTACTAAAGAGTCAATGAGATCAACTTTCATGCAGTCTTTTGGTGTGTCTGGATGCTGCATAGCCTTAACAGCATTCAACTTAAACTCATCCTCATTGACTCTCAGGGTTACTTCCCCCTTTTGGACATCAATGAGAGTTTGTCCAGTTGCAAGGAAAGGTCTTCCTAGAATGAGAGTAGCACTCTTGTGCTCTTCCATTTCCAGCACCACAAAGTCCGTGGGAAAGGCGAATGGCTCAACCCTGACGATCTTGTCTTCAATCACGCCTGATGGGTATTTAATGGAGCCATCAGCAAGTTGGAGACATATCCGGGTTGGTTTGACTTCTTCAGTTAAACCAAGCTTTCTGATAGTGGATGCATGTATTAGATTGATGCTTGCCCTAAGATCACATAAAGCTGTCTTGGTGCAATTACCCTCTAATATGCACGGTATCAGAAAGCTCCCGGGATCCTTAAGCTTTTCTGGGAAGCTTTTCAGAATGACTACACTACATTCTTCAGTGAGGAAAACTCCTTCAGTTTCTCTCCAATCCTTCTTATGACTCAAGATCTCTTTTATGAACTTGGCATAAGAGGGTATTTGCTCAAGTGCCTCTGCAAACGGAATCTTTATTTCAAGAGTCCTGAGATAGTCTGCAAAGCGAGTAAATTGCTTATCCTGCTCCTCTTGGCAGAGTTTTTGAGGATAAGGCATCTTGGCTTTGTATTCCTCAACCTTAGTTCCTGCAGGTTTATTTCCTACAGAGGTGGTTGGAGAAGCCTTTTTAGAGGGGTTGTTATCAGCACTTGTGTGTGTCTGATCCCTCACTGGCATTTGAATGCCAGAGTTAGAAACTGGAGTGGCGTTGGACGCCAACTCCTTACTTGTTCCTGGCGTTTGAACGCCAGAACTAAACTTCCATTGGGCGTTTGACGCCAAATCCCTGCCTGTTTCTGGCGTTTGAACGCCAGAGTTATTCCTCTCTGGGCTCTTACTGTCCTCAGAGGGATTTTGAATAACAGTTTATTCATTTCTTGGCTTCCTGCTGCCTTGAAGTGAGGTATGTAATGTTTTTCCACTTCTTAATTGAACTGCTTGGCACTCTTCTGTTATTTGTTTTGATAATTGCTATTCTGTTTGCTTTAACTGTACTTCTATATTCAGATTAGCCATTCTTCTGTCTTGTGGTATCTCCTTGAATTCGGCCAGCTGTTTTGTTAGAAAGTCCAATTGCTGATTGGATTCAGTAATTTGTTCTGCAGGACTGAGTTCAGCAGTTACTGTTTTAGCCTCTTCTTTCTTGGAAGATTCACTGCTTAGGTACAGATGCTGATTTCTGGCAACTGTATCAATAAGCTCTTGAGCCTCTTCAATTGTCTTTCTCATGTGTATAGATCCACCAGCTGAGTGGTCTAGAGAAATATGAGCTTTCTCTGTAAGCCCATAATAGAAGATGTCTAACTGCACCCATTCTGAAAAATATTTCAGAGGGGCATTTTCTTAGAATCTCTCTGTATCTCTCCCAGGCATCATAAAGAGATTCATTATCTCCTTGTTTAAAGCCTTGGATATCCAGCCTTAGCTGTGTCATCCGTTTTGGAGGGAAGTATTGATTCAGGAATTTTTCTGACAGCTGTTTCCATGTCCTTATGCTAGCCTTAGGTTGGTTATTTAACCACCTCTTAGCTTGGTCTTTTACAGCAAATGAAAACAGTAATAATCTGTAGACATCCTGATCTACTTCTTTATCATGTACTGTGTCAGCAATCTGTAAAAACTATGCCAGAAACTCTGTAGGTTCCTCCTGTGGAAGACCGAAATACTGACAACTTTGCTGCACCATGATAATGAGCTGAGGATTCAACTCAAAGCTACTGACTCCAATAGAGGGTATACAGATACTACTCCCATATGAAGCAGTAGTGGGGTTAGCATATGACCCCAGAGTCCTTCTGGACTGTTCATTTCCACTTAGATCCATGACGGAGAAAGGGAGATGATGTGAATTGCAAGTAAAATATATTTTTATAAATTTTTTTTTGAAAACCGAAATTAAAATAAAATAAAATAAAATAAATGAAAAATTGACTATATTTTCGAAAATTAGAAGAAAAATAAAAGAAAATTGAAAATAAATTAATTAATTAAAAAGATTTGAAAAAGATGTGGTGAGGATTTTTGAAAAAAATGAAGAGAGAGAAATTGCTTAGGAAGTTTTGAAAAAGATATGTCTTAAAATTAAAGATACTTGTAAGAAAATAAAATAAAAAAAGAAAAGATATGAAAAAGATTTTATTTTAAGATTTGAGATTAGAAAAGATAAGATAAGCTAGGTAAGAGAAGATAAGGAATTTAAATTAAAAAGTTTTAAAATTTAAATTTTAAATCTGAAAATTAAATTTTGAAATTTGAAATTTGAAATTTGAAATTTGAAATTTTGAAAATTGAAATTTTGAAAATTGAATTTTGAAAGTTGAAATTTGAAAATTGAATTTTGAATTTTCGAAAAAGTCAACAATATAAGATAAGGATTTGAAAAAGATTTAAATTTTGAAAAGATTTGATTTTTAAATTTGAAAATTAGATTTTGAATTTTAAATTTTGAAGTTTTAATTTTGAAATTTTGAAAGTTGAAATTTGAAATTTGAAATAAGATAAGATAAAATTTTGAAAAAGATATGATTTTTTTGAAAAAAAAATTGAATTTTGAAATTTTTAAAACTAAGATAAGATAAAATAGAAATTTTAAAATAAAAATCTGAATTTTTTTTTAAAAAAAATTTCGAATATTTGCTCAAAAATAGTTAGAGAAGATATTTTTTTTATTTTTGAATTTTATGATGAAAAAGAAAAACATACAAAAGACACACAACTTAAAATTTTTAGATCTAATGCTCCTTGTTTTCGAAAATTTTGGAGGGAAAACACCAAGGAACACCAAACTTAAAAATTTTAAGATCAAAACACAAGGAAGACTCAAGAACACTTTGAAGACTCACAAGAACAACAAGAACATGAAGATAGAACACCAAACTTAAAATTTTTAGAAAACCAAAATAAAATTTTCGAAAACTAAAGAAAAATCAACAAGAAAACACCAAACTTAAAGTTTGGCACAAGATTTATTCAAAGAAAAATTATTTTTGAAAAAGTTTTAAAAAGAAGATAGCCAATTACCAAGAACATAAGCACCACGCTCTAGCCAACTGAGCTATAAATTTAAAGTGTTTTAACAAAAGTATTTAAAAATGTTTTATTTTTGAAAACTGATATTTTGAAAAAGCACAAGAAAAACAAGAAAAATCACAGAACAAGAAAAACTAAAGATCAAACAAGGAAAATAAACAAGAACAACTTGAAGATTAAGAAAGAACAATGAATATAAATTTGAAAATTTAAAAGAAAATAAATAAAAAAATGCAATTGACACCAAATTTAAAATATGAAACTAAACTCAAACAGGAAAACTCAATTATTAGTTTGTAAAAATTTTCGAAAAATTTAAAAAGAGAAAATAAGAATTTAAAAAAAAAATTCAACCAAAAATAATGATAGAAAACTCTAAACAAAAAAAAGAAAAATTTTTCCTAATCTAAGCAACAAAATAAACCGTTAGTTGTCCAAACTCAAACAATCCCCGGCAACGGCGCCAAAAACTTGGTGCACGAAATTGTGAATCACACTTTTCACAACTCCGCACAACTAACCAGCAAGTGCACTGGGTCGTCCAAGTAATACCTTACGTAAGTAAGGGTCGAATCTCACGGAGATTGTTGGCTTGAAGCAATCTATGGTTATCTTGTATTGCGAAAAATAAATTATAATTATCAGTTTGGATTGCGAAAAATAAAAGAGCATGAATTAAATACTTGTTATGCAGTAATGGAGAATATGTTGGAGTTTTGGAGATGCTTTGTCTTCTGAATCTCTGCTTTCCCCCTGTCTTCTTCTTCACGCACGCAAGGATCCTCCTATGGCAAGCTGTGTGTTGGTGGATCACCGTTGTCAATGGCTACCATCCATCCTCTCAGTGAAAATGGTCCAGGTGCGCTATCACCGCACGGCTAATCATCTGTCGGTTCTCACTCATGCTGGAATAGGATCCATTGATCCTTTTGTGTTTGTCACTACGTCCAACCCTTGTGAGTTTGAAGCTCGTCACAGTCATTCAATCCCTGAATCCTACTCAGAATACCACAGACAAGGTTTAGACTTTCCGGATTCTCAAGAATGCTGCCAATGGATTCTAGCTTATACCACGAAGATTCTGATTAAGGAATCCAAGAGATACTCATTCAATCAAAGGTAGAACAGAGGTGGTTGTCAGGCACATGTTCATAGGTTGAGAATGGTGATGAGTGTCAGGGATCATCACATCCATCACATTGAAGCACGAATGAACATCTTAGATAGAAACAAGTGTGTTTGAATAGAAAATAGAAATAATTGCATTAATTCATCGAGACACAGCAGAGATCCTCACCCCTAACAATGGAGTTTAGAAACTCATGCCGTCAAAGAGTACAAAGTTCAGATCTAAAATGTCATGAGATCCAAAATAAATTTCTAAAAGTTGTTTAAATACTAAACTAGTAACCTAGGTTTACAGAAAATGAGTAAACTATGATAGATAGTGCAGAAATTCACTTCTGGGGCCCACTTGGTGTGTGCTGGGGCTGAGACTTAAGCTTCTCACGTGCCTGGGCTGTTTCTGGAGTTGAGCACCAGGTTGTAACCTGTTTTTGGCGTTGAACTCCAACTTGTAACCTGTTTCTGGCGCTGAACGCCAGACTGCAACATCGAACTAGCGTTGAACGCCAGTTTTCGTCGTTTATCTTTGAGCAAAGTATAGATTATTATATATTGTCTGGAAAGCCCTGGATGTCTACTTTCCAACGCAATTGAGAGCACGCCATTTGGACTTTTGTAGCTCTAGAAAATCTATTTCGAGTGCAGGGAGGTCAGAATCCAACAGCATCTGCAGTCCTTTTTCAGCCTGAATCAGATTTTTGCTCAGCTCCCTCAATTTCAGCCAGAAATTACTTGAAATCACAGAAAAATACACAAACTCATAGTAAAGTCCAGAAATGTGATTTTTATTTAAAAACTAATAAAAATATAATAAAAAGTGACTAAAACATATTAAAAACTACCTAAAAACAATGCCAAAAAGCGTATAAATTATCCGCTCATCAACACACATTTCCTTTTATCACCCCACATACAACTTACTTCTCCTCAATTTTTGTTTATGTGTTTATATAGCAACCCCGGAACCCCCGGAGCCCACCAGTTGAAGGTGGAGCCTTACGTCCCTTCATCCCCCGGATCATGTGTATGCACGGAGGACCGTGCATTATTTAAGTGTGGGGGAGGATCGCAACTTCAAGGGGGTAAAATTTCTTTTCTTAGACACTTTACAATACTCTTTTTGTCCTTTTTCTTCAATTTTTGCAATTTTTGTTCTTGTTTTCATTTTGTTTGGTTTGTTTGTATATATCTCTTTAATGTTTATAGTTATATGGTAGTAAATACTTGCATGATGCATGCTAGATTGAATAAGTTTGGTAAAACAACAAAGAATTTTTAAGAAATATTTTTTTAGGGCGTTCCATTGATTAGATTTGAAAACTTGTTTTTGAATTTGCATGAAGTATTCTTTGTTAAGGAACATAGAAAAGAGCTTGAACAAATACTTAGGGAGATTTGAGCTTAAATTGTGTGGTTTCACATTATCAACCACAAAATTTTGTTCTTGTGTGATAAACTTCTTTTATGATTGTGATCTTAGATTTGCTTGAATCTTTATGTCCTATATTTGTTGTTTTGAATGCATTTGGTATGATTGAGGCCATTTTTGAATTAAACTCACTAACCCATATCACCAACCCTTACATCTACCTTTGTAAACCACTTTTGAACCTTTAATTCCCTTTTGTTCTAATTTGAAGCACAGCATTCGCCTTAAGCAAAAAACTATTAATGTCCATGTATTGTATCTTTGATTAGCTTGGGTTTGAGTGTGTCTCATTTAAGTGTGGGGGGAATTTGTGGGAAAACATTGGTAGTTAGTTATTTTGAGTTTTCATTGAAAATTTGGAAAAAAAATGGGTAATCACTCATGCATTCATGATTTAAAACATATGCATCTTCTTTGTGATAATAATAATAAAAAAAGAGAAAGAAAGAAAAGAAAAAAAAAAGAAATGATAATAAGAATGTAAATAAAGGATGCATATGTGTGTGAATTGAAAAAGAAAGATGCATGAGTGAACATGAAAAAGGGATAAATGGGTAATTAGGTTATTTTGTCATGTATATAGCATGATATAGGATTAGGTGGGATATTTGAGCTAATCAAAGATCCAATCTATTATCCTACTTAACCATATTGATCCTACCCTTACCTAAGCCCCATTACAACCCACAAAAGACCTCATGATATTTGCATTCATTCATCAAATATTAGTTGATTGTTAGGTGAATTGTAAATCTTTGAAAATATGATTAAAGGAGGATTGAGTGATTAAGCCCTAAACACTGAGTGATTAGAGTGTAAACACATCCAGTGAGGCGTTCAATCGCTCAATTTTATGTTTCCATCGCTTATCTTGTATTTTCTTGCAAGTTGTTGAATTTAATTTTGAAAATTTCAAATCAATCTTTGGACATTGATCATATTGCTATATTTTCCTTGTCGTGGCCCTAAGTTCCTACTTTGGATTGATTGAGATTCTTTTGTTTGTTTTTGCCAAACTTAATAGGAATCATAGTATAGATATAGATAGATAACATTTAGTGTAGTTGCATGCATATAAGTAGTTGTATTGAATAAATCATTTATCCCTTCATTCATCTCCTTTGATTGTGTTTAGCATGAGGACATGCTAGGTAAGTGTGGGGGAATTGATGAGTCCATATTTTACGATATATTTTGTTTTGATTTAAGTGAATTTCATCACATAAACCCACATTTATTCATCTAAATAGCATGCTTTTGAGATTTCTCCCTAAATGGTGCTTGAAAGTAAAAACATGCTCTTTTGTGCTTAATTTGGTCAATTTTAATTCACTTTAATCCCATTTGGTGCCTTGATGTGTTTGTTAAGTGATTTCAGGTTTTCAAGGAAAGTTTGGGCTAAAGAAGTGAAGAAAGAGCATAAAAAAAGGGGAGAAATCAGGAAGAAAATGAGATTTGGAAGCTGCTGCAAAGATGCGTACGCACGCATGCGTACGCACAGTGATGCGTGCATACGCACAACGGTGACTTCGTGCAAGGATGCATACACACCAAATGTCGTGCGTACACACGATGGGAATTCTGCGCAACCGTGCGTACGCACAGTAGGTCGTGTGTACACACACATGCATGCGCATGAGGTCATTAATGCAAATCACTGGGGGCAATTTTTGGGCCTCTAAAACCCAGTCCAACTCATTTTCTAAAGCTATTTAAGGCCAAAGTGAAGAGGAATGAAGGGGGGCAATTAGGTTTATTTTTATGATGTTTTCTCTTAGTTTCTAGAGAGAGAAGCTCCCCCCTTTCTCTAGAATTAGGGTTTTTAGCTTAGTTTCCTTTCAATTTTAGCACTTTAATTCTTGCTTTAGTGTAGTTTCATTTATGTTTCTATGCTTTATTGTCTTTATCTTCTTCATCTCTTTTGTTATTTTCTCTTTTATGTCAATTTTCATGTTATGAATACTTTTGTTATTTTAATTTCATTTAATACAATTTATGTTTTATGTTCATTTGGCTTTCTTTAGTTGTTATAATTTTCTTGCTTTTGGTAGCTAGACTTTATTTTTAATGCATTTTAATATTATTTTATTTTCATGCACACCAAGTGTTTGATAAAATACTTGGCTTAGTTTTTACATAGTTTTTCTCCACTCTTGGCTTGAAACTGTTGACTTTGGTGATCCTTGAGTCATTGATGTCCATTCTTGTTTGATATATTAGAGTAGTTAGTTGATTTGGTCTCCTTGACTCTATGTGACCCTTTAGTGTTGACATAGGACTTAGGGATTGAAATTAACTATGCCTATTTAACTTATCTTTGATGTAAGGTTGACTAAGAAGGATTAACTCTTCATAATCATCATATGTTTGTGGTCAATTACTTGCCAAGAGGTTTCTTACTTTTGAAGTTTTATTGCTCTGACTTTTACTTGCTTTCATTTACTTTCTTGCATGTTAAGTTACTTTCTTGCCATTTCTTTTCCTTGCATTTAATTGCTTTAACTTTTATTGCTTTGATGTTTAAATTCTTGCATATTTAATTTTCACACTCTTGGTTGAGAAATTGGATGTTTGGGTGGAACTGAGTTGTGGATGTCCATTCCGCATTGTGTGAGAATGGTTAATTGGTTTGGTTTCCATTGATGCTAGTCTTTCACTAAGTAATTAGTGAGTTGACTAGGACTTATGGATTGAGATCAATTACACCCTTGACTAATTCTCAAGGAGGATTGACTAGTTTGGATTGCTTCCACACAATTGCCATGTTTGTGGTCCACAACTAGGATAGGAAACCTAGATTATCCACTTCTTGCCAAGGGTCCTTTAATTGCTTTCTTTTCGATTCCTTGCATGCTTGTTTCAATTCCTTGCTATTTACATTGCTTGCTCTCTTGCTTTCAATCCCAATCCCCCATGCTCTCCTTCATAGCCAATGATTATACACTTAATTGCAACTCCTAGGGAAGACGACCCGAGAGCTAACTACTCTCGGTTATAATTTGTTTTGTATTGTGATAACATTTGATTGATGGTCAAATTGTTGGGTTAGGACTATACTTACAACGCCAATTCTCCTTTGATAATCAAATTCCTAACCTATGCGAATTGGTCATCGTCATGGATATATGGGGTACTTCCAGATTCATATAGCTCTTGAGGATCAGGAGAAAACCACTTTTACTTGCCCATTTGGAACGTTTACGTATAAAAGAATGCCGTTTGGCTTATGCAATGCACCGGCAACGTTCCAAAGGTGCATGACAAGTGTTTTCTCAGATCTTTTGGAGAATTGCATGGAAGTCTTTATAGATGACTTCATTGTTTATGGTAGCTCCTTTGATGCTTGTTTAGGGAACTTAGCTCGGGTACTAGAAAGATGCACCAGCACTAACCTTATATTGAACTTTGAAAAAATCCACTTTATGGTGAAACAGGGTATAGTGTTAGGTCATATTGTATCTAAAGACGGAATTTTCGTAGACCCGGCTAAGATCGATGTCATTTCGAGTTTACCTTACCCCTCCTCAGTGAGGGAGATTCGTTCCTTTCTTGGCCACGCAGGTTTTTACCACCGGTTCATCAAGAATTTTAGCCAAGTCACTTTGCCCCTTTCCTGCTTACTTCAAAAGGATGTAGAATTCAATTTTGATGAGGATTGCAAAAAGGCTTTTGACAAGTTGAAGGAAGCTTTGACCACTGCTCTTATTGTGCGAGGCCCAAATCGGGATCAACTTTTCGAGATCATGTGCGATGCCTCGAATCATGCCATAGGTGCCGCGCTAGCACAAGGCGATGGTAAAGCTCCTTACACTATAGCCTATGCTTTAAAGACCTTAGATTTGGCCCAGTCGAATTACACCATTACCGAAAAAGATCTCTTAGCCATTGTTTTTGCGCTGGATAAGTTTCAACCTTATTTGCTAGGCTCAAAGGTAGTGGTGTATTTGGACCATGCTGCCTTGAAATATTTGCTAAAGAAGAAAGAGTCAAAGCCTAGGCTCATTAGGTGGATACTACTCTTGCAAGAATTTGACTTGGAGATCAAGGATAGAAGTGGAACCCAAAATTTGGTAGCAGACCATTTGAGTCAGCTTGAACATTTAGCTTCGGATCCCTCTCCTATCAATGACTCATTCCCCTTCGATACTTGCAAGCAGTATCCCAAAATACCCCTTGGTTTGCCCCGATTGCTAATTACTTGGTCGCCCGCATTTTCCCCCCACAATTTTAAAAGGATCAAAAAGATAAATTGAGAAGCGATGCTAAATATTATCTTTGGGATGATCCACATCTGTGGAGGCATGTGATGAGCAGATAATTTATACCCTTTTTGGCATTGTTTTTAGGTAGTTTTTAGTATGTTTTAGTTACTTTTTATTATATTTTTATTAGTTTTTATGCAAAAATCACATTTTTGGACTTTACTATGAGCTTTTATGTTTTTCTATAATTTCAGGTATTTTCTGGCTGAAATTGAGGGACCTGAGCAAAAATCTGATTCAGAGGCTGAGAAAGGACTGCAGATGCTGCTAGATTTTGACCTCCCTGCACTCAAATGCATGTTGTTGGAGCTACAGAAGTCCAATTGGTGCATTCTCAATTGGGCTGGAAAGCTAATATCTTGGGCTTTCCAGCAATGTATAATAGTTCATACCTTTTCCGAGATTTGATGGCCCAAACTGGCATTCAACGCCAGCCAGAGACCCTTTTCTGGCGTAAAACGCCGGAACTGGCACCAGAACTGGAGTTAAACGCCCAAACTGGCATCCAAGCTGGCGTTTAACTCTAGAAAAGGCCCATGCACGTGTAAAGCTTAATGCTCAGCCCAAGCACACACCAAGTGGGTCCCAGAAGTGGATTTCTGCACTATCTGCACTTAGTTACTTATTTTCTGTAATCCTTACTGACTAGTTTAGTAGAAATAGCACTTTTTACTATTGTATTCAGATGATCTTATCCCATTTTTCACATTTGGAGGCTGGCCACACGACAATGCTAAGACATTTTTCTCTTATGTATTTTCTACGGTAGAGTTTCTACACCTCATAGATTAAGGTGCGGAGCTCTGCTGTTCTTCATGAATTAATGAAAGTACTATTGTTTCTCTTTCAATTCACGCATGTCTCTTCTCCAAGATATACTCTCGTTCTTAATTCAATTAAGTCAGAATGAAGGGGTGACCCGTGACAATCACCCACTATCTTCATTACTCGCTTAGCCAAGATCTGCGTGCCTGACAACCACAAGGCGGTCTACATGATGTTCAACGTAGTCATTGGACGACAGCTGGAGTATAATCTCTTAGGCCTCTGGCATCTCCTGACAACAGAGTAGTCGAACTCATAGAGATTAGAACCTTCGTGGTAAAGGCTAGAACAAATGAGCTTCAAACTCACGAATGTTGGGCGCAATGTGGAGCATGAAATTATGATTACACTTTTCACAATTCCGCACAACTAACCAGTAAGTTGATGAGATATTTTGGAGGAAAATAAATTTCTCCCAAAACACACAAATCTAACCGGCAAGTGCACCGGGTCGTATCAAGTAATAAAAACTCACGGGAGTGAGGTCGATCCCACAGGGATTGAAGGATTGAGCAATTTTAGCTTAGTGGTTAATTTAGTCAAGCGAATCAAGATTTGGTTGATGGTTTTGTGACTTGCAGAATTAAATTGCATTGAAGTAAAGAGAACAAGAAATAAATTGCTGAAACGTAAAGAACAAGAAATTAAATGGCGGAAGCTTAGAGTGCAAGAAATGTAAATTGCGGAATCTTAAAGCGCAAGGAATGTAAATTGCTTGAAATGTAAAGGGGATTGGGATGTGGATTTGCAGAAATTAAACAAGGAAAAATTAAATTGCATCAAACAGAAGAGGGAAAGGGAATTGAGATTGAACCGGATATGAAGCAGAAAAGTAAATGAACATAGAAAGCAGTAAACAGAGAAGTGAAATGGGAAATTCAGATCTCAGGACCCAGAGACTAGAAAACCAAGTCTAGATCTCAATGCCTTCCTAGATCCAACAAGAACAATTGCAAGGAAATTGTAAATTGCAAGGAAAATAGATAAAGAGCAATTAACCAGAAATGAAATTCAATTAGCAGTAAAGAAACAGAGATCCAAGATTGAGATTGAAACAGAATTTCTTCAATTCTCCAATCCAAGATCCAAGACAAGTGTAATTGAAATTTAAAGCAATAAAACTGAGAGGAAGAGAAGTGAATTCTCCTTCCCCAAGACAAAGAAATTAAAGTTCACTCAATATCAAAAGCTCTCCGAAAACTGTTATGAAAATTCCAAAAGGAAAGCTCCCCGAAGAACTTGAATTCTATCCTATTTATATACTTTCTTCAAATGATCTTCAAGCCTTGAGTTGGGCCTTTGCTCTTGGTGGAATTGGGTTGAAAGAGGCCTTGGTTGATTGCTCTTGAAGTTTGGAGAAGAACCAAAGTGAACCAATTGAACCGGTTTTGAGGTTAGCAAAAGTTGGACCAAAAGTTTGAGCCAAAGTTTTTGGCTCCAACTTTTCATATCAGCTAGCATAGTTTTCTGATATCAACGTTGGTGCCAACGTTAGGGGTCTAACTTTGACCCTAACGTTGGCCTTGCCTTATGTGCTAGTGGCGCCAACGTTAGCCACCAAGTTAGGGGGCTAACGTTGGCGCAAACTTTTGCTCCTTCCCCATTGTAATTCATGTGCCAACGTTAGCCTCCAAGTTAGGGGTCTAACGTTGGCGCAAACGTTGGTGCCCAGGGGAGAAATTCATGTGCCAACGTTAGCCTCAAAGTTAGGGGGCTAACGTTGGCGCAAACTTTTGGTGCCCAGGGGAGAAATTCATGTGCCAACGTTAGCCTCAAAGTTAGGGGGCTAACGTTGGCGCAAACTTTTGAAGCCCAGGGGAGAATTTTCAAGTTCCAACGTTAGCCTCCAAGTTAGGGGGCTAACGTTGGGGCTAACTTTTCAACCAAAAGTTTGTGCAAAAGTTTGATGCTAACTTTAGGTCCAGCTTCTTGCTTCCTGGTTCAATTTCACTTATTCCATTATCTCCTCTTTACTCCTAGCCATTCCTTCTTGCTTCAACCCTTATCCAAGCTTTCTTCACCTATAATTAATCAACCAAACACATCAAATCTATGCTCAAAATCATGAGATATTCATTCTTTCACAATATGCAACAAATATAGCATAAAACCTCATGAAATGGCATGAATTCATATATGGTTGATTCAATCAAGGGAAACATGAAAATCTACTCAATTAGCTTGCTTGTAGCTCAAGAAAGTGCATAATTCTAATGAAAACAAAAGAAAAAGACTAGTTAAAATAGGCTAAGATGGCTTGTCATCACAAGTGCACTGGGTCGTCCAAGTAATACCTTACGTGAGTAAGGGTCGATCCCACAGAAATTGTCGGCTTGAAGCAAGCTATGGTTATCTTGTAAATCTTAGTCAGGCGATTAATGATAAAAATGATTTTGTTTATGAAAAGTAAATAACATGAAATAAATGGTACTTGTGATTCAGTAATGAGGAACATGTTGAGGTTCTGGAGATGCTTTGTCGTCTAAATCTCTGCTTTTCTACTGTCTTCTTCTCCAAACACGCATGGCTTCCTTCAATGGCAAGTTGTATGTTAGTGGATCACCGTTGTCAATGGCTACCATCCATCCTCTCGGATGAAAAATACCAGGTACAGTTTCTATACGGCTAATCAACTATCGGATCTCTCGTCTCGGATGAAAAATACCAGGTACAGCTACCGCACGGCTAATTATCTGTCGGTTCTCACTTGTGTCGGAATAGGATCTCTCTATCCTTTTGCGCACTGTCACTGCGCCCAACATTCATGAGTTTGAAGCTCATCGCATTCATCCCATTCCAGATCCTACTCGAAATTCCATAGACAAGGTTTAGACTTTTTGGATCTCAGGAATGTTGCCAATTGGTTCTAGCCTCTACCACGAAGGTTCTAATCCCACGGACTCGGTCCGTGGATTAGAGACCCAAGAGATACGCACTCAAGTATGTCGCCCAATGACTACGTTGAGCTCAGGTAGAACGGGAGTGGTTGTCAATCACCCGTTCATAAGATTGAGAATGATGATGAGTGTCACGGTTCTTCATATTCTCTATATTGAAGTACGAGTGAGTATCTTAGAACAGAATCAAGCGTGATTGAATAGAAAACAATAGTAATTGCATTAATCCATTGAGACACAGCAGAGATCCTCACCCCCACCTATGCGGTTTAGAGACTCATGCCGTAGAAAATACAATATGAGATGTAAAATGTCATAAGTTACAAAATGAATCTCTAAAAGTAGTTTTTATACTAAACTAGTAACTTAGGTTTACAGAAAATGAGTAACTAAGTGCAGATAGTGCAGAAATCTACTTCTGGGGTCCACTTGGTGAGTGTTTAGGCTGAGCTTTGAAGCTTTCACGTGCATAGGCCATTCTTGGAGTTAAACGCCAGCTTGGGTGCCAGTTTGGGCGTTTAACTCCAGTTTTGGTGCCAGTTCTGGCGTTTTACGCCAGAAAAGGGTCTCTGGTGGGCGTTTAAATGCCAATTTGGGCCATCAAATCTCAGGCAAAGTATGGACTATGATCTATTGCTGGAAAGCCCAAGATGTCTACTTTCCAACGCAATTGAGAGCGCACCAATTGAGCTTCTGTAGCTCCAGAAAATCCACTTCGAGTGCAGGAGGGTCAGAATCCAACAACATCTGCAGTCCTTTCTTAGCCTCTAAATCAGATTTTTGCTCAGGTCCATCAATTTCAGCCAGAAAATACCTGAATTTATAGAAAAATACACAAACTCATAGTAAAGTCCAGAAATATGATTTTTGCACAAAAACTAATAAAAATATAATAAAAAGTAATTAAAACATACTAAAAACTACCAAAAAATAATGCCAAAAAGCATATAAATTATCCGCTCAACACAACACCAAACTTAAATTGTTGCTTGTCCCCAAGCAACTAAAAAAAATAGGATAAAAAGAAGAGAAAATACAATAAATTTCAAAAATATCAATGAAGATTAGTTTTAATTAGATGAGCGGGACTAGTAGCTTTTTGCCTGTGAACAGTTTTGGCTTCTCACTTTATCCTTTGAAGTTCAGAATGATTGGCATCCATAGGAACTCAGAATTCAGATAGTGTTATTGATTCTCCTAGTTTAGTGTGTTGATTCTTGAACACAGCTACTTTATGAGTCTTGGCCGTGACCCTAAGCATTTTGTTTTCCAGTATTACCACCGGATACATATAAATGCCACAAACACATAATTGGGTGAACATTTTCAGATTGTGACTCAGCTTTGTTAGAGTCCCTAGTTAGAGGTGCCCAGAGTTCTTAAGCACACTCTTTTTGCTTTGGACCATGACTTTAACCGTTCAGTCTCAAGCTTTTCACTTGACACCTTCACGCCACAAGCACATGGTTAGGGACAGCTTGATTTAGCCGCTTAGGCCAGGATTTTATTCCTTTGGGTCCTCTTATCCATTAATGCTCAAAGCCTTAGATCCTTTTTACCCTTGCCTTTTAGTTTAAAGGGTTACTGGCTTTTTCTGCTTGCTTTTTCTTTTCTTTATTTTTCTTTATTTTTTGCCATTTTTTTCGCAAGCTTTGTGTTTTTCACTGCTTTTTCTTGCTTTAAGAATCAATTTCATGATTTTTCAAATTATCAATAACATTTATCTTTTTTCATTATTCTTTCAAGAGCCAACAATTTTAACTTTCATAAACTTCTCTATCAAAAATATGCACTGTTCAAGCATTCATTCAGAAAAAAGTATTGCCACCACATCAAAATAATTAAATTATTTTCAAGATAGAATTCAAAATTCATGTTCTTCTTTTTCTTTTTTCAGAAAACATTTTTCATTTAAAAAAGGTGAAAGATTCATAGAACATTTATAGCTTTAAGACATAGAGACTAAGCACTAATGATCATGTAATAAAGACACAAACATAGTCAAAACATAGCATAAAAATCAAAAACAGAAAAGAAAATAAACAAGGAGATTAAAGAACGGGTCCACCTTAGTGATGGTGGCTTCTTCTTCCTTTTGAAGAACCAATGGAGTTTTTGAGCTCCTCTATGTCTCTTCCTTGCCTTTGTTGCTCCTCTTCCTAGAGGTTTCTCCGGCCTTAGGTGCCATTAATGGTTTTGGAAAGCAAAAAGCTGAGCTTTTCCACACCAAACTTAAAAGCTTTGCTCGTCCTCGAGCAAAATAAGATAGAAGGGAGTAGAAGAAGAATGATGCAATTAATTATGAAATCTTATTACTATATACAAGAAAAATTAAAAAGAGTTGAAAAATAATTTGAAAAGATATGTAAGTTTTGAAAACGTTTTGGAAGAAATTGAAAAGAATTGAAAAAGAATTAAAAAGAATTGGAAAGATTATTAATTTTTGAAAATAGAAATTGAAAGATGAACGTTTAAAATATGTTTGATGCAAAAAATTATGAATTAAAACATGAAAAATTGAAAAAAAATCGAATTGGAAACAAAATTACCTCCCTTGTGTCATCCTGGCGTTAAACGCCCAGAACGCTATCTATTCTGGCGTTTAACGCCCACTTGACTGCCTCTTTGGGCGTTTAACGCCCAGCCCGATACCCTGGTTGGCATTAAACGCCAGGTATCCTTCTATACTGGGCATTTTTCTGAATGCCTAGAATGCTGCCTGCATGGGCGTTAAACGCCCATTCTGCTATCCTTACTGGTGTTTAAACGCCATTAAGCCTATCCTCCAGGGTGTGCTATTTTTGATGCTGTTTTTTATTCCACTTTAATTCTGTAGCTATTTTTATGACTCCACATGATCATCAACCTAAAGAAAACATAAAATAACAATGGGAAATGAAATGAAAAAGTAATTAACATTGATAAATAAGATTGGGTTACCTCCCAATAAGCGCTTCTTTACTGTCAATAGCTTGACATTACTGAGCTTTAATCTAGTCTCAGTCTTGAGCATTCTTGCTCAACATTGCCTTCAAGATAATGCTTGACTCTCTGTCCATTAACAATGAACTTTTTGTCAGAGTTAATATCCTGAAGCTCTACATATCCATATGGTGACACACTTGTAATCACATATGGTCCCCTCCACCGAGATTCAATTTCCCATGGAACAATCTAAGCCTAGAGTTAAACAGTAGAACCCTCTATCATGGCTCAAAGACTCTAGATGACAACTTTCTGTCATGCCACCGTTTTGCTTTCTCCTTGTAAATTTTAGCATTTTCAAAAGCATTGAGTCTGAACTCATCCAGCTCATTCAACTAGAGTAATCTTTTTTCTCCAGCTACCTTAGCATCAAGGTTTAGGAACCTGGTTGCCCAGTAGGCCTTGTGTTCCAGTTCCACTAGTAGATGACAGGATTTTCCATACACAAGCTGATATGGAGAGGTCCCTATAGGAGTCTTGAATGCGGTTCTGTATGCCCACAGAGCATCATCTAGACTTCTTGCCAAATTCCTTCTACGGGTACTTACAGTCCATTCTAGGATTCGTTTTAGTTCTCTATTTGAGACTTCAGCATGCCCATTTGTTTGTGGATGATATGGAGTTGCCACTTTGTGGTTAATTCCATATCGGACTAGAGCAGAGTCAGGCTGTTTATTACAGAAATGAGTGCCTCCATCACTGATCAGTACCCTAGGGACACCGAACCTGCTGAAGATATACTTCTGGAGGAACTTCATCATTGTCTTAGTATCATTAGTGGGTGTTGCAATTACCTCTACCCATTTAGATACATAGTCTACTGCCACCAACATATAAGTGTTTGAATATGATGGTGGGAAAGGCCCCATGAAGTCAATACCCCATACATCAAACAACTCAATCTCTAAGATCTCATGGCAAGGCATGGCATAACCGTGAGGCAGATTACTAGCTCTCTGGCAACTGTCACAGTTACGTACAAACTCTCGGGAGTCTCTATAGAAAGTAGGCCAGTAAAAGCCACATTTGAGAACCTTTGTGTCTGTTCGCTCACCTCCAAAATGTCATCCATATTGTGATCCATGGCAATTGCATAGGATCTTTTGTGCCTCTTCTCTAGGCACACATCTACGGATTATTCCGTTTGCATATCTCTTAAAGAGATATGGTTCATCCCATAAGTAGTACTTTGCATCAGAAACCAATTTTTTTGTATGTTGCTTACTGTACTCTTTGGGTATGAATTTCACAGCTTTATAGTTTGCAATGTCTGCAAACCACGATACTTCCTGAAAGGCAAAGAGTTGCTCATTCGGAAAGGTTTCAGAGATCTCAGTAGGAGGGAAGGACGCTCCTGCTACTGGATCTATCCGGGACAGGTGATCAGCTACTTGGTTCTCTGTCCCTTTTCTTTCTCTTATTTTTATATTAAACTCTTGCAAAAGCAACACCCATCTATGAGTCTGGGTTTTGAATCCTACTTTGTGAGGAGATATTTTAGAGCAGCATGGTCAGTGTACATAATCACTTTTGATTCTACTAAATAAGATCTGAACTTGTCAATGGCATAAACCACTGCAGCAAGCAACTCCTTTTCTGTGGTTGTATAATTCTTCTGTGCATCATTTAAAATACGGCTAGCATAATAAATGACATGCAGAAGCTTGTCATGCATCTGTCCCAACACTGCACCAATGGCATGGTCACTGGCATCACACATTAGTTCAAATGGTAATGTCCAGTCTGGTACAGAAATGACTGGTGTTGTGACCAGCTTAGCTTTCAGAGTCTCAAACACCTACAGACACTCTATGTCAAAGACAAATGGTGTATCAGCAGCTAGCAGATTACTCAGAGGTTTTGCAATTTTTGAAAAATCCTTTATAAACCTCTTATAGAATCCTGCATGCCCCAGAAAGCTTCTGATTGCCTTAACATTGGCAGGTGGTGGTAATTTTTCAATTACCTCTACTTTAGCTTTATCCACCTCTATTCCCTTGTTCGAAATTTTGTGCCCAAGGACAATTTCTTCAGTCACCATAAAGTGATATTTCTCCCAGTTTAAAACCAAGTTAGTCTATTGGCACCTTTTCAGAACAAGTGCTAGATGGTCAAGACAGGAGCTGAATGAGTCTCCAAAAACTGAGAAGTCATCTATGAAGACTTCCAAAAATTTCTCTACCATATCAGAGAAGATAGAGAGCATGCACCTCTGAAAGGTTGTAGGTGCATTGCACAGACCAAATGGCATCCTTCTGTAGGCAAATACTCCAGATGGACATGTGAATGTTATTTTCTCTTGGTCCTGAGGATCTACTGCAATTTGGTTGTAACCTGAATAGCCATCCAAAAAGCAGTAGTATTCATGGCCTGCTAGCCTCTCTAGCATCTGGTCTATGAATGGTAAAGGAAAATGATCCTTCCTGGTGGCTGTATTGAGCCTTCTGTAGTCAATACACATACGCCACCCTGTAACTGTTCTTGTAGGAACCAGTTTATTCTTTTCATTATGAACCACTGTCATGCCTTCCTTCTTGGGGATAACTTGGACAGGGTTCACCCAGGGGCTATCAGAAATAGGATAAATAATCCCAGCCTCTAGTAGCTTAGTGACCTCTTTCTGCACCACCTCCCTCATGGCTGGATTCAGCCGCCTCTGTGGTTGAACTACTGGTTTAGCATCATCCTCCAATAGGATATTGTGCATGCATCTGGCTGGACTAATGCCCTTAAGATCACTTATAGACCACCCAAGAGCAATCTTGTGTGTCCTTAGCACCTGAATTAGTGCTTTCTCTTCCTGTGGCTCTAAAGCAGCGCTTATGATTACGGGAAAAGTGTCATCTTCTCTCAGAAATGCATATTTCAAGGATGGTGGTAGTGGTTTGAGCTCGGGTTTAGGAGGCTTCTCCTCTTTCTGAGGGGTTTTTAGTGGTTTTTCTGTTTTCTCTGGTTCCTCCAGATTAGACTGAACATCTTTAAAAATGTCCTCTAGCTCTAATTCGAGACTCTCAGTCATATTGACCTCTTCCACCAGGGAGTCAATAATACCAGCGCTCATGCAGTCTTTTGATGTGTTTGGATGCTGCATAGCTTTGACAGCATTCAATTTAAACTCATTCTCATTGACTCTCAGGGTTATCTCCCCTTTTTGGACATTAATGAGGGTTCGTCCAATTGCTAGGAAAGGTCTTCCTAGAATGAGAGTTGCACTCTTATGCTCCTCCATTTCCAGTACCACAAAGTCAGTGGGAAAGGCAAATGGCCCAACCTTGACAATTATGTCCTCAATTACGCTTGATGGAATCTTAATGGAGCCATTAGTAAGTTGGAGGCATATCCGGGTTGGTTTAAATTCATCATTCAAACCAAGCTTTTTGATAGTGGATGCAGGTATTTGGTTGATACTTGCCCCAAGATCACATAGAGCTGTCTTGGTACAAGCATCCTCTAATGTGCATGGTATCATAGAGCTTCCGGGATCTTTAAGCTTCTCTGGTAAGCTTTTCAGAATGACTACACTGCATTCTTCAGTGAGGAAAACTTTTTCAGTTTCTCTCCAATCCTTCTTATGACTTAAGATCCCTTTCTTGAACTTAGCATAAGAGGGTATTTGCTCAAGTGCCTCTGTAAACGGAATATTTATTTCAAAAGTCCTAAGATAGTCTGCAAAGCGGGCAAAGTTTATTCTGTTTTGCTTGGCGGAATTTCTGAGGATGAGGCATCTTGGCTTTATATTCTTCCACCTTAGTTGCTGCAGGTTTACTTCCTACAGAAGTGGTTAAAGAAGCCTGCCTAAGGGGGTTGTTATCAGCACTTGCAGGTGTCTGATCCCCCATTGGCATTTGAACGCCAGAATTGGGTGCTGCATGGGCATTTAATGCCAGATTGCCACCCTTTTCTGGCGTTTGGACGCCAGAATTGGACCTCCACTGGGCATTTAACGCCAACTTTTCACCCTTTTCTTGCGTTTGAATGCCAGAATCATTCTTCTCTGGGCTCTTACTGTCCTCAGAGGGATTTTGGGTAGTGGCTTGGTCATCCTTTATCAGTTGTTCCTTTCTTGGCTTTCTGCTACCTTGAGTTGAGACATTCAATGTCTTCCCACTCCTTAAATGAATAGCTTGGCATTCTTCTGTTATCTGTTTAGATAACTGCTGTCTTGTCTGATTTAATTGTTTTTCCATATTCTGGTTAGCATCTTTGGTTTCTTGTAGCATCTCTTTAAATCCTGCTAACTATTTTGTTATAGAAAATAGTTGCTGATTGAGTTCAACAATTTGTTCTGGAGGACTAAGTTCAGTGGATATTGCCTTATCCTCTTCCTTCACTGAAGTCTCACTACTTGAGTACAGGTGCTGATTTCTGGCAACTGTATCAATGAGCTCTTGAGCCTCTTCAATTATCTTTCTCATGTGTATAGATCCACCAGCTGAGTGGTCTAAAGACATCTGGGCCTTTTCTATAAGTCCATAGTAAAAAATGTCTAACTGCACCCATTCTGAAAATATTTCAGAGGGGCATTTTCTTAGCATCTCTTTGTACCTCTACCAGGAATTATAAAGAGATTCATTATCCTCTTGTTTAAAGCCTTGGATGTCCAGCCTTAGCTGTGTCATCCTTTTTGGAGGAAAATATTAATTCAGGAATTTGTCTGATAACTGTTTCCATGTTCTTATGCTTGCTGTGGGTTGGTTATTTAACCATCTCTTAACTTGATCTTTTACAGCAAATGGAAATAGTAATAATCTGTAGACATCCTGATCTACTTCCTTATCATGTACTGTGTCAGTAATTTGTAAGAACTGTGCCAGAAACTCAGTAGGTTCTTCCTGTGGAAGACCAGAATACTGGCAATTTTGCTGCACCATGATAATGAGCTGAGGGTTCAGCTCAAAACTGCTGGCTCTGATGGTGGGTATATAGATACTACTCCCATATGAAGCAGTAGTGGGGTTAACATATGACCCCAGAGTCTTTTTGGACTGTTCATTTCCACTTAGGTCCATTATGGAGAAAGGGAGATGATGTGGATTGTAAATAAAAATTTTATTTCCCCCCCCCCCTTTTTTGAAATTAAAGAAATTAAAATAAAGTAAATAAAAAAATTGATGCAAGTTTCGAAAATTAAGAAAAGAAAAAGAAATAAAAGAAAAAAAAAATTAATTAATTAATTAAAAAGATTTGAAAAATTGTGGGTGAAGATTTTCGAAAAATAGAGAGAGAAAAAATGGTTAGGAAGTTTTGAAAAAGATATGTCTTAAAATTAAAGATACTTGTAGTAAAATAAATAAAACAAAAGATAATATAAGTTAGGTAAGAGAAGATAAGGAATTTAAGAGAAGATAATTTTTTAAATTAAAAAGTTTTGAAATTTAAATTTTAAATTTGAAAATTAAATTTTGAATTTTAAATTTTGAAATTTTAAAATTTGAATTTGGAATTTTGAAAAAAAGTCAACAATATAAGATAAAGATTTGAAAAAAATTTAAATTTTGAAAAGATTTGATTTTTAAGATTTTAAATTTAAATTTTAAAATTTGAAATTTGAATTTTGGAATTTAATTGAAATTTGAAATTTGAATTTGAAATAAGATAAGATAATATTTTGAAATTTAAAACTAAGATAAGATAAGATAAAAATTTTAAAATAAAAATCTGAAATTTTTTTTAATGTAAATTTCGAAAATTCAATTAAAATAAAGAGAAAAGATATTTTTTTGAATTTAATGAGGAAAGAGAAAAATAATAAAATGACACCAAACTTAGAATTTTTAGATCAAAACAAAGAAACAAACAAGAAAACTTTGAATGTCAAGATGAACACCAAGAACACTTTGAAGATCAAGATGAACACCAAGAACAAATTTTGGAAATCTTTAAGAAAATAAAAACATAAAGGACACCAAACTTAAAAAAATTTTATACTTTGGACACTAATAATTCAAAAGTGCACAAGAAAAAAAACAAAAGACACCAAACAAGAAAAATTAAAGATCAAATAAGGAAAATTATCAAGAACAATTTGAAGATCAAGAAAGAATTAAGAACATGTAATTAAAAATATGAATAAGAATAAAAACATGCAATTAACACCAAACTTAAAACATAAAACTAAACTCAAACAAAAGACACGATTATTAGTTTATTGGTTTTATCTATTTATTATAAGTTTTCGAGAAAAAAAAATCTAGAAAAAGAAAACAAGGATTTTAAAATTTTAACAAAAACAATAATAGAAGACTCAATTTTAGTGACTCTAAACAAAAAAAAATAAATTTTTCCTAATCTAAGCAACAAGATGAACCGTCATTTGTCCAAACTCGAACAATCCCCAGCAATGGCACCAAAATCTTGGTGCACGAAATTGTGATTACACTTTTCACAAATCCGCACAACTAACCAGCAAGTGCACTGGGTCGTCCAAGTAATACCTTACGTGAGTAAGGGTCGATCCCACAGAGATTGTCGGCTTGAAGCAAGCTATGGTTATCTTGTAAATCTTAGTCAGGAGATTAATGATAAAAATGGTTTTGTTTATGAAAAGTAAATAACATGAAATAAATGGTACTTGTGATTCAGTAATGAGGAACAGGTTGAGGTTCCGGAGATGCTCTGTCGTCTGAATCTCTGCTTTCCTACTGTCTTCTTCTCCAAACACGCATGGCTTCCTTCAATGGCAAGCTGTATGTTGGTAGATCACCGTTGTCAATGACTACCATCCATCCTCTCGGATGAAATATACCAGGTACGATTTCTGTATGGCTAATCAACTGTCGGATCTCTCGTCTCGGATGAAAAATACCAGGTACAGCTACCGCACGGCTAATCATCTGTCGGTTCTCACTTGTGTCGGAATAGGATCCCTCTATCCTTTTGCACACTGTCACTGCGCCCAACATTCGTGAGTTTGAAGCTCGTCGCAGTCATCCCATTCCAGATCCTACTCGGAATTCCACAGACAAGGTTTAGACTTTCCAGATCTCAGGAATGCTGCCAATTGGTTCTAGCCTCTACCACGAAGGTTCTAATCCCACGGACTCGGTCCGCGGATTAGAGACCCAAGAGATACGTTGAGCTCAGGTAGAATGGGAGTGGTTGTCAAGCACGCGTTCATAAGATTGAGAATGATGATGAGTGTCACGGATCATCATATTCTCTATATTGAAGTACGAGTAAGTATCTTAGAACAGAATCAAGCGTGATTGAATAGAAAACAATAGTAATTGCATTAATCCATTGAGATACAACAGAGCTCCTCATCCCCACCTATGGGGTTTAGAGACTCATGCCGTAGAAAATACAATATGAGATGTAAAATGTCATGAGTTACAAAATGAATCTCTAAAAGTAGTTTTTATACTAAACTAGTAACTTAGGTTTACAGAAAATGAGTAACTAAGTGCAGATAGTGCAGAAATCCACTTTTGGGGCCCACTTGGTGAGTGTTTGGGCTGAGCTTTGAAGCTTTCACGTGCATAGGCCATTCTTGGTGTTAAACGCCAGCTTGGGTGCTAGTTTGGGCGTTTAACTCCAGTTCTGGTGCCAGTTCTGGCGTTTTACGCTAGAAAAGGGTCTCTAGTGGGCGTTTAAACGCCAGTTTGGGCCATCAAATCTCGGACAAAGTATGGACTATTATATATTTCTGGAAAGCCCAAGATGTCTACTTTCCAACGCAATTAAGATCGAGCCAATTTGGATTCTGTAGCTCCAGAAAATCCACTTCGAGTGTAGGAGGGTCAGAATCCAACAGCATCTGCAGTCCTTTCTTAGCCTCTGAATCAGATTTTTGCTCAGGTCCCTCAATTTCAGCCAGAAAATACCTGAAATTACAGAAAAATACACAAACTCATAGTAAAATCCATAAATGTGATTTTTGCACAAAAACTAATAAAAATATAATAAAAAGTAATTAAAACATACTAAAAACTACCTAAAAACAATGCCAAAAAGCGTATAAATTATCCGCTCATCAAAGTGACAGTGTGCAAAAGGATAGATAGATCCTATTCTGACACAAGTGAGAACCGACAGATGATTAGCTGTGCGGTAGCTATGCCTGGTTTTCTTCTTGCGAGACGAGAGATCCGATAGATGATTAGCCGTACAGAAGGCGTGCCTGGACCATTTTCACTGAGAGAACGAATGGTAGTCATTGACAACGGTGATCCACCAACATACAGCTTGCCATGGAAGGAAGCACGCATGATTAGATGAAGACAATAGGAAAGCAGAGTTTCAGAAGCCACAAAGCATCTCCAAACACTTCTCTGAAATTCCCACCAATGAATTACATAAGTATCTTTATTTTAATTTATGTTTTATTTATCTTTCAATTATCAAAACTCATAACCAATTGAATCCGCCTGACTAAGATTTATAAGATGACCATAGCTTGCTTCAAGCCGGCAATCTCCGTGGGATCGACCCTTACTCGCATAAGGTTTTATTACTTGGACGACTCAGTGCCCTTGCTGGTTAGTTGTACCGGAGTTGTGAAAAGTGTGATCACAATTCCGTGCACCAAGTTTTTGGCACCGTTGCCGAGGATTGTTCGAGTTTGGACAACTGACGATTCATCTTGTTGCTTAGATTAGGTAACCAAGTTTTTGGCACCGTTGCCTGGGTGGCGCTGCTATCAACCATTGCTATCTTTCTTCCTTTCCACTCTTCAATACTATCTCTGTGACCTTCCAGGTTCCCTGCCCATTGCTCTGTTTGCTTTCTTTTTCATTAATTTTGTTAAATTTCAGTTAGATCAGTGCTTACTTCTACTTGCTAGGTTAGTTAGATATGTATGATTTAGTTGATCCTAGGTGGTTAGGTAGCTAGGTTATGGTTAGCAAATCCTAGGCCTGATAAGTGCTCCGTTCCTAACATTGTGATTTACTTGAGTTGCACCAAGTTCAATTCTTGGGTTACTTTGGTTGGCAATTCCATTTTTATTTTGTTTTTCGCTTATATGCATCATACTTTAGTGACCATGGGCATTGTTGATGAACCGCTTTTCTATTATATGCTTCTATGCAAACTCACATTTCATCATCAATGACTTGTATCATCCTCATAATTATGGGCATGCTTGTTCTTTATATACTTATTTGAGCTTCTCTTGGTTAAGTCCCATAATTGCCTTGCTACTAATATAAGACTTAGTTTTCTAACTTTTGACCTCGTTAACATTCTAACTCTCTTTTTAGTTTTCTCGCTAACACTTATATTCTTTTGGGCATGATGACTATGGTTGCTTAACAAACAAGAATTTTGTTCTCATTGCATGACTTCTTGGTTGCAGTTTGATTTAAACTTTGTATTTTGTTTGCTTGTTGATGCCAGGGCATTTTGGCCAGTTTCACTGACCTTTTCTTTACTGTTTTTAGGGTAGTTTCATGCATTTCCTTAGGAAATAAGCTAGTTTTGGGTAGATATTCACTTACATCTTGATTCAAGCATACATTGTGCACTTTACATGATTTCATGAGGATTTTGCATGAATTTAAGGACAAAATTGGATGTTGCATTTCCCATGACTTGGACTAGAACTTTGATGCATGTTATTGCTTGATTTCAGTACAAAGGAAGCAAAGAAGAACCACATTAGTGGCTACGTTAGTTACACTAACGTTAACACTAACGTGGAATGGGAGTAACTTGCAAAGTTAATGAGAAAAGTGATTGCCAATAACGCTCTCGAGGCCATCATTGCCTACGTTAAGAGTCACGTTAACTAAGTTAACGTGAACTCTAACGTGGAAGTAAAGAAATGGAGCCAACGTTAGTGACACTTAACATTATCACTAACGTTGGACCAAGATCATGAGTGGCCACGTTAGAGGTCACGTTAACTAAGTTAACGTGGCCTCTAACGTTAAGAAGAAAGGGGGAGGGGAGCCAACGTTAGTGACACTCAACATTGTCACTAACGTTGGCCAAAGCACATTAAGCCACGTTAACTCCCACGTTAACCTAGTTAAGGTGGAAGCTAACGTGAAGGAACAAAGTGGTCGACAACGTTAGTGACACCCAACATTGTCACTAACGTTGGAAGAACACAAGCCCCCAATGAGCCACGTTGACTCCCACGTTAACCTAGTTAACGTGGAAGCTAACGTGAAGAAAGAAGGTGATCGCCAATGTTAGTGACACCCAACATTGTCACTAACGTTGGAAGGAGCCACACATGCCACCATGAGCCACGTTAACTCCCACGTTAACTTAGTTAACTCCCACGTTAACTTAGTTAACGTGGAAGCTAACGTGGATAAGGGAAAGATGAGCCAACGTTAGTGACACTCAACTTTGTCACTAACGTTGGAGATGGCTAGCAAGGCCACGTTAGAAGCCACGTTAACCTAGTTAACGTGGACTCTAATGTGGAAAATAAGGGCAATTTGGAACGTTAGTGACAATGGTAAGTGTCACTAACGTTCTCGAAGGATGGCAAGCCTACGTTAAAAGAGCCACGTTAACTAAGTTAACGTGGACTCTAACGTAGGGAAGGGGGAGGCTTCTCAACGTTATTGGGAAAGTTGAGTCCCAATAACGTGTGCGAAGGACATAGTGGAAATGTTAGTGGCAATGTTTGTGCCACTAACGTTGAGGTTAACGTGGCTTTTAACTTTGGTGAGGAACGTTAGTGAAAAAGGTGATTGTCACTAACGTTCTCGAACCCATATTTTCACTGAACGTTAACACCACTAACTTCCTGAGCCAAAGCCCCTGCCCACTTCATACTTTCTCTCTGCAAGTAAAAGCTAAGCCTAATGAAGAAGAGAACTGCTTCAAACTCAAGATCCAAAGGCCCAAGACTTGAAGAATCAACTAGAAGAACAGAAGAGTAGTATATATAGGAGTAGCTTTGAAATATTTAGGGGAGTTGAAAATTATAAGGAGACTCTTAGCATAGGAACTACTCTCTGTATTTACTTTCTCTGCACTTCTAAGTTTTCATCATGTATTCTCCATCTTTGTTTTCATTTTCCAGAGCTATGAACAACTAAACCCCTGTCATTGGGTTAGGGAGCTCTGTTGTAATTTGATGGATCAATACTAGTTTTCATTATTCTTCTTCTATCTTTTCTCTTGATTTTACTTGAAAGCTTTCGATCTTCATCCAATTGAGTAGTTATCTTGAAAAAGAAGCTATTCATACTTGGATCTCTTCTGAACCTTGAAAGAGGAATGAAGAGATCAAGCTAGAAATGCTTTCTCATGCTGGACCAAATTGGGTTTGGATGGATATGTGACTATAATCCTCTCAACACTTGGTTTGGGAAATGCATGAGGTATAATCAGTGACCATACTTCATCTCATAAATCTTGATCAATAGCCAATATCTTGTAATTCAATCACTTAAGATTGCCAAGGAGATCAATGAGTGCATTGATTGAGGAAAAGATGAAAATGAAATTGATCCGGAGAATGCAACATCTCCTAAGCCCAATGAACTCTCCATTTCTGATCTTACCCATTCTCTTTAATTTCTGTTATTTACTTTAATGAGCAATTCCCCCATTCCCATTTACAATTCTGCAATTTACCTTCAGTCATTTACTTTCAGATCTATAATTCTAGCATTTACTTTCCTGTCAATTATCTTCCCGCCATTTTATTTTCTGCAATTCTCAACTCAAATTCTGGATTCGCTCAACTAGAACAGTCCTCTAATTAAAGTTGCTTGATCAATCAATCCTTGTGGGATTCGACCTCACTCTATTGTGAGTTTTTACTTGACGACAAATTCGGTACACTTGCTGAAGGAAATTTGTTGTGAGACAAGTTTTCCGTGCATCAAGTTTATGGCACCGTTACCGGGGATTGATTGTGCATCAACAATGATTAGATTGGAGGATAACTAGATTGAGCATTTTATTTTTGTTTGATTTAAATTTCTGTTTGAGTCATTTACTTTCTGTTTTAGATAACTTCTTCCCTTCCCCCTTACTTTTTCTTTGTTATTTACTATTCATCTCACTAACCCACTAACTGTTTGATATATTGCATCACTCACACTAACAGTAATTCTGACAGATATACTTTCTGCACCTATTCTCTTTGCTTGTACTTGTTGGTTGTATGACAGGGAGAAGAAGCGGGGCTTCAACTTCCTTTGATTCTGAACCTGAGAGAACCTTTCTTAGACTAAGGAGGGAGGCAAGAGAAAAACGTGTAGTTAGTGCTGAAGAAGAGGAGGAACGCTTTGAGGAATACTTTGAACCAAACATGGAAGAAAATATGGAAAACCATCATGAAGAAGAGGCTCACAACCATGGCAGAGGAGGTCGAGCAAATCATGCTGGGGAGGATAGAAGAGTTTTAGGCTCTTACATCAATCCAAACCCAGGGAACTGTGGAAGTAACATTCAAAAGCCAACCATCCATGCCAACAATTTTGAACTGAAGCCACAGCTCATCACCCTTGTTCAGAACAACTGTTCGTTCGGAGGGAGTGTCCAAGAGGACCCCAATCAACATCTAACCACCTTCCTGAGAATATGTGACACAGTGAAATCTAATGGTGTTCATCCTGACGCCTATAGACTGCTCTTATTTCCATTCTCACTCAAGGATAAGGCAGCAAGTGGCTGGAATCTTTCCCAAGGGAAAGCTTGACAACTTGGGAAGACGTGGTGAACAAATTCTTAGCAAGATTTTACCCTCCTCAATGAATCAATAGGCTGAGAGCTGAAGTCCAAACTTTCAGGCAACAAGATGGTGAGACTCTATATGAAGCATGGGAGAAGTTTAAAGACCTAACAAGGAGGTGCCCACCAGATATGTTCAATGAATGGGTGCAGCTGCACATTTTCTATAAAGGGCTCTCTTATGAGTCAAAGAAGGCTGTAGACCATTCATCCGGAGGATCTTTGAACAAGAAGAAGACTATTGAGGAAGCCATAGATGTCACTGAAACAGTAGCAGAGAACGACTACTTCTATGCTTCCGAAAGAGGGAACACAAGAGGAGTAATGGAGCTAAACAATGTAGATGCTCTGCTGGCCCAAAACAAGCTCATTACCCAGCAGCTGGCTGACCTCACCAAGAAGATGGAGAGGAACCAAGTAGCAGCAGTATCCACTTCATCAACAACCCAAGAAGGAGTGAATAAAGAAGCAACGGGTAGTCAGGAGCAAGCCAACTACATTGGGAATTCACCTAGGTAAAACCATGATCCATACTCCAAGACCTACAACCCTGGATGGAGGAATCACCCAAACTTTGGGTGGGGAAATCAACAAGACCAAAGTCTTGATCAAAGACGCCCAAATCCAAACAATGCAGCCACCCAACACTTCACATTTAGACCATATCAACACCCCCATAACAACAACTCCCCACATTCATATCAAGGCCAAAATAACCCTACTCAGCCTGACCTGTCATCATTTGATGAAAGAATCTCAAGGATTGAGAATCTACTTGAAGGCCTAAGCAAGGAGATTCAAGACAACAAGGTCTTCAAGGAGGAAGTGCGAGCCAGTTTCAAGAACCATGGAGACACAATCAAGAGGTTAGAATCTCAAGTAGGATATCTCTCTGAGCAAATTTCCAAACCCACAGATGGATTCCCAAGTGACACAGAGAAGAATCCGAGAGGTGAAACAAAGAAGGTAAGATGGGAAGATTGCAAGATGGTCACTATAAGTGATAAGGAGACTGAGGACAAGCCAAGCAAGCTATCAGAACAACCTGAAGATACCTCAGTAGAGGAGGTGGAAAAAGATTACCAAGAACCAGAAATCTCAAAACAGGAGTTGCTGAGACTCTATGCACCTTTTCCCCAACTGCTCAAGGGAGCTGTGGAGAGGAGAATATACTCAAGATTTCTTGACTTATTTGCATCTTTGCATGTGAACATACCATTCATCAAGACTATCCAACAAATGCCTGCATTCATCAAGTACATGAAGGAGTTGCTTCCCAGGAAAAGCTCACTCAAGGGAGGCCAAACTATAGTGATGAACAAGGAGTGCAGTGCCCTCATTCAAACGTAGTTGCCTACAAAAAGAAAAGATCCAGGGAGTTTTCATGTCCCCTGTGCCATAGGAGAAACAATGTTTGATAGAGCACTCTGCGATTTGGGAGGAAGCATCAACTTAATGCCTCTATCCCTGGTGAAGAGGCTGCAGATCAATGAGATATTGCCCACAGATGTAGTCATCAGGCTGGCTGACAAAACTCAAAAACAAGCAAGAGGGGTGGTGGAAAACGTGTTGTTAAAGGTGGGGAAATACTTTCTTCCCACAGACTTTGTCATCTTGGACATGGAAGAGAGTCACACTCACCCAATCATATTGGGAAGACCATTCCTAGCTACAGCCAGAGCACTCATAGACGTGGAGCGAGGGGAGCTAATATTGAGGATCCATGATGAACAACTCAGCTTCAATGTCTTCAAACTCTCCCAAGAAACTGACCAAGAAAACAAAGAACCAAGCAATGATCATAACGGGATGCTTACAGAGGAAACAAGCACTGAGGCACCACCAACACATCTGAGAACCCCACTGAATGATGAACAAGGCAAACAGTAATCGTCACAGCTCAAGGAGAAGCTGGAGGAACCTAAACCACCAGAGGCATGTGAAGACAACAACAAAATTCACTTAAAAGAAGAAGTCGCCAAGAGCAGGGAAGCATCAAAAAGGACAAAGAAGAAGGTACCAAGGGGGTGGAGGAACAAGAAGATCCCTACGGAAGGCCTCTCTCCAGGAGATAAAGTGATTTCAGCTTACTTCCCAGATATCCCCCCTAATCTCCCCACTGTACCATCTCAGTTACCTAAGGTCTTCACTATCAACAGAGTTCTTTCCTTGGAACATGTAGAGATCATTGATACAACCAATGGATATAAGTCCAAGGCAAGAGGGGAGGACTTGAAGCATTATCAACCACCTTGATGAAGGAGAAACGTCAAGCTAGTGATGCTAAAGAAGCGCTTCATGGGAGGCAACCCATGTTTTATTAGCTTTTACCAGTGAACAAGTCAATATTCATAAATTCCAACCCAAACTTGGAGAAGTCCTTATATTGCAGTATATAGTGAAGAACAAGTTTGGTGTTCAAAGCGTACCAAGAAAGCATGAATGCAACAGAGAGCATTCTAGTCTTGGAGCTTTGAACAGAACTTTTCATGACAATGCTTCAAACTAAGTTTGGTGTCACCCCATGGTACCACCAAAATGCATAAAGGGATACACAGTTAGTTAGTTAGTTGGAGTTCATGAATAAACAATCTTATCTTTTCTTCTCTTTATTATTTTAGCCGTAAAAATCTAAATCAATTTTTTTATGATATTTCTTACTTTTCTTATTTGATCTTTATAAGGAAAGGAAAGGAGCATTGAAAGAGATTGATTGGACAATTTAATGGGAAAGGTTTGGCCACTTCATGAAGAGGGCACTACACACGTGCCTCAAGGGGGAATGCATTGGGAATGGTTGCCATGCAACATTGGAGGAAGAACAAACTTGGAAAGTGAACCAACTCCATCATAAAGTTGAGAATCCTCATGCTTACTCCATATAAAACCCCATCCGTTCATCATACACCAATCCCATCAATCCACACCTTTTATCTCTTCATCACTTCTCTATATAAGTGAATCAAATCCACACCATCTCCACATTCGAAATTCATACCCCTTGCATTTCACTTTCCAGCAACCAATTCTTCAACTTTCCACTTTCTAAATCCCACATCTCTTCCCTTCACTACACCCTTTTGCTTTAACTTCATTCATGGCATCATCAAGCTCCAAGAGGCAGAAGAGGAAGGAACCAACGGAGAACATTCCCTTCAACGAGAAGAGATTCAACACTGCCTTCCATGAATGAGAATTTGAGCGGATAAAGCTCAAAAAGATACTGCCCGAGTTAACCTTCCAAATCAATAAAGACGAATGCCCACAGATTCGGGAGAAGATTGAAGAAAGAGGGTGGCAATTGCTCACCAATCCAGAGGGGAAGATCAATGCAAACCTCATCAAAGAGTTCTACGCAAATGTGGTCAGAGAAGACAAAACCAGAGCCCCAACCTTCAAAAGCTATGTAAGGGGAAAGGAGGTAGACTTCAGCCCAAATGCTATAATAAGAACTCTTCACCTGAGATCACCACACTTTGATGAGCCTAGCTATCATGCAATGATAAGTAAAAGCCAAGACAATGATGAGCTCACCGAGATAGTGACTGACATCTGTGTTATAGCAGCTGACTGGGAGAGGTATGGAGATGGGAGACCTCGGTTCATCAAGAGGGGAGACCTTAGCCCAGAAGCCAAGGGGTGGTTTGAACTCGTGAGGAGGTCTATTCTCCCAGCTGCAAATAATTCAGAGGTAAATATTAATCGAGCAACTATGGTACATTGCCTAGTACAAGGTGGAGAAATCAACGTGCATGAACTTATAGCTGAGGGAATTCAAGATTTAGCTGAGAAGCTTGAATCAGATGCTAGGCTTTGGTACCCCAGCACCATTCTCCGATTGTGCACAAAGGCTAAGGTGGTCTTTGAAGATAGTAATCCAGACTGGGTTAACCCAGGCAGGCTAATGACAATCCAGCGTATGGCCTATACTACACCTGCTCAGCAACAAAGAAGGCCACAAATAGGGAAACTAAAAGCAAAGGAAGGAGCTCACCAAGAGGAGTCTCATCAGGAAGAATATCAACAGGGAGAGCATCCTTACCCAGCAAATTTGAATATGAATCACCTTCTAAGAGCTATCGAAGATTTGGGGATGAGAGATATGGAAGGACAAAAGCAAATATTGAACTGGATGAGCCAACAAGAAGAGTGGAAGAAACAACAAATGGAGCAGCAACAGGAACAATACTCCCAGCACACTCAAACCATCCACCAAGTTACTGAGAGGCAAGAACGTCAAGATAAGCATTTGCAGGAACTCAATCAGCGACAAATAGCCCAGATGAAAGCATTCAATGAGTTCACTGTACTTAATGAAGGACGACAACTACATCGGGAGGAGTTCAACGTCAACACTCAAGCCAAGTTGAACCACATGTCCAGTAATATGCATCATCTACACCATGCCATCCCTACATATGATGAGGTCCAAAAAGATTTTGTAGAACAAGAACAGAGAAAAGTGAAACAGCAAAAGGAAACACTCAAGAAGAAGATGGAAGATGGTAGTTTCTGGAAGAAGCTGCTTGGAAAAGGCAAGGGAAGTGGGAACACAAGCAATCAAGAAGGAGAGCATGGACATCCACAAGAGTAAAAGGTGGTGGAGTTCCTTCTTTGGCCCATCTTTTTCTATGCTTTAAATAAGGAAGATCTTGTATGAAATAGAACTTGCTTCTATTTCAGTTTAAACATTTCTAAATTCTTTCTTTTAAGTCTTTGTTGAAAAGGTTTATGATATCTAGTCCTTATGTCACTGCATCCTTTCTTTACTTACTTGTATGCTTGTCCCTTTTGAATCAAATGAAAAGAGAATGATTGTTTTCAAAAGACCAGAGTGGAGTTCATACTAGGGAGTAAGTCCATGAGTTTGTGGTGTGGTCATAAGTTAGCTAAGTTGGTTCAACCATAAGGTGGGAAGACAACTATCTGTCATGAATACTATGCTTGAGACACACCCCATGAGATTAGATAAATAAAAAGATCCTAATAAGAAAAAGGGAAAGAACAATCAAAGTGAAGGAATAAAAGAAAAATAGTAAGCAATAAGGCTAGGCACCAATGGTTTTAATCTTGAAGCATGTGTCTGTGGTGCTCCTGTGTGAGGGATTTACTTGGATGAATAAGCTCTTAGGGGTGCCTTATCACTTGGTAACTTGGGTTAACTAACCCGGGATTATCAGCTGAAAGTCCACTATCAAGAGTAACCCTCACCACAGAGCATTTAGTAACCCAAAGAGGTGCTGGACACCAAGGTCTCAAGAAAAGAAAATAAATAAACTATGTGCCTGTGGTGTGTATGTATGGGGGATAGACTTGAGCAAGTAAGTCCTTAGGGGTGCTTCAACACCTAGCACCTTGAACCAACTGGTTCGGGAGTGTTGGCTGAAAGCTTATTTTAAAGAGTTGCCCCCTTGCAGAACACTTAGCCTAAGAACACAAATAAGCCCTGAAATAACAACAAAAGGATCAATGAGTAAAAGTCTCATGGGATGCAATCAAAGTGAGTGTTTTATGACAAGATAAAGGTCTGAAAGCCAGGAATGAACCTAAGTTGCTATGCATGAAACCACCATAAAACCAGGGACATGACTTCCACAAGAATGACTCATTTCTCTTGGCATTCCATTCATCATTCTCTTGTTCCAGTACTTGCTTAGGGACAAGCAAGCTTTAAGTTTGGTGTTGTGATGCCAGGGCATTTTGGCCAGTTTTACTGACCTTTTCTTTACTATTTTTAGGGTAGTTTCATGCATTTCCTTAGGAAATAAGCTAGTTTTGGGTAGATATTCACTTACATCTTGATTCAAGCATACATTGTGCACTTTACATGATTTCATGAGGATTTTGCATGAATTTAAGGACAAAATTGGATGTTGCGTTTCCCATGACTTGGACTAGAGCTTTGATGCACGTTATTGCTTGATTTCAGGACAAAGGAAGCAAAGAAGAACCACATTAGTGGCTACGTTAGTTACACTAATGTGGAATGGGAGTAACTTGCAAAGTTAATGAGAAAAGTGATTGCCAATAACGCTCTCGAGGCCATCATTGCCTATGTTAAGAGTCACGTTAACTAAGTTAACGTGAACTCTAACGTGGAAGTAAAGAAATGGAGCCAACGTTAGTGACACTTAACATTATCACTAACGTTGGACCAAGATCATGAGTGGCCACGTTAGAGTCCACGTTAACTTAGTTAACGTGGCCTCTAACGTTAAGAAGAAAGGGGGGGAGCCAACGTTAGTGACACTCAATATTGTCACTAACGTTGGCCAAAGCACATTAAGCCACGTTAACTCCCACATTAACCTAGTTAACGTGGAAGCTAACGTGAAGGAACAAAGTGGTCGACAACGTTAGTGACACCCAACATTGTCACTAACGTTGGAAGAACACAAGCCCCCAATGAGCCACGTTGACTCCCACGTTAACCTAGTTAACGTGGAAGCTAACGTGAAGAAAGAAGGTGATCGCCAATGTTAGTGACACCCAACATTGTCACTAACGTTGGAAGGAGCCACACATGCCACCATGAGCCACGTTAACTCCCACGTTAACTTAGTTATCGTGGAAGCTAACGTGGATAAGGGAAAGATGAGCCAACATTAGTGACACTCAACTTTGTCACTAACGTTGGAGATGGCTAGCAAGGCCACGTTAGAAGCCACGTTAACCTAGTTAACGTGGACTCTAACGTGGAAAATAGGGGCAATTTGGAACGTTAGTGACAATGGTAAGTGTCACTAACGTTCTCGAAAGATGGCAAGCCTACGTTAAAAGAGCCACATTAACTAAGTTAACGTGGACTCTAACATAGGGAAGGGGGAGGCTTCTCAACGTTATTGGGAAAGTTGAGTCCCAATAACGTGTGCGAAGGACATAGTGGAAACGTTAGTGGCAACGTTTGTGCCACTAACGTTGAGGTTAACGTGGCTTTTAACTTTGGTGAGGAACGTTAGTGAAAAGGGTGATTGTCACTAACGTTCTCAAACCCATATTTTCACTGAACGTTAACACCACTAACTTCCTGAGCCAAAGCCCCTGCCCACTTCATACTTTCTCTCTGCAAGTAAAAGCTAAGCCCAATGAAGAAGAGAACTGCTTCAAACTCAAGATCCAAAGGCCCAAGACTTGAAGAATCAACTAGAAGAACAGAAGAGTAGTATATATAGGAGTAGCTTTGAAATATTTAGGGGAGTTGGAAATTATAGGGAGACTCTTAGCATAGGAACTACTCTCTGTATTTACTTTCTCTGCACTTCTAAGTTTTCATCATGTATTCTCCATCTTTGTTTTCATTTTCCAGAGCTATGAACAACTAAACCCATGTCATTGGGTTAGGGAGCTCTGTTGTAATTTGATGGATCAATACTAGTTTTCATTATTCTTCTTCTATCTTTTCTCTTGATTTTATTTGAAAGCTTTCGATCTTCATCCAATTGAGTAGTTATCTTGAAAAAGAAGCTATTCATACTTGGATCTCTTCTGAACCTTGAAAGAGGAATGAAGAGATCAAGCTAGAAATGCTTTCTCATGCTGGACCAAATTGGGTTTGGATGGATATGTGACTATAATCCTCTCAACACTTGGTTTGGGAAATGCATGTGGTATAATCAGTGACCATACTTCATCTCTTCTCATGAGCAATTGACCAAGGAATTGGCTATTGATCAAGATTTGAGAGATTGAATTACAAGAAATTGTAATTCAATCACTTAAGATTGCCAAGGAGATCAATGAGTTCATTGATTGAGGAAGAGATGAAAATGAAATTGATCCGGAGAATGCAACATCTCCTAAGCCCAATGAACTCCCCATTTCTGATCTTACCCATTCTCTTTAATTTATGTTATTTACTATAATGAGCAATTCCCCCATTCCCATTTACAATTCTGCAATTTACCTTCAGTCATTTACTTTCAGATCTATAATTCTAGCATTTACTTTCCTGTCAATTACCTTCCCGCCATTTTATTTTCTGCAATTCTCAGCTCAAATTCTGGATTCGCTCAACTAGAACAGTCCTCTAATTAAAGTTGCTTGATCAATCAATCCTTGTGGGATTCGACCTCACTCTATTGTGAGTTTTTACTTGACGACAAATTCGGTACACTTGCCGAAGGAAATTTGTTATGAGACAAGTTTTTCGTGCATCACTTGCATTCCAAGTTTTCATTCTTTTTTACTCACTTCATGAATACGTCAATCCTCTTGCCTTTTGTATATACTTAATGCCCTACTTTGTTTCCCTCTACGTGGCTTAATTGTTTATATCTGGTATATCTGTTTTTCAGGATGGTCGATAGAGGAAACGATTGAGTTGCCAATTTGGGTGATGAGTTCGGACATTTATCACTTATTTTATGTTATTTTTAGTACTTTGCACTTTATTTCTACTGTGGGATTATTGTATATATTTGTTATTTTGATACTTTTATGTTAGTTGTTTCATTTTGCACCTTAGTTGGTAGATATTTCATACTTTTAGTTAGATTTGCTTTATGTAGTTGTTTTAGTTTTTTGTTGTGATTTGAAAATTGTGGATTATTAGAGCTTGGTTTACCCTTTTTACATAAGAAATTTGGTTTGATTAGGAAAAAGAAGGGATAAACTAAAAATTTTAAAATTTCTAAATCACAACATTGCATTTAGGATAAGCTTAGTAAAAACAATAAATTTTCCAAAGAATTTATCTGTAGGGGACCACCCCTATTGATTGAAAATTTTTTTGTAGAACTTGCTTGAATCATACATATTTTGTGAAGCATGTTTTTGAGCTAAGAACACAAGCATTTGAGATTTGAGCCTAATGATGTGGTTACATCTTATAACCACTTATTTTCCTTCTTGTGTGAAATTGTTCTCTTTCTATGATTGTGATCCTTGATTTGTTTAATTCTATATGTCTATTATTCCTTGTATTCATGCACTTATATGATTGAGGCCATTGTTTCATTAGCTCACTTGCCCAAATAGGCTAGCTTTTACCTTCCATTGTTAGCCAACTTTGAGCCTATGTGATAGAGGGCAGAAATCAGCCAATTAAGAAATTAATATAAGAAATACGTTGTGAGTATAGTTCTTAACCAGCAAAAATCCGCTCATCAATTTAGAAAGGTTGTCACAAATTTAGAATAAAAATAATGAGAGTATGAATCCCAGGTCGTCTCCCAACGAGTTGACAAAAGGGTGCTATCTTATTAATCAGGAGTTTTCCGAGAAATTTGAGAGTTAAATGACAGAAAATAAATAATTGTAAATTAAAAGAGAATTATATATTCAGAATAAAAAGCCTTGAATGGGGGAATGATTAATTGGAAGTTCTATCCTTGTTGGAATTCTCTCAAGTGTAGTATGAAGAGGTTGTTATTGAGCTAACTCTCATTCGCAAATCTTAGTCCTCTCTCTTGGGAAGGTCTAGCGTTAGTAAATAGAGAATTAGCCAACAACTTCCAATTTAACTAATCACTTGAGCATTCCAACTCAAGTGTCTCCTTTTAATCAACCCCCATGTCAAGTTGGGAGTCTACTCCATTGACATGAAAACTACTTGCACAGAATTAAAAAGGGAATAAAAGGAAGACATGATAGACAATAACTACAAATTAATTAAAAGTAAAAGTAATTCATTGCATTAATAAATTCTAAAAACAATCCAATTGTAACTCTGAACAAAGATTAAGGATATGTAAGAGTAAGGGAATAAGAAAACAAACTAGAATAATAACTTTAGCGGAGGCAATGACTCTTCAATATCCAAAGCAAAAGCATAAAACTAGAAATATGTAAATGTAAAAGAAAACCTAGAGGAAAGGTAATTTCTCTCTAGATTCAGATCTAAAACTAAAACTACACTAATGAGATTCTGTGTTGAGTCTCTGCTCGTTCCCTGGCTCTAGTCTGTGTTTCTAGGCCGGAAACTGGGTCTAAACTCGGCCCAAAATCGCCCTCAGTGTTTTCTGTTATTTCTGTAGATCGCGCATGTCACGCATTATCGTCAAGCACGCGCACGCGTCACTGGTCTTCTTCGCATGTCACGCGTACGCGTCAAGCATGCACACGCATCGCCTAGCAGAACTTCAATCCACGCGTACGCATCAGGTATGCGCACGCGTCACTGTGAAAATCTCCAGATCACGCGCACGCGTGAGCCATGCTTGCGCGTCGATGCTCTCTAGTTGTCTCCTTTATTTCTTGTGCTCCTTCTATTTTTGCAAGCTTCCTCTCCATCCTCTAAGCCATTCCTGCCTTACAAAGCCTGAAACACTGAACACACAGATCACGGTATCGAATGGTATAAAGGGGAATTAAAATATACAAATTAAAGGCTTAAGAAACAAATTTTCAATCATGGAACAGAACTAGGAAGGAATTGTAAAATCATGCAAATCATATGAATAAGTGGGCAAGGACTTGATAAAAACCACTCAATTGAGCATAAGATAAACCATAAAATAGTGGTTTATCAACCTCCCCACACTTAAACATTAGCATGTCCTCATGCTAAGCTCAAGGAGATCCAAAGAATAGATAGGGAAAAGTAAGACTCATGAAATGCAACCTATGTATGAATGCAACTATATCCTAAGATGATTCTATATACTTGGTTAAAAGTAAATAAGTTCTTCAAGACAAACAAAAATCAAATTTTACTAATTTAAATCATATAGTATATAAAAGTAGACTTGTAAGTAGACAGCTCATGAAAGCAGGGAACATGGAATTAAGCATTGAACCCTCACTGGTAGTGTATGTGCACTCTAATCACTCAAGTGTATAGGGTAATCCACTCTAGTCTTCTCTAGTCATGCTTTCTAAACTTTGTTCTTCACCTAACCAATCAATTAATATTTAATGTACCAATGCAAACATCATGAGATCTTTTCAAAGTTGTAATGGGGCTAAGGTAAAGGTGATGGTATATATATATGGCTAAGTGAGCTATAAATTGAATCCTTGACTAACCTAAGCTCTCACCTGTACATACTCTATATACTTCTTAAATCATGCCTAGCTACCCAAAATTCCTATTTTTGCATCTCATACTCATGCATCAACTTTTCTTTAATTTTATCACATATGCATTGATTTTTCATTAACTTAACATTGGGGTAATTTTGTCCCCTTATTTATTTATTTATTGAATATTTTTGGTTTTTTTTATATATAAAAGTAAACATAATTTATCAATGCACATGGATTTTTAATTTTTCTGGTCTCACATGAGTAGGTACCCAAATTCCCAATATTTTATTATTTAAACATTGTACACTTTCATTAACCCAAGTTCCCACATTTTCCCCACACTTAGTTAACATACTATCTTAAGCTAACCAAAGATTTAATTAGGGTATTTAATTTGTTTTTCTGCTTAAGGCTAGTAATGTGGTAAAATATAGAACAAATGGAGATTAAAAGGCTCAAAGTGGCTAACAAGGGTAATTGAAAGGGTAGGCTGTTTGGGATAAGTGAGCTTTTAAAATAATAGCCTCATTCATATGCATGCATATAACACATTAAACATTGGACATATAGAGTGGAACAAAATAAAATTACAATCATAGAGAAGAAACACACAGGAATAAAATATTATGGTTAAATAGTGTAACCATACAATTAGGCTCAAAAATCTCCCTAGGTTGTGTGTTCTTAGCTATCATTCATGTTCCAATTTACAGTCTTCAAACAAGTTTAACACAAATTTTTTAATTTAAATTAGTGAAATATTATAAAATAGAGTCTTGAAAAGAAATTTATTACTTTAACCAAGCAAACATACATGCAAATAATTATTATCATGCAATCTATTCTATTTAGCAAAAGAAAAACTAAAATATTGGTGTTTAAGGAAAAGCATTTACCTCCGGAAGTCAGGTACAGATCGATCTCCCCACACTTAAAGCTTGGCACCGTCCTTGGTGCCATCAGTCAGGAACAAAGGGGGCTGGTAACAGCATCTCCACAGTCGGGGTTGTCATGGCTCCCGGTGCTGGTAGGAGAGGTGGAGTCCGAAGTGTCTGGCTCTTCTTCAGGTGGGTGGTTGCCAACAATCAGCTCCTTGAGGTATGTAAATTGGCGCTTGTTACGGAGCTCTATTCGCTCTGCCTACCGGTCAAACTGGTTTAACCTCTGAAGTATCTGTAGGAGCAGCTGATTTGTTGAAGGTGCTTGTGATGCGGAAGGAGAAGGAATATCTCTGGCCGGGTCTGCGGTCCGGCTGATAGTGGCTGTTGGAGGTCTGATGTACTTCCCATTGGGGACAATCTGATCATCCCGTGGAAGTATGCTCTTGGTGTCCCCAGCTCTGTAGGAGACTCCGGCTGCCGAGACTAGATCTGAAACCAAGGTGGGAAAGAGTAGATTGCCCGCAATCTGTACGTGTCCCATGGCGTCCCGGAGGTATCTTGGTAGGTTGAGAGGCTGGTCTGTAAGGACATACCAGGGAAGAACAGCCATATCTGCAGTGAAGGAGGACTCGTGAGTGCTCAGAAAGACGTAGTAGGACATAATTTGTGCCCACACTCAAACCTCCAAGGTGAGTGCTGAAGCTAATATTCCCTTAGGTCGGGATCAATCGTATCCATAGATCCATCTGCTACCAGGTTGTGCTATAACTCTGAGGACGGCGTCCCAGTCAAAATGGTATGTCTAGCGTTTGAAAGAGGCTTCTTGGTAAGTGTCCAATCCTTCTGCAGTAGGGGGGAGATCCAAGGCTTGCTAAATGGCCTCTTCGGAAATAGGGATTTGCTTCTGACGAACATAGACAGACTGCAAGGTTGGCATGTGGAAATTGGAGTAGAATTCAACTACCCATGAAAGGTTAACCTGTCGTGACTGTCTCCGTAAGAATCTCCATTGTCTGCGTTCAATGCGGGGCTCATTGTTATAGTTCCACTCAGTCAAGATGGGGAACATCTGTTTACAGTAGCGGTTAGTGAGCCGCGCAGTGTCCCTTGCTGAAAAGTCTTTCTCTTTTTCATCGACCTTGATGATCCTCTTGACTCGCTTTGTGGATGGCTTGACTGATGTTGAGGATGGTTCCGCAGCTAGCGCTCTTTTTGTTCCTCTCCTTGATGGTGGTTTGGGAGCAGCTTTCTCTTTACCCTTCTTGGTGTTCATCCTGAAAAGGAAAAAGGAAAGTAACGTGTAAAGCCAAGGGTTAAATCAAGGAGGAGGACAGTACAAGTGATAACAATGCCATGGTAAAGAAGGATGTCGTTAACACATGGTCGCGACTACATGTGATAAGTTCATCAATGGAAATATAGCAAGTGCATGTTATGGCAAGTGGATGCAAAATGTTTATTAGCATGCTAGCAAAGGCATGAGTAGCATAGATCAAGCATCAAAAGTTAAAATGTATTATCACTCGTAACAAACTAACTATCACGTTTGTATTGACAATTATATTCAATTAATAAAATATTGAAAGGGTTTTGTTAAAAACAGGCATTAGAGTAGAAGGATAGAATAAGTAAAAATGCATAATGCCATACGGGCTTTTTCACAACCATTTAGTGTGTATGGTAAATATGTTATTGAAAGTATTAAACTTGAACATGCAAACAACCCAAAAATAATTATTGATAATTGTCAAACAACTCCTTAATAATTCACAAGCAACTATGGAAGAAAACAATCACCCAATTAGAATTCTAACACCAAGTAAAATAATGCCAAAATAAATAAAAAAAAATAAGAGAAGAAGTAAAACAGAAAGAAAGAACCTTGAGAAGAATGTGATAAAGAGATTTAATGGAGAATGTGAGGAGAAGAAATTATGATGGAAGGGGGAAGAAAAACAAAAGAATAAAGAAAGAGAAAGAGGAAAAAGAATGGAGAAGAAAGAAGAAAGAAGAAAGAAGAGAAAGAAAGGAGAAAGAAGAAAGAATTTAGGATTGGGAAAGAAAAGATAAGAAAAGTGGCGGCGCAGGGATCTAGTGGTGTTGCACGAGCGACGCGCACGCATACTCCACGCGTACGCATGGGTTGCACAATTCGAGAGGCGACGCGTGGGCATCAGTCACGCGTACGCGTGACCGTGTTTGTGCTACTCGCGCGAAGGTATCCTTGCACGCGCACAACTCTCTATTTATCTTGGGATGTGTGCCAAAATAACATACGACGCGTGTGCGTCATTGACGCGTATGCGTGAGTGGTCAGAATCTTGAAAATGACGCGCACGCATCAGGGACGCGTACACGTGAGTGACTTTGTACCATGGGCACAGTTTCCCTACCAGGCCAGCACAACTTTCAGCTTGACACCCTTTTACGTTGATTTTCCTAGGTCACACGTGCACATCATTGACGCGTACGCGTAAAGTGTCAAATGTTCAATATACAGATGCAAATGCAAACTATATGCAGATATTATGAGAAGAGTCACTAAATGAAATTAAAAAGAGAGAAAAGAATGATCATACCATGGTGGGTTGTCTCCCACCTAGCACTTTGCTTTTAGATCCTTAAGTTGGACGGTCTTCAAGCTCATTCTGCTTCTGTTGGTGGGTCCTCCAAGAGGAAACCTCTAGCTCTTTGTGTTCCTTCATTTTCTCACCATGATAAAGCTTTAGGCGATGTCCATTGACCTTGATGCAATTGGAACTTGAAGGATGACGTAGGTGGAAGACTCCATATGGCTCTGCTTTCTCCACTCTGTAGGGACTGACGATCGGATTCTTGCCAGAAAAAAAATTCATAAAAATAATCGCATTGCAAGTATAGTTTCTAAACCAACAGAAAATCCTTTCGCACAAAAACTTTGGTTGTCATAAGTAACAAAACCCAATAAAATTTATAACCGAAGCATTCAAACCTCGGGTCTTCTTCTCAAGGAATTGCAGAGAAGTATGATTTATTATTGGTTATGGAAAATTGTGTATTTTTGGGTTTTTAAAATAGGGAACAAGTAATTTAAATGGCAAGAGAAATAAATTAATAATTAGAAAGAAAACTCTTGGCAAGGTATAAGAACTGGAAATCCCATCCTAGTTATGCTTATCAGGTGTGATGAGAATTGTTATTGCTCCCACTTAGTTAACCCTTACTAAATAAAAGAAAGTCAAGTGTACCAACCAACTTGATCCTCAAGTCCTAGCCAACTCTTGTGGAAAGACTAGCTTTAGAGGGATCTAAATCAATCAACAATCCAAATCAACTACTGAGTTTGATAACTCAAGTGTCACCAATTACTCAACTAAAGCCAAAAAGGAAGAAAATCTACTCGAATGAAAATAATTTGGATTAATTAGAAGCATCAATAACATAAATTAAAGAAAGCAATCATAAATCTGAAATACCTCAATATGTATTAATTAAGAAAATCAATCCTAACATGGAGTTTATAAACCAAATTGAAAAGATATATAACAATTAAAGTAATAGAATTAATAAAAGTAGAAAATAAATTAAAGGAACATTGACCCTGTGATTGAAGAAATAACCATAAGCTAAAAGGAATCCTAATCCTAAAAACCTAAGAGAGAGGAGAGAGCCTCTCTCTCTCTAAAACTACATCTAAAAACTAAAATTGTGAATATGAATGTTGTTTATGTTCTGTTGTGTCTGTATGAATGGATTGATTCCCCCACTTTATAGCATTTAATCTGTGTTTTCTGGGCCCAAAACTTGGTCAAAAACAGCCCAGAAATTGCCCCCAACGATTTCTGGTACGTACAAGTCGCTGCAAAGTCACGCATCCGCGTGATCCACGCGTTTGCATCACCTGTCTACAAGGCAGTGATGGCAAATTATATATCGTTGCGAAGCCCCGGACATTAGCTTTCCAACGCAACTAGAACCGCATAATTTGGACCACTGTAGCTCAAGTTATGACCGTCTTAGTGCGAAGAGGTCAGGCTGGACAGCTTTAGCAGTTCCTTCAGCTTCTTGTATTCCTTCCAGTTTTGCATGCTTCCTTTCCATCCTCTAAGCCATTCCTGCCCTATAATCTCTGAAAACACTTAACACACATATCAAGGCATCGAATGGTGATAAGAGGGAATTAATTTTTGGTAATTTAAAGGCTTGGGAAGCAAGTTTCCAATTATAGAACAAAATTAGGAAGAAAAATATAAAACCATGCAATTTATATGAATAAGTGAGTAAAGAGTTGATGAAAACCACTCAAATTAGCACAAGATAAACCATAAAATAGTGGTTTATCAACCTCTCTACACCTAAACATTAGCATGTCCTCATGCTAAGCTCAAGAGAAGCTATAAAGGAGTGAAGGGGAATGGTAGAATGTATGATATGGAACTTATCTATATGAATGCAACTACATGCTAAGATGTTTCTACCTACTTGGTTAAAAGTAAATAAGCTCTTCAAGACAAACATAAACTGGATTTCACTAATTCAAATTACAAAATAAAGTATAAGTAAACTTGCAGAAGAAAATAGCCCATGAAAGCCGGGAACAAAGAATCGAGCCTCGAACCCTCACCGGAAGTGTATGCACTCTAATCGCTCAGGTGTTTAAGGTTCGATCTCTCAATTCTCTACTAACCTTGCTTTCTAAGGATTGCTCTTCATCTAACAATCAACAAAAATTTAATGCACAGATACACATATCAAGAGGTCTTTTAAGGGTTGTAATGGGGTTAGGGTCAAGGTAGGATTATATTTGGCCAAGTGGACTAAAATCTGAATCCTTAATTAACTTAAACTTTTCACCTAACTTTAGACAATCCGTATAATCATAATACCACATCTAACTATCCATTAACCATGTTTTTCACATATTCATGCATTCTAATTTCAAGTACAACTCATATGCATTGCTACCAATATTTACTTTGGGGCATTTTGTCCCCTTTTATTATTTGCTCTTTTTCTTTTCTTTTTCCCCTTTTATATATATATTTTCTTTTTCTTTTTCTTTTTCTCCTTTATATATATATATATATATATACATATATATATACACACACACACATATATATATATATCATTTTTTTATTTTTTATTTTTTATTTTTCTCAATGCATATGATTAAATTATTGAATGCATGAACATGTCTTAAACATTTCTTTCACATTTTCAGAAAATTCTAACATACTCAATTCTCAAACCAAATGTTTTCAATCCCAATTTCCCCATACTTAATTCATGAGCACTCTCAAGAGTCTAAACTAACCAAAGATTCAAATTAAGGACATTATTATTTTCCACTTGGAGTTAATGATGTGCTAAAGTAAAGAACAAAGGGGTATAATAGGCTCAACATTGGTTTGCAAAGGATAATGAAAGGATAAGGCCATATGGGTATGTAAGCTTAGTGAAACAAAGGCCTCAATCATATAAATGCATGCATACATTAAACAATGGAAATATAGAATTAAGCAAGACAAAGATCACAATTTTAGAGAGAACAACACACACCAAAAATAAAATATTGGTTGATAAAATGAAACCAATCAAATAGGCTCAAAATCTCACAGGTTTTGTGTGTTCGAGCTCTAAACCAATGTTCCAGTATAATATTCCTTCAAACAAGTTTATTAAAAATTTTAAATCAAATTAGTGAAATGTTATAAAAATTTTCTTGAAAAAGAAAATATTACTTTAACCAAGTGGTGGTAAAATATGCACAAAATCAAACAAATATGCAATCAAAAATAAATATGTAATCAAACATGCAAATGCAACAATAAACAAACAAAGAAAATAAAACATTGGTGTTGAAAAGAAGGTAACTAACCCCTGGAAGTCGGTATTATCGACCTCCCCACACTTAAAGATTGCACCATCCTCGGTGCATGCAGAGATATACAAGTGGACGGGTTGCTCCAACTGACGCTTTTCTCTAAAGATTGTGCAGATGGACTTGTCTATCTCCCCATGTAAACGTCTTCCGGTTCCCTTCCTGGTGGCCATCTTGAAAGAAAAAAAGGGAAAAAAAGTAACCCAGAAATAAAGATAAGAAAATAAATAAAGTATAAGTGGGTTGATGCCAAATAATAAGGGTCTCAATTACATGGTAGCTACAACATACAAGTGAGAAAATAATAGAAGCACATGGCATACTAGTGGTGCAAAATTTGCAACAAAGGGGAGGAGTGTGGGTAATGAAAGACAGTGTAAGTTCATATTAATGCAAGAGGAGTACAAGTATCATAAAAGATTAGCATTGATTTAAATAATATTACCCAATCAGAATAAAACAAGTCATGAAGCACCAGGATAATGCAAGAGAAGATGCAACAGTTAAATAAGAAAATTTAACACCAATGGAAAAATAATAAATTTAGAAAAGAAAATAACAATATGCACAAAATTAAAATACAATGAATGAAAGTATGCAAATAAATTAAGTAAAATAGAATGAAAGTGAAGAAGGATGAAAAGTTAAAGAGATGAAGAAGAAGAAAGTAAGAAAGGAGGAAGAAAGAATAAGAAAAGATAGAAGAAAGAAGAAAGAATGATAATAGAAAGATAAATAGGATTGGAGAAGAAAAGATAGGAATTCTGGCGCTGATCTGGATAAATTGTGCGTTGCATGCAATGCGGACGCGTGGGGCACGCGTTCACGTGGGTTGGGCTATTTTCAAGTGACGCGGACGCGTCAGGGACGTGTTTGTGTGGAATGATTTGTGCCATTGGCGCGAGTGCAGCCTCGCGTACGTACAACTCTCTGTTTTATACTCTCATTGCCAAAATTTAAGGTGACGGGTTCGTGTGTGTGACGCGATCGCGTGAATGGCCATATTTTGAAAACGACGCGGACGCGTGGGGCACGCGTTCACGTGATAGGGCTTGTGCTTCTGGCATCATTCTAGCCCAACTCCATCATAACTCTCTGCCATACACCTCTTTACGTCGATTTTGCAGGGCCACGTGGTCGCGTGGGTGACGTGGTCGCGTCGGAGGTGCTTTTTCCAAAATGACACGGACGCTTCAGTGCGCGGTCGCGTGGGCATGTTTGTGCCTAAGGCACGCCTCCAGCCACCCTTTTGCGTGACTTTCTGTTCAATTCTCTTTTCTTCAAAATGCACCTATGACGCGGACGCGTCGCGTGCATTTTTTTTATATGCAGTATGCAAATGCAAATGCAGGTTATATGCAGCTATATACAGAGATTATGAGAAGAGTCATTAACAAAAATAAAAATAGAATAAAGTAAAATAAAACTAAGACTGAAACTGAACGATCATACCATGGTGGGTTATCTCTCACCTAGCACTTTTACTTAAAGTCCTTAAGTTGGACACTTGGTGAGCTCCTTGTCATGGTGGCTTGTGCTTGAACTCATCTTGAAACTTTCACCAATGCTTGGACTTCCAATAATCTTCATCATTCTCAAGTGAATTTGCCAAGCCTTGAGGGAGTTCTTCACAAGCTTTGAGCTTCCAAAATTGATCCTCATATATTCCTGGATCCCAAATCTTGTATCTACACCCATCTTCAAGTGGAACATGATGATTCCATCCGAGTGGTAAGCAATCTGAATTCTCTACGGAGTACCAAACTTTTCTTTTAGATCTAACCAAATTATCATATGTTGAGCCCTTACATCTAGCTCTTGAAATATCAACCTTGATGAACCTTGATTTGCAACTCCAACCACTAAACATTCTTCTCTTACGCTTAATGCCACAAAGATTCCTAAGTTGACCATCCGTTTCAAGAATACCATACTCAAGTGGGACAATAAAGTGAATAGAGATAAGCTTTACCCACTCAAGTGAATGAGTAGATGGCATCCTAGGTAGAGAAGTCTCCGACATACTTGACAAAGTGTACTCAACTCCCGTCCATCCTTTTCGAAGGGCTTCTACTTCCACATCATTTGGAGACTCAATCAGAGAAGAGTCTTCATATTCAAGGAGCTCATTTGCGGATGCAGATTCTTCACTAGAAGGGCTTGATTCATGATCCTCATCACTAAGGGAACTTACTTCTTGATCTATCCCATCCAAGTCTTCATAGGGAATATGCCATGGAGGTTGTGCACTGGCCTTCTTGGCATCAATTTCAATCTTATTGGAGGAGTACTCTACAACTCTAGATTCTCATGGAGGTTCAGCATCTCCTAAATCTTCAACCACTTCTTCCTCTGCAACTAGTATGGCTTCCTCCACTTGTTCCAATACAAAGCCATGTTCCTCATTGTCCACCGGAGTTTCTAGTGTCTCCTTCATGCTACGTTCTTCTTTTGATTCTCCACATGTAGCCATGGTAGTACTTTAAGTGCTCAGATGTTGGGAAGCTAATTGATTTACTACCTCGGTCAAGGCAGTCACAAATTCTAGTACTCCCAGTTTCATCTCTCTTTGCCCTTGAAGAAGAACACCAAGAGTGTCATGCATTGAAGGTTGAGGTGGATATGAGGGCTCATTACTTGGGAGGAAAGGTTCATGATAACAGGGTGGTTTATCACTCTCCATCTTTTCCACTTGTTGCACAACACACTTCAATTCCTTGTTCTCAAGTTGAGATTTTTTAGCCATGAAAGCTTCGGGTGCTATTCGAATTACCGCTCGGTTCAATTGATGCAGGGTTGCTTGAAATTGATCCATTGTTTTCTTGAGACGATCCCTTGACTCTTGTTCTGCTCGGACATTATAAATAGGATCATAAGGCTCTTGGATTGATGGATATGGATGTGGTGTATATGGAGGTGGTGGTCCTTGGCAGTAACTGGGGTTAGAATTGGGGTGGATCTATGTATGGCTCATATGGCTCATAGGGTGGTTGATATGGTGGATAAGGGTTAGAATCATGTGATGGTGTTTGGTAGTAGGGGGCTTGTGAGTATGGTGGTCCAGAGTTGTGTTGAGGAGGTGGTTCATAAGCATATGGTGGGACTTGTTGGTAAGGGGTTCACCATATTCATCATCTTGGTACGCTCCCTGGAATGGCTCTTGACCATAGTAATTTGGTGGAGGTTGGTTGTCACGAAGAGGTCCACCATAACTATTGTCTTGGTATACATCACAGAATGGTTGATGCTTATAGCGCATTGGAGGGGGTTGTTGCCAAGAGGGTTGATCAAATCCTTGTGGCTCCTCCTATCTTTGTTTCTTCCAACCTTGATGCCTATTTTCATTATAGTTTCCATTCCTTACAACAACATTGGAACCAAACTTGAAACGATATGGGTGAGAACTCATAGCAGCTAATAAAAATTAAAAACGAAAAATAGAAACAAATAAACAGGTAAAAGAAAATATTTACAATAACCAATAATAAGGCACACGTTTGCAATTTCCCGGCAGCGACACCATTTTGACGATCGGATTCTTGCCATTAAAGAAATTCATAAAAATAATCGCGTTGCAAGTATAGTTTCTAAACCAACAGAAAATCCTTTTGTACAAAAACTTTGGTTGTCACAAGTAACAAAACCCAATAAAATTTATAACCGAAGTATTCAAACCTCGGGTCCTCTTCTCACGGAATTGCAGGGAAGTATGATTTATTATTGGTTATGGAAAATTGTGTATTTTTGGGTTTTTAAAATAAGGAACAAGTAATTTAAATGGCAAGAGAAATAAATTAATAATTAGAAAGAAAACTCTTGGCAAGGTATAAGAACTGGAAATCCCATCCTAGTTATCCTTATCAGGTGTGATGATAATTGTTATTGCTTCCACTTAGTTAACCCTTACTAAATACAGGAAAGTCAAGTGGACCAAACAATTTGATCCTCAAGTCCTAGCCAACTCCTGTGGAAAGACTAGCTTTAGAGGGATCCAAATCAATCAGCAATCCCAATTTCCAATCAACTACTGAGTTTGATAACTCAAGTGTCACCAATTACTCAACCAAAGCCAAAAGGGAAGAAAATCTACTCGAATGAAAATAATTTGGATTAATTAGAAGCATTAATAACATAAATTAAAGAAAGTAATCATAAATCTGAAATACCTCAATATGTATTAATTAAGAAAATCAATCCTAACATGGAGTTCATAAACCAAATTGAAAAGATAAATAACAATTAAAGTAATAGAATAAATAAAAGTAAAAAATAAATTAAAGGAACATTGAACCTGTGATTGAAGAAATAACCATAAGCTAAAAGGAATCCTAATCCTAAAAACCTAAGAGAGAGGAGAGAGCCTCTCTCTCTAAAACTATATCTAAAAACTAAAATTGTGAATTATGAATGTTGTTTATGTTCTGTTGTGTCTGTATGAATGGATTGATTTTCCCACTTTATAGCCTCTAATCTGTATTTTCTGGGCCGAAAACTGGGTCAAAAACAGTCCAGAAATCGCCCCCAGCGATTTCTGGTACGTATAGGTCGCTGCAAAGTCACGCGGAAAGCGTGGATTGCATTTTTTCCAGGTCACGCATCCGTGTGATCCACGCATTCGCGTCGCCTGGCTTCGGGTTAGCTATAGCAAATTATATATTGTTGTGAAGCTCCGAATGTTAGCTTTCCAACGCAACTAAAACCGTATCATTTGGACTTCCGTAGCTCAAGTTATGACCGTTTTAGTGCAAAGAGGTCAGGCTGGACAGCTTGAGCAGTTCGTTCAGCTTCTTGGATTCCTTCTAGTTTTGCATGCTTCCTTTCCATCCTCTAAGCCATTCCTGCCCTATAATCTTTGAAAACACTTAACACACATATCAAGGCATCGAATGGTGATAAGAGGGAATTAATTTTTGGTAATCTAAAGGCTTGGGAAGCAAGTTTCCAATAATAGATCAAAATTAGGAAGGAAAATATAAAACCATGCAATTTATATGAATAAGTGAGTAAAGAGTTGATGAAAACCACTCACATTAGCACAAGATAAACCATAAAATAGTGGTTTATCGGGGACCTTCCCATCTAGATCTCAACTTTCCTGGCATGAGTCTCAGCCTGGAGTTGTAAAGGAGAACCAGATCTCCCGGTCTGAAATCTCTTCTTTTGATATGCTTGTCATGCACGACCTTCACCTTTTCTTTGTATAATCTGGAGTTATCATAAGCTTCAAGTCGAAGAGTCTCCAGTTCTGCCAGTTGCAGCTTCCTTTAAGTATCAGCTTTCTCAAATCCCATGTTGCGTTCCTGCACAGCCCAGAAAGCCTTGTGTTCCACCTCTACTGGAAGGTGGCAAGCCTTTCCGTACACTAAGCGGAAGGGACTCATCCCAATGGGTGTCTTGTACGCTGTCCGATACGCCCAGAGCGCATCAACAAGTCTGGTGCTCCAGTCCTTCTTATGAGGCTTTACTATCTTCTCCAGAATGTGCTTTATTTCTCTGTTAGATACCTCTGCTTGTCCATTGGTATGGGGATAGTATGCTGTTGCCACTTTGTGAACTATCCCATGTTTCTTCAGTAATCCTGCTAACCTCCTGTTACAGAAGTGAGTGCCTTGATCACTCACGATCGCTCGTGGTGATCCAAAGCGACAGATAATATGGTTTCTAACAAAGGAAACAACAGTGTTAGCATCATCAGTACGGGTAAGAATTGCTTCCACCCATTTAGAAATATATTCTACAGCTAACAGTATATAAAGGTAACCACTAGAGTTTGGAAATGGACCCATGAAGTCAATGCCCCAAACATAAAAAATTTCATAGAAAAGCATAATCTGTTGGAGCATCTCATCCCTCCTGGATATATTCTCAAACCTTTGGCATGGGGGACAGGATTTACAAAAGGTAGTAGCATCCTTAAAAAGAGTAGGCCACCAGAATCCACAGTCTAAAATTTTTCTAGCTGTTCTTTGAGGGCCAAAATGTCCTCCACTCTCAGAAGAGTGGCAGGCCTCTAAAATGGACTGGAATTCTAATTGAGGCACACACCTTCTAATTATCTGGTCAGCACCATACCTCCATAAATATGGGTCCTCCCATATATAATATTTAGACTCGCTTTTCAGATTGTCCCTTTGATGCTTAGTAAAATTAGGAGGGAAAGTATGGCTAACTAGATAATTAGGTACAGGTGCATACTAAGGAACTACTTCAGATACTGCGTGCAAGCTATCAAATGGAAAAGCATCATTGATAGGAGTGGAGTCAGTCTTAATGTGCTCAAGGTGACTTAAGTGTTTTGCCACTAAATTCTGGTTACCACTCCTATCCTTAATTTCTAAATCAAATTCCTGCAGCAACAGTATCCAACATATCAACCTTGGTTTGGAGTATTTTTTAGCTAATAAATATTTTAGAGCTGCAAGGTCCGAGTACACTACCACCTTAGTACCAAGTAAATAGGCTCGGAATTTATCCAGAGCAAAAACAATAGCTAGAACCTCTTTTTTAGTGGTAGTGTAATTAGACTGAGCAGCGTCTAAGGTCTTAGAAGCATAAGCAATTACAAAAGGATCCTTACCTTCGCGCTGAGCCAGTGCCGCTCCTACTGCATGGTTGGAGGCATCACACAGAATCTCAAAAGGCTGGCTCCAGTCTGGTCTTCTCACAATCAGAGCATGAGTCAAGGCAGTTTTCAGCTTATCAAATGCTTGCATGCAATCCTCACTGAACTTGAACTCAATATCTTTCTGCAGCAGTCTGTATAAAGGCAATGCTACCTTACTGAAGTCCTTGATAAATCTCCGGTAGAAACCTGCATGGCCAAGGAACGAACAGACTTCCCTCACGGAGGAGGGGTAAGATAAACTAGAAATAACATCCACCTTTGCTGGATCTACAGAAATACCAGTATTGGAGACGACGTGTCCTAGAACAATCCCTTGTTTTACCATAAAATACCATTTTTCAAAATTCAATACAAGGTTTGAACTAACACACCTGTCTAATACTCTAGCTAAACTATCCAAGCAAAGCTTAAAGGAATTACCATATACACTAAAATCATCCATAAAAACTTCCATACAGCTCTCGATAAGGTCTGAAAAGATACTTATCATGCATCTTTGGAAAGTAGCCGGTGCATTACTGGTACACAGAATCGTGATCTCACACTTTCATCACAACTCCGTGCAGCTGACCAGCAAGTGCACTGGGTCGTCCAAGTAATAAACCTTACGTGAGTAAGGGTCGATCCCACGGAGATTGTCGGCTTGAAGCAAGCTATGGTCATCCTTGTAAATCTTAGTCAGACGGATTCAAATGGTTATGAACCTCTGCTTTCCTATTGCCTTCTTCCCACCATGCGTTACTTCCTTCCATGGCAAGCTGTAGGATCCTCTCAGTGAAAATGGTCCTCTACGGTTTCTGCACGGCTAATCAACTGTCGGATTTTTCGTCTCAGATGAAAAATACCAGGCACAGCTACTGCATGGCTAATCATCTGTTGGTTCCCGCTAGCGTCGAAATAGAATCCATTGATCCTTTTGCACACTGTCACTTGCGCCCAACATTCGCAGGTTTGAAGCTCGTCACAATCATCCCTTCCCGGATCCTACTCGGAATACCACAGACAAGGTTTAGACTTTTCGGATCCCAGGAATGGTTGCCAATAATTCTAGCCTATACCACAAAGATACTAATCTCACGGACTCGGTCCGTGTATTAGATATCCAAGAGAATATACTCCAACTGTCGTCCAATGACTACGTTGAATATCATGTAGACCGCTTTGGGGTTGTCAGGCACGCGGATCTTGGCTAAGCGAGTAACGAAGATTGGGTGATTGTCACGGGTCACCCCTTCATTCTGAATTAACTGAATTAAGTACGAGAGTATATCTTGGAGAAGAAGTAGGCGTGAATTAAATAGAAAACAGTAGTAATTGCATTAATTCATGAAGAACAGTAGAGCTCCATACCTTAATCTATGGGGTGTAGAAACTCCACCGTTAAAAATACATAAGTGAATAGAGGTTTAGGCATGGCCGTTAGGCCAGCCTCTTAAAACATGAACAATGGTCAAAAGATGTTCCAAAGATCAAAAAAATGTAAAATAAATCTCTAAAAGTAGTTTTTATACTTGACTAGTAGCCTAGGGTTACAGAAAATGAGTAAGTAAGTGCAGATAGTGCAGAAATCTACTTTCGGGGCTCACTTGGTGTGCGCTTGGGCTGAACATTGAAGCTTTTTCGTGCATAGGCTATTTCTGGAGTTAAACGCTAGCTTTGGTGCCAGTTTGGGCATTTAACTCCAATTCTGGTGCCAGTTTGGGCGTTTTACGCCAAGATGTTTTAGGCTGTCTTTAAACGCCAGTTTGGGCCATCAAATCTCAGGAAAAGTATAAACTATTATATATTGATGGAAAGCCCAGGATGTCTACTTTCCAACACAATTGAGGTCGCACCAATTGGGATTCTGTAGCTCCGGAAAATCTACTTCGAATGCAGGAGGGTTAGAATCCAACAGCATCCACAGTCATTTTTCAGCCTCTGAATCAGATTTTTGCTCAGGTCCCTCAATTTCAGCCAGAAAATACCTGAAATTACAGAAAAACACACAAACTCATAGTAAAGTCCAGAAATTTGATATTTGAATAAAAACTAATAAAAATAAAATAAAAAGTAATTAAAACATACTAAAAACTATGCAAAAACAATGCCAAAAAGGGTATAAATTATCCGCTCATCACAACACCAAACTTAAATTGTTGCTTGTCCCCAAGCAACTGAAAACAAAATAGGATAAAAAGAAGAGAATATACAATGAATTCCAAACTTATCAATGAAAATTAGCTTCAATTAGATGAGCGGGGCTTGTAGCCTTTTTGCTTCTGAACAGTTTTGGCATCTCACTTTATACTTTGAAGTTCAGAATGATTGGCATCTATAGGAACTCAGAATTCAAGTAGTGTTATTGATTCTCCTAGTTCAGTATGTTGATTCTTGAACACATCTACTTTATGAGTCTTGGCCGTGACCCTAAGCATTTTGTTTTCCAGTATTACCACCGGATACATAAATGCCACAAACACATAACTGGGTGAACCTTTTCAGATTGTGAGTCAGCTTTGCTAAAGTCCCCAGATAGAGGTGTCCAAAGCTCTTAAGCACACTCTCTTTGCTTTGGACCACGACTTTAACCGCTCAATCTCAAGCTTTTCACTTGACACCTTCACGCCACAAGCACATGGTTAGGGACAGTTTGGTTTAACCGCTTAGGCCAGGATTTTATTCCTTGGGGCCCTCCTATCCACTGATGCTCAAAGCCTTGGATCCTTTTTCTACCCTTGCCTTTTGATTTAGAGTGCTATTGGCTTTTTCTGCTTGCTTTTTCTTTTTCTTTCCTTTTTTCTTTATTTTTTTATTTTTTTGCCATTTTTTTCCTATTTTTTTCCGCAAGCTTTTTCTATTCACTACTTTTTCTTGCTTCAAGAATCAATTTTATGATTTTTCAGATTATCAATAACATTTCTCTTTTTTCATTATTCTTTCAAGAGCCAACAATTTTAACATTCATAAACAACAAATTCAAAAATATGCACTATTCAAGCATTCATTTAGAAAATAAAAAGTATTGCCACCACATCAAAATAATTAAGCTAACTTCAAGATAGAATTTGAAATCATGTACTTCTTGTTCTTTTGCAATTAAAAACATTTTTCATTTTAAGAAAGGTGAAGGATTCATAGGACATTCATAGCTTTAAGACATAGGCACTAGACACTAATAATCATGTAATAAAGACACAAACATAGACAAAACATAAAGCATAATTTTCGAAAAATAGAAAAATAAAAACAAGGAAATTAAAGAACGGGTCCACCTTTGTGATGGCGGCTAGTTCTTCCTCTTGAAGATCTTATGGAGTGCTTGAGCTCCTCTATGTCTCTTCCTTGCCTTTGTTGTTCCTCCCTCATGGCTCTTTGGTCTTCTCTAATTTCATGGAGGAGGATGAAATGCTCTTGGTGCTCCATCCTTAGTTGTCCCATGTTGGAACTCAGTTCTCCTAGGGAGGTGTTAATTTGCTCCCAATAATTTTGTGGAGGAAAGTGCATCCCTTGAGGTATTTCAGGGATTTCATGATGAGGGGCTTCCTCATGCTCTTGTTGAGGTCCATGAGTGGGCTCTCTTGTTTGCTCCATCCTCTTCTTAGCGATGGGCTTATCTCCTTCAATGAGGATGTCTCCCTCTATGATAATTCCAGCTGAATTGCATAGGGTACAGATGAGATGAGGGAAGGCTAACCTTGCCAAGGTAGAGGGCTTGTCCGCCACCTTGTAGAGTTCTAGGGATATGATCTCATGAACTTCTACTTCCTCTCCAATCATGATGCTATGGATCATTATAGCCCAGTCTATTGTAACTTCAGACCGGTTGCTAGTATGAATGATAGAGCGTTGGATGAACTCCAACCATCCCATAGCCACGGGCTTGAGGTCAAGTCTTCTTAGTTGAACCGCTTGCCTCTTGAATCTCTCTTCCGTTGAGCTCTTTCCACACAAATGTTCCTAAGGATTTGGTCCAACCTTTGATCAAAGTTGACCCTTCTAGTGAAAGGGTGAGGATCTCCTTGCATCATTGGCAAGTTGAATGCCAACCTCACATTTTCCGGACTAAAATCCAAGTAATTCCCCCGAACCATTATGAGCCAATTCTTTGGGTTCGGGTTCATACTTTGATCATGGTTCTTAGTGATCCATGCAATGGCATAGAACACTTGAACCATTAATAATCTCATGTCGGATCTCCGGATACTCACTCTTTTTGAGTTTGAAGGGGACCTTGGGAATCACCTTCTTCTTGGCCACAATTTCATAGAAGTGTGATAGATATTTTGGAAAATGAATTCCAACATCCAAAACTCACCGGCAAGTGTACCGGGTCGCATCAAGTAATAATAACTCACATGAGTGAGGTCGATCCCACAGGGATTGAAGGATTGAGCAATTTTAGTTTAGTGATTGATTTAGTCAAGCGAATCAATTGTTGGTTTGAAGGGTTTGTAATTGACAGAAACTAAATTGCATGAAATGTAAATGGAGAGGGAAGAATTGCAGTAAATTAAAGAGAACAGAAAGTAGAAGTGCTGAATCTTAAAGAACAAGTAAATTAAATTGCAGAAACTTAAATTGTAAGAAATGTAAAAAACTAAATCCTAAAGTGCAAGAAATGTAAATGGCTTGAATTGTAAATGGGTTCAGGGAGCTGGGATTTCAGAAATTAAACAAGTAGAAGTGAATTGCAATAAACAGAAGAGTAAAAGGTGAATTGAAGTAAAGTGGATCTTAAACAGAAAAGTAAAAATGATTGAAGAATTAAAAACAGAAAGTAAATGTAGCTCAATTGCAGAAATTTAGAGGGAGATTGAAGATCTCAGGAGTGGAAGAGACTAGAAAACAAGTCTAGATCTCAAATCCTTCCTTGATCCAACAAGAACAATTGAAAAAGAAATGGAAAAGTAAGTTGCAGAAGTAGTAGAAGAGAGAAAGCAGTAAACAGAATTTGAAATGTAAATCAAAGTTTCTTAGAATTATGCAAAAAGATAAAATAAGAGATCTCAAGGTGAGATTGAAACAGAATTTCTTTAATTCTTCACCCAAGATCCAAAACAAGAAGTAAAGAGTGCTCAAGCAAGAACAAGGAAGAAGAGAGATCAATTCCCCTTCTAAGTTCTCAGAAATCCAAATTTAAAGTAAAACTCTCAAAATTACAAAAATGAAAATTCTCAAAGAAGCAAAAGGTTCTTTCTAAATCAAACTAACACTTATTTATACACTTCCTAATTTATATTAAAAGTTTGGGTGGGCTCTAAAATTTGGTGAAGAAATGAATTAATTTATATTTTTGATGGATTTTGGCCCATGGTGCACCTCCCAGGGGATGGCTAAGTTCAAATATCAAACTGAGCGCCCAATGTTACTTTATGTTGCCCAATTTGGTGCGCCCCAGCCTTGTTCAAGTTGCTCTTCAATAGAGCGCAGTTGGAAAATTGAACTGAGATCTATGTCTTGCCTTGGTGCGTCCCATTGTGCGTGTCTCAAGTTCCTGGACGTGTCACTTGCGCGCATGACAAGCTCCTTAGTGTGCTTCTTGTTGTGCCAAAGTGTGGGGGATGGGGGAAGAGTAGCGCTCAGTTGGTAAAACCAACTGAGCTCCCCATTGTAGCGCTTTGCCTTGGCTTCATGCTCCCAAGTTCGATTTTTGGTGGAAGCAAATGGATGCTAATTTCCTTGGAAGAGTGGATTGCTCCTTCCTTGCCTTTCATGAAGCTTCCTAGTTCGAACCATGGGAGAGCCATCTTGGCTCATTTTCTTTGCACCAAGAGTAGCGCTCCTCCCTTGTTCTCCATGGAGCTCCCAGGTTCGAATCCTAGCCAACTCACTTTGGCTTAATTTCCTTGCAAGCTTGGTAGCGTGAGGTTTCTTGTTCGAACCTTGGGGAAGGCTTTTTGGCCAATTCTTCTTGTTTTCCTTGCAAGGAGCGTTCCTTGCTTTCCTTGGGTCATGAGTTCGAGACCTTGAGGCTTCATTCCTTGGAATTGTGTCTTGAATTAATTTTGGAGAACCCCCGATAAAGCTCACTTAGTAAACTGAGCTTTATGTCCTTGCCTTGCTTTCTTTGATGCTCAGTTCACTAAGTTAACTGAGCTTTGTGCCTTGCTTTCTCCTTTTTTTCATCTGTGATGCTCGGTTCACTCACCCAACTTGGCTTCTTTCTTTCTTTGATGATGCCACGCTTTTCTTCTCTTGGGAACACTTCTTGCTTCCTTTGGGCACGCTCCTTAGGCCACGCTTTTCTTATTTTTTTTCTTTTCATCAACCAATCAAAGTATCACCAAATTCACAAAGTTTACAAAGTTTACAATTCATGATTTTGTATCAATTAAAGGGTGATTAGTTGATTCAACAAAACATGCAATTCCACTCCAAATTACTTACTTACAATGCAAGAAAGTTCATAAAACCTAATAAAAATAAAGAAAAAGACTAGTAAAACTAGGTTAAGATGACTTGTCATCACAACACCAAACTTAAAACTTGCTTGTCCCCAAGCAAGCATTATACATAAGAGAAGATAGAATGAAATAGAGAAGTATACATGTCCTTATTAAGAAGATAGTTGAACTTGGTTCATGGGATTTCATGTAGATCAATAGTAGCTCATTTATTACTTATTGTTAAACAAACAATGTTTCTTCAAAGATTCACTAAGGTTGCTGCTACAATGCCTTACTTTTTGCTTACTTCCCTTGTTAGCTTTTTCCTTCTTTCTTTTGCATTAGAGAGCTTATTACTTATTGAAGGCTTGGTGGCAAATGTTGCAGCAGCCTTTGGCTTAATTATACTCAACATTTCTTCACCACAGACACATGGCTCACCTTTTTCTTCCTAGGATCATTGATGCCCAGCATCTCTTTGGATAACTAAGTGTTTTGTAGCTAGGTTGCTCTTTATTGTGGACTTTCAGTTGGCAATCCCAAATCAGTTGATCTAAGTGGCCATGTTTTTAAATACTCCTTAGAACTTACTTATCCAAGCATATCCTCGTACAAAAACACCACAGGCATGTGTCCTAGGGTCCAAGCTATTGGTGTCTAGCCTTGTTGTTTGTTTCTTTGCCAATTCTTGGCTTTGTTCTTTCTTTTTCTTTCTGTTTTGATTCATTTTCAAGGGATTTTGATTAGTTCAAGGCTTCATAGCAGCAAACTAGTTTAGGCTTCAAAGAACATGTCATTATGCAGCATTTATTTTGTGAGCTAACAGTTGAATCAAACACATATCACCACTAGCTTTCATTCTAACTTGTGCAACATTAAACAATTACTTTTCTAAATCAAACATCTCTCTTTTATTCAAACAGCAAGGGGAACAAACAAAATACAAGCAAATAAAAGATGACAAGATTATGCAGATAGCCTATTCTAGCAAAAATTATGCATATAGCTTTCTTTAGCATGTACTTCCACTTGCAACTAAATGAACATTCTAGTCAGACATGAAGGAATCCCTAAATTAAAGCATTTCATAACAACAAGGATCAAGTATAGATACAACCTGTTGGGTTGCAGCTTTTCATTCTTCCTTCTATTATGCTCTTTCTGAATCATAATGCAAATGTTCTTTAATTTGTTGGCTGTTTTCCTGCATACTCCTCAAACGTTGCTTGCTTTTCAAGCCCTTTAGGTATTCGGTTAATCTGCCAAGCTTGTTTATGGGCTTTTGAACTTACTTTGGTGTGTGAACACCAAACTTAGTTCCTTGCCAATATTTCTCATGCAACGATTAAACTATCTGTGAAATCCTTTTTCCTAGCTAAAGGTAATAAAACTAAAAACTATGAAATAGCAAATAGTTAACTAGTTTATCTAAATGTTTGAAGCTAGCATTTTGCAGAAAGTGAGAATGCATTTTATGATGAGATTTTGTTGGAACACCAAACTTAGAATCCTTCATTCTCCCTTATATTGTTTTGGTGTGCAACACCAAACTTAGCTTCTTACAATATAGATAAAGCTAATTAACCTTTTTATTAAAATAGTTATGAGAAGAAAACTACCTCAGGTTGGGTTGCCTCCCAACAAGCGCTTTTTTATTGTCATTAGCTTGACATCCTTCATTCTTGCTTAGCTCAGGTTCTGAACCTCTTTTTCCTTGTCCCATTGCCCTCCTAAGTAAGGCTTTACTCTGTGCCCGTTTGCTGTGAAATGACTCTGTGTAGCTTCATCTAGCAAATCAAGACTTCCATAAGGAAAAACCTTTGTCACTAGATATGGGCCAGTCCATTTGGACTTGAGCTTGCTAGGAAAAATCTTGAGCCGTGAATTGTACAGGAGTACTTGCTGTCATGGTTTGAACTCTTTCTTTAAAACCTTCCTGTCATGCCACCTTTTGGCCTTTTCCTTGTATATCTTAGCATTTTCATAGGCTTCTAGCCTAAATTCATCGAACTCATTTAATTGTAGTAACCTCTTCTCCCCTGCTGCCTGAGAATCAAGGTTGGGGAGTTTAGTAGCCCAAAAAGCTCTGTGTTCAAGCTCTACAGGGAGATGGCATGATTTTTCATACAATAGCTGAAAGGGGGACTTTCCAATGGGAGTTTTGAAAGATGTCCTGTATGCCCAGAGTGCATCTTCTAGCTTCCTAGCGCAATATTTTCTTGTGCTTCCCACTGTTTTCTCTAAGATCTTCTTCAACTCCCTATTTGCTAATTCAGCCTGGCCATTAGTTTGGGGGTGGTATGGTGTGGCTACTTTATGTATTACTCCATATTTGTGGAGGAGTTTCTCCATCTGTTTGTTGCAGAAATGACCACCACCATCGCTAATAAGACCCTTGGGCACTCCATATCTAGTGAAAATGTGCTTCTTAATGAATTGAAGGATAATCTGTGCATCACAGGTGGTTGTGGCTATGGCTTCCACCCACTTTGAGACATACTCCACTGCCACCAAGATGTATCTGAAAGAGTAGGAAGGAGGAAAGGGTCCCATGAAATCAATGCCCCATAAGTCAAATAGCTCCACTTCCAGGATGAAATTTTGAGGCATCTCATTCCTTCTTGTCAATCCTCCAGCTCTTTGGCATTCATTGCATTGGTGAACAAACTCTCTAGCATCCTTAAAGATAATTGGCCAATAGAAGCCACTCTGCAGTACCTTTGCAGTCGTTCTCTCTGGTCCAAAGTGTCCACCGTATGCTGAACCATGACAATGCCACAATATGTCCTTCATTTCATTTTTAGGGACACACCTCCTAATCATTCCATCAGAGCATCTCTTGAATAAAAAAGGTTCGTCCCACAAGAACTTCCTTGCTTCATTGAGTAGCTTCTTCACTTGTTGCTTGATAAATTCTTGAGGTATTTTCCTTCCTACTTTGAAATTTGCTATGTCAGCAAACCAAGGTGTTTGTTGAACTTGGAGAAGGTGCTCATCAGGGAAATTCTCATTTACTTACTGTGGTCTATCTTGCTTGGCTTCTTGTGGCACTCTTGATAGATGATCTGCTACTTGATTTTCACTTCCCTTTTGATCTCTCACTTCAATATCAAATTCTTGTAGCAGCAGCACCCATTTAATAAGCCTTGGCTTTGAGTCCTATTTAGACATTAAATACTTGAGGAGCAGCATGGTCAGTATACACTATAACCTTTGAACCAATCAAGTATTGCCTAAACTTATCAAATGCATATACAATTGCTAAAAGTTCTTTCTCAGTGGTGGTATAATTTTTCTGTGTTTCATTTAACACCTTACTGGCATAATATATGACATGGTGCAGCTTGTCTTTCTTTTGCCCCAGTACAGCACCAATAGCAAGGTTACTTGCATCACACATAAGTTCAAAAGGTAAGTTCCAATCAGGGGGTGTGATAATTGGTGTTGTAATGAGTTTTCTCTTTAGAGTTTCAAAGGCATGTTTACAGTTGACATCAAAGATAAAGAGGGTATCAATCATTAGTAAATTGCTCAATGGTTTTGCTATTTTTGAAAAATCTTTGATGAACCTCCTAAAAAAGTCAGCATGCCCAAGGAAACTCCTTACTGCTTTCACATTAACAGGTATAGGGAGTTTTTCAATAATTTCTATTTTAGCTTTATCAACTTTTATACCTTTACATGACACTTTATGCCCAAGAACTATTCCTTCCGGAACCATGAAATGGCATTTCTCCCAATTCAATACCAGGTTAGTTTCTTGGCATCTTTTCAAAACAAGAGTTAAATGATGCAAGCAAGTGTTAAATGAATTGCCAAAGACAAAAAAATCATCCATGAAGACTTCTAAAAATTTTTCCACCATATCAGAAAAAATGGAAAGCATACACCTTTGAAAGGTGGCCGGGGCATTGCATAGCCCAAAGGGCATCCTCCTGTAGCGAAAACTCCAAATGGGCATGTGAAGGAAGTCTTCTCTTGATCCTTGGGATCCACCACTATTTGATTGTACCCAGAGTATCCATCCAGGAAGCAGTAGTAAGCATGGCCTGCCAATCTTTCCAACATTTGATTAATGAAGGGCAGAGAAAAGTGATCTTTTCTTGTGGCATCATTCAGTCTCCTATAATCTATGCACATTTTCCACCCAGTCACTATCCTGGTAGGAATCAACTCATTCTTCTCATTGGTGATGACTGTTATTCCTCCCTTTTTTGGTACAACTTGAACCGGACTCACCCATGAGCTGTCCGAGATTGGAAAGATTATCCCAGCATTCCATAGCTTCATCACTTCTTTTTGAACCACCTCTTTCATGGTTGGGTTGAGTCTTCTCTGAGGTTGAACCACAGGTTTTGACTCTTCTTCCAATAAAATTTTATGCATACAGATGGCAGGGCTAATGCCTTTGATATCCTCAATTGTCCAGCCCAAGGCTGTTTTATGAGCCTTTAATACTTCAATCAACTTTGTTTCCTCCTCCCTGTTTAAGGATGAGTTTATGATTACTGGCAAGGCTTCTGCTTCCCCAAGAAATACATATTTGAGGTGAGGAGGGGTAGGCTTCAACTCTTGTTTTGGCTTATCCTCTTCATTGTCTTCAATGGATATTTCTACCACTTCCTCTTCTTGCTCCTCCTGATGCTTTTGATAGTTGTCCTCAAATATTTCTTTTACCAAGCTTTCTATCACATCCACCTTCATGAAATTTTCTTGGTTAGAGGGATGTTGCATTGATTTGAAAACGTTGATGACCATTTGCTCATTATGCACCCTGAAGGTCATTTCTCCTTTCTCTACATCAATAATGGTTCTTGCTGTAGCTAGAAATGTTCTTCCCAAGATGATTGAGTTATTTTCCTCTCCTTCTATGTCCAAGATCACAAAGTCTGCAGGGAAGATAAACTCTCCAACCTTCACTAGTATATTTTCCACAATTCCATTGGATGTCTTGATTGATCTATCAGCCATCACTAGTGACATCCTAGTTGGTTTGATTTCTTCTATAGCAAGCTTTCTCATCAATGAGAGGGGCATCAAGTTGATGTTGGCACCTAAATCGCATAGAACGTTTTCCAATGTCATCTTGCCTATGGTGCATGAAACCACAAAACTCCCTGGATCTTTGAGCTTTGGTGGGATACCCCTTTGGATCACAGCGCTACATTCTTCAGTGAGCATAATGGTCTCCTTTTCTTGCCAACTTCTCTTTTTGTTTATAAGCTCCTTCAAGAATTTGGCATATAGGGGCATTTGCTCAAGTGCCTCAGCCAGGGGTATGTTGATCTCCAATTTCTTGAAGATTTTGAGAAATTTAGGAAAGTGTTGGTCCTTAGTCTCCTTGTTTAACCTTTGGGGATATGGTAATGGAGGTGTGAAGTTCACTCCCTGCCTATAGTCCTTAGTTGGCTCTTCAATTGCTTCCTTCCCTTTTCTTGAAATTTTTGGCTGTTCCTCCTTTTCTTGATCCTGCTTTGAAGTTTGGTTGCTTGCTGTTACATTTTCATCATTGGCTTCCTCTTTCTCACCTTGTTTCTTATCATTTTCCTTTGGCTTCTTGGTCGCTTCCTCATTCTTCACCAAGATCTTTCCACTCCTTAGTTGTATAGCTTTGCATTCCTCCTTTGGATTAGGAATGGTGTCGCTTGGGAGTGAGCTCAAAGGTCTCTCCATAGCAATTTGCTTGGAAAGCTGTCCAATCTGCCTCTCCATATTCTTCATGGAAGCCTCTTGGTTCTTTGTTGTCATCTCTTGGTGCTTCATCATTTTCTCCATTAAGATCTCCAAGTTGGTGATCCTTTGAGAGTCTTGTGAGATTGGTTGGTTGTAGGGTGTTGAGGGTTGAGGATAAGTGTTTTGATTGGAGGCTTGGTTATTGGATGGATGATGGTTAGAGTTGGGATAAGTGTTTTGTGGTTTTCTATATGTGTTTTGGTTATTGTTTTGCTGGTTGTTGTGATTTGTGTTTTTCCAACTGTTTTGGTTTGAGTTTCTTTGCCATGGTTGTTGAGTTTGATTGTGATTGTCTCCCCATCTGAGGTTGGGGTAGTTCTTCCATGAGGGGTTGTAAGTGTCACCATAAACCTCATTTGTCCCAGAATTTTGATTGTGCATGTACTGGACTTGTTCTTGCTGTTGATCCTCTTGAGTTTCTTCATTTGTCCCCCATGTGGATGATGATTGGCTTGTGTTGACTACTGCAACTTGGAGGCTATCAATCCTTTTGGCCATTTGCTCAAATTGTTGTTGAATTTGCTGCTGCATCATTTTGTTTTGAGCTAAGAATGAGTCTACTCCTTCCAACTCCATCACTCCTTTTCTTTGTGATGGTTGGCGTTGCCTTTGGTGAGAAAAGAAATACTGATTGTTAGCCACCATATCAATGAGATTTTGAGCTTTCTCTGCAGTTTTCATCATTTGTAGAGAACCTCCTGCTGAATGATCAAGAGCCTATTGAGATTTCAATGTCAACCCTTCATAAAAATTCTGCAATCTGTCCCATTCATTGAACATTTCAGGAGCGCACTTCCTGATTAGAGCCTTGTATCTCTCCCATGCCTCATAGATAGGTTCAGTGTCCATTTTTGTGAATGTTTGCACTTCAGTCTTCAACCTAATGATCCTTTGAGGTGGATAAAATTTGGCAAGGAACTTGCTCACTAGATCATCCTAATTGTTGATGCTATCTCTTGGGAAAGATTCCAAACATTGAGTGGCTTTGTCTTTGAGAGAAAATGGAAATAGCAGTAGCTTATAGCTGTCAGGATGCACACCATTGATTTTGACAGTGTCACAAATTCTCAAGAAGGTAGACAGATGTTGGTTCGGATCTTCAAGTGGTCCTCCTCCATAAGAACAATTATTTTGAACCAAGGTGATTAGTTGTGGCTTCAGTTTAAAGTTATTTGCATTAACATTTGGGGTAAGAATGTTACTCCCACAATGTCTAGGATTTGCAAATGTGTAGGAAGCTAAAACTCTTCTCTGTGGAAGATTGTTGTTGTTATTGGCAGCTCCTCCTTATGGATTTGTTGGGTTTGTTGAGTGTTCCTCCATATCTTGGAACTCTTCTTCTGAGTTCTCTTCTCCAACAATGCCTTTCCCTCTTTCAGCCCTTCTTAATCTCTTGAGGGTTCTTTCGTCTTGTTCATAAAAGGTGGGTATGGCTCCTCTTGTCCCTGACATACAAACCAAACATAAAAATCACAAAAAACCAGAAAAGCAATAACACTTCAATCCATTTCTGGAGTGAGTTTTAGTTAGCTTAAGCAAAAATTCAAACAGTTAGTGTGTTAGTTAAAAATTAAAGAACAGAAGAGAAAAAGTGCTTGATCTAGACCTCCACTTCATTTAATTATTGTCAATCTAATCAATCCCCGGCAACGGCGCCAAAAACTTGATGGATATTTTGGAAAATGAATTCCAACATCCAAAACTCACCGGCAAGTGTACCGGGTCGCATCAAGTAATAATAACTCACATGAGTGAGGTCGATCCCACAGGGATTGAAGGATTGAGCAATTTTAGTTTAGTGGTTGATTTAGTCAAGCGAATCAATTGTTGGTTTGAAGGGTTTGTAATTGACAAAAACTAAATTGCATGAAATATAAAGGGAGAGGAAAAAATTGTAGTAAATTAAAGAGAACAGAAAGTAGAAGTGCTGAATTTTAAAGAACAAGTAAATTAAATTGTAGAAACTTAAATTGCAAGAAATGTAAATAACTGAATCTTAAAGTGCAAGAAATGTAAATTGCTTGAATTGTAAACGGGTTCAGGGAGCTGGGATTTCAGAAATTAAACAAGCAGAAGTGAATTGCAATAAATAGAAGAGAAAAAGGTGAATTGAAGTAAAGTGGATCTTAAACAGAAAAGTAAAAATGATTGAAGAATTAAAAACAGAAAGTAAATGTAGCTCAATTGCAGAAATTAAGAGGGAGATTGAAGATCTCAGGAGTGGAAGAGACTAGAAAACAAGTCTAGATCTCAAATCCTTCCTTGATCCAACAAGAACAATTGCAAAAGAAATGGAAAAGTAAGTTGCAGAAGTAGTAGAAGAGAGAAAGCAGTAAATAGAATTTGAAATGTAAATCAAAGTTTCTTAGAATTATGCAGAAAGATAAAACAAGAGATCTCAAGGTGAGATTGAAACAGAATTTCTTCAATTCTTCACCCAAGATCCAAAACAGGAAGTAAAGAGTGCTCAAGAAAGAACAAGGAAGAAGAGAGATCAATTTCCCTTCCAGGTTCTCAGAAATCCAAATTTAAAGTAAAACTCTCAAAATTACAAAAATGAAAATTCTCAAAGAAGCAAAAGGTTCTTTCTAAATCAAACTAACACTTATTTATACACTTCCTAATTGAGATCTAAGAATTTGGATGGGCTCTAAAATTTGGTGAAGAAATGAATTAATTTGGATTTTTTATGGATTTTGGCCCATGGTGCACCTCCCAGGGGATGGCTCAGTTCAAATATCAAACTGAGCGCCCAATGTTGCTTTATGTTGCCCAATTTGGTGCGCGCCCAGCCTTGTTCAAGTTGCTCTTCAATAGAGCTTAGTTGGAAAATTGAACTGAGCTCTATGTCTTACCTTGGTGCGTCCCATTGTGCGTGTCTCAGCTTCCTGGCCGTGTCACTTGCGCGCATGACAAGCTCCTTAGTGTGCTTCTTGTTGTGCCAAAGTGTGGGGGATGGGGAAAGATTAGCGTTCAGTTGGGAAAACCAACTGAGCTCCCAATTGTAGCGCTTTGCCTTGGCTTCATGCTCCCAAGTTCGATTCTTGGTGGAAGCAAATGGATGCTAATTTCCTTGGATGAGTGGATTGCTCCTTCCTTGCCTTTCATGAAGCTTTCTAGTTCGAACCTTGGGAGAGCCATTTTGGCTCATTTTCTTTGCACCAAGAGTAGCGCTCCTCCCTTGTTCTCCATGGAGCTCCCAGGTTCGAATCCTAGCCAACTAACTTTGGCTTAATTTCCTTGCAAGCTTGGTAGCGTAAGGTTCCTTGTTCGAACCTTGCGGAAGGCTTTTTGGCCAATTCTTCTTGTTTTCCTTGCAAGGAGCGTTCCTTGCTTCCCTTAGGTCATGAGTTCCAGACCTTGAGGCTTCATTCCTTGGAATTGTGTCTTGAATTAATTTTGGATAACCCCGATAAAGCTTACTTAGTGAACTGAGCTTTATGTCCTTGCCTTGCTTTCTTTGATGCTCAGTTCACTAAGTTAACTGAGCTTTGTGCCTTACTTTCTCCTTTTTTCCTCTGTGATGCTCGGTTCAATCACCCAACTTGGCTTCCTTCTTTCTTTGATGATGCCACGCTTTTCTTCTCTTGGGCACGCTTCTTTCTTCCTTTGGGCAAGCTCCTTAGGCCACACTTTTCTTATTTTTTTTCTTTTCTTCACCTACAAGTAATCAATTCAACCAATCAAAGTATCACCAAATTCACAAAGTTTACAATTCATTCATAATTCAATTAATTTTTGCTTAAACTTCATGATTTTGTATCAATTAAAGGGTGGTTGGTTGATTCAACAAAACATGCAATTCCACTCCAAATTACTTACTTACAATGCAAGAAAGTGCATAAAACCTAATAAAAACAAAGAAAAAGACTAGTAAAACTAGGCTAAGATGAATTGTCATCAAAGTGGTCTTGATGGACCTTTGAGATGAATCTCTCCATCTCTCATGACTCGGATGTGGAAGCAATTGCCTTCCCTTTCCTCTTTCTAGAGGTTTCTCCGGCCTTAGGTGCCATTGATGGTTATGGAAAAACAAAAAAGCTTAGCTTTTCCCACACCAAACTTAGAATGGTTGCTCGTCCTCGAGCAAAAGAAGAAAGAAATGAGTATAAGAAGAAGAAATGGAGGAGATAGAGGGAGATGAGGAGATGGAGTAGAAGAAGAAGAAATGGGGAAGAGGGTAGGATTTGATAGGTGAAGGGTATTTGGGGAAGAGTGTTATGAAAATGTGTGAAGAGGAGAGAAGAAGATGTGGGGTAGGTGGGGATCCTGTGGGGTTCACAGATCCTGAGGTGTCAAGGAATTCTGCTCCCTGTACCAATCTGGCATTTAAACGCCCACTGTGTGCCAATTCTGGCATTTAACGCTAGCTCTGCTACCTTTCCTGGTGTTAAACGCCAGCCTGCTGCCAATTTCTGGCGTTAAACGCCAGCCAGATGCCCATTTCTGGTGTTTAACACCAGCCAGATGCCAAACAGCCCTTTCTGGCGTTAAACGGCTAGAGTGCTGCCCATTCTTGCGTTTAACGCCCAGAATGTTGCCAGGCTGGCGTTAAACGCCCATTCTGCTATCCTTACTGGCGTTTAAATGCCAGTAAGCCTGTCTTCCAGGGTGTGCTATTTTTGATGCTGTTTTTCATTCTGTTTTTGATTTTTCATTTATTTTTGTGACTTCACATTATCATCAACCTAAAGAAAATAATAAAATAACAATAGAAAATAAATAAATATGATTAAATAACATTGGGTTGCCTCCCAACAAGCGCTTCTTTAATATCAATAGCTTGACAGTGAAGCTCTTAGGGAACTTCACATAGACTCAGAGCTTAGTGGTGGCCTTCCAACACCAAACTTAGAAGTTGAGTGTGGGGGCTCTGTTTGACTCTGTACTGAGAGAAGCTTTTCATGCTTCCTCTCCATGGTTACAGAAGAAGATCCTTGAGCCTTAAACACAAGGCAGTCCTCATTCAATTGAAGGACTAATTCTCATCTGTCCACGTCAATCACAACCCTTGCTGTGGCTATGAAGGGTCTTCCAAGGATGATGGATTCATCTTCATCCTTCCTAGTGTCTAGGATTATAAAATTAGCAGGGATGTAAAAAGCTTCAACCTTCACTAAGACATCCTCTACAAGTCCATAAGCCTGTTTCCTTGAATTGTCTGCCATCTCGAGATTCTTGCAGCTTGTACCTCAAAGATCCCTAGTTTCTCCATTACAGAGAGTGGCATGAGGTTTATACTTGACCTAAGGTCACACAGAGCCTTCTTAAAGGTCATGGTGCCTATGATACAAGGTATTAAGAACTTTCCAGGATCTGGTTTCTTTTGAGGTAATTTCTGTTGAACCAAGGTATTTAGTTCATTGATGAGCAATGGAAGTTCATCCTCCCAAGTCTCATTACCAAATAACTTGGCATTCAGCTTCTTGATTGCTCCTAAATACTGAGCAACTTGCTCTTCAGTAATATCTTCATCCTCTTCAGAGGAAGAATACTCATCAGAGCTCATGAATGGCAATAGTAAGTTCCGTTGAATCTCTATGGTCTCTGTATGAGCCTCATATTCCTTTGGTTCCTCAATAGAAAACTCCTTAGTGGCCAGTGAACGTCCATTGAGGTCTTCCTTACTGGCATTCACTGCCTCTTCCTACTCTGTGCATTCGGCCATGTTGGGTATATTAATGGCCTTGCACTCTCTCTTTGGATTCTCTTCTGTATTGCTTGGGAGAGTACTAGAAGGGATTTTAGTAACTATTTTACTTAGCTGACCTACTTGTGCCTCCAAATTTCTGATGGAGGACCTTGTTTCAGTCATGAAACTGTGAGTGGTTTTACTTAGATCAGAGATTATGGTTGCTAAGTCAGAGAGGCTCTACTTAGAATTCTCTGTCTGTTGCTCAGAAGATGATGGAAAAGGCTTGCTATTGCCAAATCTATTTCTTCCACCATTATTATTGAAGCCTTGATTAGTCTTCTGTTGATCCTTCCATGAGAAATTTGGATGATTCCTCCATGAAGGATTATAGGTGTTTCCATAGGATTCTTCTATGTAATTCACCTCTTCCATTGTAGGATTCTCAGGGTCATAAGCTTCTTCTTTAGAGGAAGCTTCTTTAGCACTGCCGGATGCAGCTTGCATTCCAGTCAAGCTTTGAGAAATCATATTGACTTGCTGAGTCAATATTTTATTCTGAGCCAATATGGCATTCAGAGTATCAACCTCAAGAATTCCTTTCTTCTGAGTCACCCCATTATTCACAAGATTTCTTTCAGAAGTGTACATGAACTGGTTATTTGCAAGCATTTCAATGAGTTCTTGGGCTTCTGCAGGCATCTTCTTCAGATGAAGAGATCCACCAATAGAGTGATCCAATGACATCTTGAACAATTCAGACAGACCATCATAGAATATACATAAGATGCTCTATTCTGAAAACATGTCAGAAGGACACCTTCTGATCAATTGCTTGTATCTTTCCCAAGCTTCATAGAGGGATTCACCTTCCTTCTGTCTAAAGGTTTGGACTTCCACTCTAAGCTTGCTCAACTTTTGAGGTGGAAAGAATTTAGCCAAGAAAGCATTGACCAACTTTTCCCAAGAGTTCAGCCTTTTTTTAGGTTGTGAGTCCAACCATATCCTAGCTCTGTCTCTTACAGCAAAGGGGAAAAGCATAAGTCTGTAGACCTCAAGATTAACCCCATTGGTCTTAACAGTGTCACAGATTTGCAAGAATTCAGCTAAGAACTGATGAAGATCTTCCAATGGATGTCCATTGATGAGCGGATAATTTATACGCTTTTTGGCATTGTTTTTAGGAAGTTTTTAGTATAATTTAATTCGTTTTTAGTATATTTTCATTAGTTTTTTAGGAAAAATTCATATTTCTGGACTTTACTATGAGTTCGTGTGTTTTTCTATATTTTTAGGTATTTTCTGGCTGAAATTGAGGAAGCTGAGCAAAAATCTGATTTAGGCTGAAAAAGGACTGCTGATGCTGTTGGATTCTGACCTCCCTACCCTCAAAGTGGATTTTCTGGAGCTACAAGAATCCAATTGGCACGCTCCTAATTGCGTTGGAAAGTAGACATCCAGGGCTTTCCTGAAATATATAATAGTCCATACTTTGCTCAAGTTTAGACGATGCAAACTGGCGTTCAATGCCGGTTCTCAGCCCTATTTTGGCGTAAAACGCCAGCAACAGGTTACAAAGTGGAGTTCAATGCCCAAAACAGGTTACAAACTGGTGTTTAACTCCAGAAATAGCCTAGGCACGTGTAAATCTCAAGTCTCAGCCTCAACATACACCAAGTGGGCCCCAGAAGTGGATTTCTGCACTATCTGTCATAGTTTACTCATTTTCTGTAAACCTAGGTTACTAGTCTAATATTTAAACAACTTTTAGAGATTTATTTTGTACCTCATGACATTTTTAGATCTGAACTTTGTACTCTTCAACGGCATGAGTCTCTAAACTCCATTGTTGGGGGTGAGGAGCTCTGCTGTGTCTCGATGAATTAATGCAAGTACTTCTGTTTTCTATTCAAACACGCTTGTTTCTATCTAAGATATTCATTCGCATTTCAATATGATGAATGTGATGATCCGTGACACTCATCACCATTCTCAACCTATGAACGCGTGCCTGATAATCACTTCCGTTCTACATTAGATTGAATGAGTATCTCTTGGATTCCTTAATTAGAGTCCTCGTGGTATAAGCTAGAACCCATTGGCAGCATTCGTGAGAATCCGGAAAGTCTAAACCTTGTCTGTGGTATTCCGAGTAGGATTCAGGGATTGGATGACTGTGACAAGCTTCAAACTTGCGAGTGCTGTGCGTAGTGACAGACGCAAAAGGATAGTAAATCCTATTCCAGTATGATCAAGAACCTATAGATGATTAGCCGTGCGGTGACAGCGCACCTGGACCATTTTCATTAAGAGGACGGATGGTAGCCATTGACAACGGTGATCCACCAACATAGCTTGCCATAGGAGGAACCTTGCGTGCGTGAAGAAGAAGACAGGGGGAAAGCATCTCCAAAACTCCAACATATTCTCCATTACTGCATAACAAGTACTATTTAATCCATGCTTTTTAATTACTACCAATTAAAACTCAGAATTAGTGATATCCTGACTAAGAGTTACAAGATAACCATAGCTTGCTTCAAACTAACAATCTCCGTGGGATTCGACCCTTACTCACGTAAGGTATTACTTGGACGATCCAGTGCACTTGCTGGTTAGCTGTGCGGAGTTACAGAGGGTGATTGTAATTTCGTGCACCAAGTTTTTGGCGCCGTTGCCGGGGATTGTTTGAGTTTGAATAACTGACGGTGAATCTTGTTGCTTAGATTAGGAAAATTTTGTCTTTTGGGTCAGAGTCTTTTATTTTCTTTTCAAAAATCTTTCAAAAATATTATTTTTCTCTAGTAACATTTAGTTTTTTTTGTGAGTTTAGTGTCAATTTTTAAGTTTGGTGTCAATTGCATGTTCTTGTTGCTCTTGCAATTTCTCAAGTTGTTCTTGTTAGTTTCCTTGTTTGATCTTTAGTTTTTCTTGTTTTTGTGTCTTTCCTTGTTTCTTTTCTTGTGATTTTCGAAAATCTCAAAAAAAATTTTCAAAAAGTTTTCTAATTAACAAATTTTCAAAAACCATTTCAAAAACACATTAAATTTATAGCTCAATTGGCTAGAGCGTTGTGCTCATGTTCTTGGTAATTGGCTATCTTCTTTTTTTATAATTTTTCTTTGATTAAATCTTGTGCCAAACTTTAAGTTTGGTGTTTTCTTGTTAATCTTTCTTTAGTTTTCAAAAATTTTATTTTGGTTTTCTAAAAATTTTAAGTTTGGTGTTCTATTTTCATGTTCTTGTTGTTATTGTGAGTCTTCAAAGTGTTCTTAAGTCTTCCTTGTGTTTTGATCTTAAAATTTTTAAGTTTGGTGTTCGTTGGTGTTTTCCTTCCAAAATTTTCGAAACAAGGAGCATTAGATCTGAAAATTTTAAATTGTGTGTCTTTTGTGTGTTTTTCTCTTTCCTCATTAAATTCAAAAATATCTTTTCTCTTTAATTTAATTGATTTTCGAAATTTTCTTTCAAAAATTCAGATTTTTATTTAAAAACTTTCTATTTTATCTTATCTTAGTTTTAAAAATTCAAAATTCAAATCTTTCTCGAAAATCATATTCAAAAAAAAATTTCAAATCTTTTCAATTAGTTAGTCAATTCAACATTCAAATTTCTTTTTATTTTCCTTTCCTTTTAATTTTCGAAATCCATATTTTATTTTCTAATTATTTTACTCTATTTTACTTCAATTTTTTTCGGTTATTTTGAATCTAATAAAATAAAAATTTAAAAATATATTTTACTTGCAATTCACATCATCTCCCTTTCTCCATCATGGACTTAAGTGGAAATGAACAGTCCAGAAGGACTCTGGGGTTATATGCTAACCCCACTACTGCTTCATATGGGAGTAGTATCTGTATACCCTTTATCAGAGTCAGTAGTTTTGAGTTGAATCCTTAGCTCATTATCATGGTGCAGCAAAGTTGCCAGTATTCCGGTCTTCTACAGGAAGAACCTACAGAGTTTCTGGCACAATTTTTACAAATTGCTGACACAGTACGTGATAAAGAGGTAGATCAGAATGTCTACAGACTATTACTATTTCCATTTGCTGTAAAAGATCAAGCTAAGAGATGGTTAAATAACCAACCCAAGGCCAGCATAAGGATATGGAAACAGCTGTCTGAAAAATTCCTGAATCAGTATTTCCATCCAAAAAGGATGACACAGCTAAGGCTGGACATCCAAGGCTTTAAACAAGGAGATAATGAATTCCTTTATGATGCCTGGGAGAGGTACAGAGAGATGCTAAGGAAATGTCCCTCTGAAATGTTTTCAGAGTGGGTGCAGTTAGACATCTTTTACTATGGGCTTACAGAAAGAGCTCAGATTTCTCTAGACCACTCACCTGGTGGATCTATACACATGAGAAAGACAATTGAAGAGGCTCAAGAGCTCATTGATACAATTGCCAGAAATCAGCATCTGTACTTAAGAAGTGAATTTTCCATTAAAGAAGAAGCTAAAACAGTAACTGCTGAACCCATTCCTACAGAACAAGTTACTGAATTCAATCAGCAATTGGATATTCTAATAAAACAGCTGGCCAAATTCAAGGAGATGCTGCAAGACACAAGAATGGCCAACATGAATATAAAAGTACAGTTGAGGCAAACAAAACAGTAATTATCAAAACAGATAACAGAAGAGTGCCAAGCAGTCCAATTAAGAAGTGGGAAAACATTGAATACCCCACTTCAAAGCAGTAGGAAGCTAAGAAAAGAACAACTGACAGAAGATGAACAAACTGCCACCCAAAATCCCTCTGAGGACAGTAAGAGCCCAGAGAGGAATAATTCTGGCGTTCAAACGCCAGAAAAGGGTGAAAAGCTGGCGTTAAACGCCCAACCCATGCTCAGTTCTGGCGTTCAAACGCCAGAAACAGGCAAGGAGTTGGCATCAAATGCCCAAAGGGAGCTCAGTTCTGGCGTTCAAACGCCAGAAACAGGTAGGAATTGGGCGTTAAACGCCAATTCAGCTTCTAATCCTGGCGTTCAAACGCCAATGAGGAATTAGACACACACAAGTGCTGATAGTAACCTCTCTAAAAAGGCTTCTTCAACCACTTCTGTAGGAAATAAACCTGCAGCAACCAAGGTTGAGGAATACAAAGCCAATATGCCTTATCCTCAAAAACTCCACCAAGAGGAGCAGGATAAGCAATTTGCTCGCTTTGCAGACTATCTCAGGACTCTTGAAATAAAGATTCCGTTTGCAGAGGCACTTGAGCAAATACCCTCTTATGCCAAGTTCATGAAAGAGATCTTGAGTCATAAGAAGGATTGGAGAGAACCTGAAAGAGTCCTCCTCACTGAAGAATGTAGTGCAGTCATTCTGAAAAGCTTCCCAGAAAAGCTTAAAGATCCCGGGAGCTTTCTGATACCATGCGTATTAGAGGGTAATTGCACCAAGACAGCTTTATGTGATCTTGGAGCAAGCATCAACCTAATACCTGCATCCACCATCAGAAAGCTTGGTTTAACTGAAGAAGTTAAACCAACTAGGATCTGTCTTCAACTTGCTGATGGCTCTATTAAATACCCATCAGACGTGATTGAAGACATGATTGTCAGGGTTGGGCCATTCACCTTTCCCACTGACTTTGTGGTGCTGGAAATGGAGGAACACAAGAGTGCTACTCTCATTCTAGGAAGACCTTTCCTAGCAATTGGATGAACTCTCATTGATGTCCAAAAGGGGGAAGTGACCCTGAGGGTCAATGAGGATGAGTTCAAGTTAAATGCTGTCAAAGCCATGCAGCATCCAAATACACCAAAAGACTGTATGAAAGTTGATCTTATTGACTCTTTAGTAGAAGAGATTGGTGCACGAAATTGTGATCACATTAATGTAGTACTCTTTGTTATTGTATGGAATCATTATTATGGCTCTTTTCTATGTGTGGACACAACTCCGTTCAACTAACCAGCAAGTGTACTGGGTCGTCCAAGTAATAAACCTTACGTGAGTAAGGGTCGAATCCCACAAAGATTGTTGGCTTGAAGCAAGCTATGGTCACCTTGTAAATCTCAGTCAGGCGGATTTAAACATGATACTTTATTAGATTAAAATAAACAATAAAAAGGGATAGAGATACTTATGTAGATTCATTGGCAGGGATTTCAGATAAGCGAATGGAGATGCTTTTCGTTCCTCTGAACCTCTGCTTTCCTGCTATCTTCATCCAATCAGTCTTACTCCTTTCCATGGCTGGCTGTATGCAAGGGCATCACCGTTGTCAGTGGCTACATCCCCTCCTCTCAGTGAATCATATGCTCACGCACCCTGTCACGGCACGGCTATTCATCTGTCGGTTCCCGATCATGCTGGAATAGGATTCACCCTCTTTTTGCGTCTGTCACTAACGCCCAGCACTCGCGAGTTTGAAGCTCGTCACAGTCATTCAATCATTGAATCCTACTCAGAATACCACAGACAAGGTTTAGACCTTCCGGATTCTCTTGAATGCCGCCATCATTCTAGCTTATGCCACGAAGATTCCTGTTAGGAGATCTAAGAGATATTCATTCTAGCTTAATTCATGTAGAACAGAAGTGTTTGTCAGGCACGCGTTCATAGGGGAGATGGTGATGAGCGTCACACATAATCATCACCTTCATCACGTTCTTGGGTGCGAATGGATATCTTAGAAGAGAAATAAGAAGAATTGAATAGAAAATAGTAGTACTTTGCATTAATCTTTGAGGAACAGCAGAGCTCCACACCTTAATCTATGGAGTGTAGAAACTCTACCGTTTGAAAATACATAAGTGAAGGTCCAGGCATGGCCGAGATGGCCAACCCCCTAAAACGTGATCAAAGGATCATAAGGTAATCCAAAGATCCAAAGATTGTCAAAAAGACTAGTAAAAGGTCCTATTTATAATAAACTAGTTACTAGGGTTTACATGAGTAAGTAATTGATGCATAAATCCACTTCCGGGGCCCACTTGGTGTGTGTTTAGGCTGAGCTTAAGTGTAGCACGTGCAGAGGCCATTTGTGGAGTTGAACGCCAGTTTCTGTGCCAGTTTGGGCGTTCAACTCTGGTTTTGGATCCTTTTCTGGCGCTGGACGCCAGATTTGGGCAGAAGACTGGCGTTGAACGCCAGTTTACGTCGTCAATTCTTGGCCAAAGTATGGACTATTATATATTGCGCGAAAGCCCTGGATGTCTACTTTCCAACGCAATTGGAAGCGCACCATTTCGAGTTCTGTAGCTCCCGAAAATCCACTTTGAGTGCAGGGAGGTCAGAATCCAACAGCATCAGCAGTCCTTCTTCAACCTCTGAATCTGATTTCTGCTCAAGTCCCTCAATTTTAGCCAGAAAATACCTGAAATCACAGAAAAACACACAAACTCATAGTAAAGTCCAGAAATGTGAATTTAACATAAAAACTAATGAAAACATCCCTAAAAGTAACTAGATCCTACTAAAAATATACTAAAAACAATGCCAAAAAGCGTATAAATTATCCGCTCATCAGAGATCAACATGGATGAGAGTCTCGAATCAGAGCTAGAAGACATCTTTAAGGATGCTCAACCTGATTTGGAGGATTCAGAGGAAATAAAAGAGCCTCTAAAAATTCCTCAGGAAGAGGAAAAACCTCCTAAACCCGAGCTCAAGCCACTGCCACCATCCCTGAAATATGCATTTCTGGGAGAAGGTGACACTTTTCCGGTGATCATGAGCTCTACTTTAAATCCACAGGAAGAGGAAGCACTAATTCAAGTGCTAAGGACACACAAGACAGCTCTTGGGTGGTCCATAAGTGACCTTAAGGGCATAAGCCCAGCTAGATGCATGCACAAGATCCTATTGGAGGATGATGCTAAGCCAGTGGTTTAACCACAGAGGCAGCTAAATCTAGCCATGAAGGAAGTGGTGCAGAAAGAGGTCACCAAGTTACTGGAGGCTGGGATTATTTATCCTATTTCTGATAGCCCCTGGGTGAGCCTTGTCCAAGTTGTCCCCCAAAAGGGAGGCATGACAGTGGTTCATAATGAAAAAAATGAACTGGTTCCTACAAGAACAGTTACAGGGTGGCGCATGTGTATTGACTATAGAAGGCTCAATACAGCCACCAGAAAGGATCATTTTCCTTTACCATTCATAGACCAGATGCTAGAAATACTAGCAGGTCATGATTATTATTGCTTTTTGGATGGCTATTCATGCTACAACCAAATCGCAGTAGATCCCCAGGATCAAGAGAAAACAGCATTCACATGTCCATCTGGAGTATTTGCTTACAGAAGGATGCCATTTGGGCTGTGTAATACACCTGCAACCTTTCAGAGATGCATGCTCTCTATTTTCTCTGATATGGTAGAAAAATTTCTGGAAGTCTTCATGGATGACTTCTCAGTATATGGAGACTCATTCAGCTCCTGTCTTGATCACCTGACACTGGTTCTGAAAAGATGCCAAGAGACTAACCTGGTTTTAAACTGGGAAAAATGTCACTTTATGGTGACTGAAGGGATTGTCCTTGGACACAAGATTTCGAACAAGGGAATAGAGGTGGATCAAGCTAAGGTAGAGGTAATTGAAAAATTACCACCACCTGCCAATGTTAAGGCAATCAGAAGCTTTCTGGGGCATGTAGGATTCTATTAGAGGTTTATAAAGGATTTTTCAAAAATTGTAAAACCTCTAAGCAACCTGCTAGCTGCTGACACGCCATTTGTGTTTGACACAGAGTGTCTGCAGGCGTTTGAAACTCTGAAAGCTAAGCTGGTCACAGCACCAGTAATTTCTGTACCAGACTGGACATTACCATTCGAACTAATATGTGATGCCAGTGACCATGCCATTGGTGCAGTACTGGGGCAGAGGCATGACAAACTTCTGCATGTCATTTATTATGCTAGCCGTGTTTTAAATTATGCCCAGAAAAATTACACAACCACAGAAAAAGAATTGCTTGCAGTGGTTTATGCCATTGACAAGTTTAGATCATACCTGGTAGGATCAAAAGTGATTGTTTACACTGACCATGCTGCTCTTAAATATCTACTTACAAAGCAGGATTCAAAACCCAGGCTCATAAGATGGGTGTTGCTTCTGCAAGAGATTGATATAGAAATAAGAGACAAAAAAGGGATAGAAAACCAAGTGGCTGACCATCTGTCCTGGATAGAACCAGTAGAAAAAATTAATTACTGATGCAAAGTACTACTTGTGGGATGAACCCTATCTCTTTAAGGGATGTGCAGACGGAATAATCTGTAGGTGTGTGCCTAGAGAAGAAGCACAGAAGATCTTATGGCATTGCCATGGATCACAATATGGAGGCCACTTCGGAGGTGAGCGAACAGCCACCAAGGTCCTCCAATGTGGCTTCTACTGGCCTACCCTCTATAGAGATTCCCGAGAGTTTGTACGTAACTGTGACAGCTACCAGAGAGCTGGCAATCTGTCTCATGGTTACGCTATGCCTCAACAGGGGATCTTGGAGATTGAGTTGTTTGATGTATGGGGTATTGACTTCATGGGACCTTTCCCACTATCATACTCAAACACTTATATTCTGGTAGCAGTTGACTATGTATCCAAATGGGTGGAGGCCATTGCCACACCCACTAATGATACTAGGACAGTGCTGAAGTTTCTCCAGAAATATATCTTCAGCAGTTTGGGGTTCCTAGAGCAATAATTAGTGATGGGGGCACTCACTTCTGCAACAAACAGATATACTCCGCTATGGTCCAATATGGAATTAGTCACAAGGTGGCAACTCCATACCATCCACAGATAAACGGACAAGCTGAAGTCTCTAATAGAGAACTAAAAAGAATCCTGGAACGGACTGTAAGTACCCGTAGACAGGATTGGGCGAGAAGCTTGGATGATGCTCTGTGGGCATACAGAACAGCATTCAAGACTCCTATAGGGACCTCTCCATACCAGCTTGTGTATGGTAAGGCCTATTATCTGCCCGTGAAACTGGAACACAAGGCCTACTGGGCAACCAGATTCCTAAACTTTGATGCCAGATTAGCTAGAGAAAAAAGATTGCTCCAGCTAAATGAGCTAGAGGAATTCAGACTCACTGCTTTCGAAAATGCAAAGCTTTACAAAGAGAAAGCAAAAAGGTGGCATGATAGAAGGATGTCATCTAGAGTCTTTGAACTAGGACAGAAGGTTCTGCTGTTTAACTCTAGGCTCCGGCTATTCCCCGGGAAACTAAAATCCTGGTGGAGGGGACCATATGTGATTACAAGTGTGTCACCATATGGCTATGTGGAGCTTCAAGACGTTGATTCTGATAAGAAATTCATTGTTAATGGACAAAGAATCAAGCATTATCTTGAAGGCAATGTTGAGCAAGAGTGCTCAAGGTTGAAGCTAGATTAAAAGCTCAACAAGGTCCAGCTAAAGACAATAAAGAAGCGCTTGCTGGGAGGCAACCCAGCCATTAGCAAAATTTTTCTGTTACTTTATTTTATTTTATTCTATTCTTCATTTTAGTATGCAAGTTCAATTTTAATTCTTCAAGGTAAAAAAATCAATTGCATAAGTTCACAGGGTTATAGAAGGATTCAGAGCACAAAATAGGAAAAAGGAGCTCACTGGCAAGAAAACGCCAGTAAAAGATGCATTTGGGCGTTTAACGCCAGTAATGGTGCCTTTCTGGGCGTTAAACGCCAGTAATGGCATCTTTCTGGGTGTTAAATGCCAGAATGGGCACCATTCTGGGCGTTTAACGCCAATTTTGCAGCGTCCTGGGCATTCAGTAAAACGCCCAGTGACAAGAGATTTCTGGCGTTTAACGCCAGCTAGAAGCAGCAGCTGGGCGTTAAATGCCCAAAAGAGGCTACAGATCGGCGTTAAACGCCCAAAACATGCAGCGTTTGGGCGTTTAACGCCAGGATTGTGGGGAGGAGGTAAATTCGTTTTCACCTCCAATTTTTTCCATTTTTCATGTTTCCATTCATAATTTCTTGCATAAACATATTACAAATCCTAATTTCTAAAATCCCTTTTCAAAGATTTCAAATGTATCTTAATGCATAAACACAAATCTTTTTCAACTTCTTTTCAAATCCTTTTCAAAACAAATCTATCTCCTTTCCTTCTTAAATCTTTTCAACTCATAAATATCTTTTTCAAATATACATAATATCTTTTTCAAAACAAATTTATCTTTTTCAAATATCTTTTATATCTTTTTTTTTAATTTTAAATCACATCTTTTCCTATCACACTTATCTCTTCCACATTTTATTTTCTATCATATCTTTTGCAAAGGTTTTCGAATACCCACCCCCCCTTCCCTTTAAATACTCGTTCGGCCTCCCCCTCTCTCCCACAATTCGAACTTGGCTCTCCCTCTATCCCTCTCTTTTCCTTTCTTTTGTTTAAGGACAAGCAAACCTCTAAGTTTGGTGTGTTTATCCGTGATCACTAAACCAACAAGATCATGGCTCCTAAGGGAAAACAAACCACCTCAAGAGGCAAGAAAGAGAATATTTCAAAACCACTTTGGAATCAAGGGAAGTTCTTAACCAAAGAACATTCATACCATTACTACAAGATAATGGGTCTAAGGTCAGTGATCCCGGAAGTTAGATTCGATCTGAAAGAAGACGAATATCCGGAGATCCAAGAGCAAATTCGAAACAGGCGCTGGGAAATCCTAGCTAATCCGGAGACAAAGGTGGGAAGAAACATGGTTCAGGAATTTTACTCTAATCTGTGGCAAACAGACAGGCAGAGAATAGCTGGAATCGCATTCTATGACTATCGAACTCTGGTCAGAGGGAAGATTGTTCACACCCACCCTGACAAAATAAGGGAGATCTTCAAGCTGCCTCAACTGTAAGATGACCCGGACTCCTTTAATAGGAGAATGATGAGAGAGAATAAGAGCTTGGACAAAATCCTAGAGGACATATGCCTCCCTGGGACCAAGTGGACGACCAACACAAAGGGTGTCCCAAACCAACTCAAGAGAGGAGATCTCAAACCAGTCGCTAGAGGCTGGCTGGACTTCATTGGGCGTTCTATATTGCCCACTAGTAACCGCTCAGAAGTCACCCTCAAAAGAGCAGTAATGATTCATTGCATTATGTTGGGGAATAAAGTGGAAGTTCATCAGCTGATTTCTTGTGAGCTCTACGCAATTGCAAATAAGAACTCCAAAGATGCCAAATTGGCCTATCCAAGCCTAATTTCCATGCTGTGTAAAGATGCTGGAGTAAAGATGGGAGTAGATGAGTATGTATCAGTTGAGCAACCAATCACTAAAAAGTCAATGGAAGGACAACAAGTGCAGGACGACCCCCTCAAGAGGAGAGCATAGGAGTTCCTCCCAGAAATCCCTCAAATTGAATACTGGGAGCGCCTAGAAGCATCTATTACCAAGTTGCAAGAAGCTGTAGATCAACTGAAAAAAGAAAAGAAAAATTAGAATAGCATGCTCTGCAAACTGCTGAAGGAACAAGAAGAGCATGGGCGTGAACTGAAGGAATTAAAGCGCCAGAAGCTATCTCTTGAAGGACCATGCACTCCACAAACTAAAGAGGCATCCACCTCCCAAAGCAAAGGTTGTTGAGTCCTAACTCTGTGATAACCTTTTATCTATTCTAGAGTATATGAGTATTAAATTCAGAGTCAATTGTCTTTATGTCCTTATTTTCCTTTCTTTTATTGCTAAGTGTCTGCTTTTATGTTTAATTTATATTATCTCCATTTAATAATAAATAAAAAAATTAGAGTTTATGCCTTAAAGCTGTGAGTGTCCTATAAATCCATCACCTTTCTTAAATGAAAAATGTTTTAATTACAAAATAACAAGAAGTACATGAATTTCGAATTCATCCTTGAAATTAGTTTAATTATTTTTATGTGGTGACAATACTTTTTGTTTTCTGAATGAATGCTTGAACAGTGCATATGTCTTTTGAATTTGTTGTTTATGAATGTTAAATATGTTGGCTCTTGAAAGAATAAGGAAGAAGGAAAAATGTTATTGATAATCTAAAAAATCATAAATTTGATTCTTGAAGCAAGAAAAAGCAGTGAATACAAAAGCTTGTAGAAAAAAGAGAGAAGAAAATAGCAAAAAAAAAAGAAAAAAAAAAGAAAAAGAAAAAGCAAGCAGAAAAAGCCAATAGCCCTTAAAACCAAAAGGCAAGGGTAATAAAAAGGATCCAAGACTTTGAGCATCAGTGGATAGGAGGGCCTAAAGGAATAAAATCCTGGCCTAAGCGGTTAAACCAAGCTGTCCCTAACCATGTGCTTGTGGCGTGAAGGTGTCAAGTGAAAACTTGAGACTGAGCAGTTAAAGTCAAGGTCCAAAGCAAAAACAGAGTGTGCTTAAGAACTCTGGACACCTCTAATTGGGGACTTTAGCAAAGCTGAGTCACAATCTAAAAAGGTTCACCCAATTATGTGTCTGTGGCATGTATGTATCCGGTGGTAAAACTGGAAAACAGAGTGCTTAGGGCCACGGCCAAGACTCATAAAGTAGCTGTGTTCAAGAATTAACATACTGAACTAGGAGAGTCAATAACACTATCTAAACTCTAAGTTCCTATAGATGCCAATCATTCTGAACTCCAATGGATAAAGTGAGATGCCAAAACTATTCAAGAGGCAAAAAGCTACTAGTCCTGCTCATCTGATTGGAGCTAAGTTTCATTGATAGTTGGAATTTATAGTATATTCTCTTCTTTTCATCCTATTTGATTTCCAATTGCTTGGAGACAAGCAACAATTTAAGTTTGGTGTTGTGATGAGCGGATAATTTATACGCTTTTTGGCATTGTTTTTAGGAAGTTTTTAGTATAATTTAATTTGTTTTTAGTATATTTTCATTAGTTTTTAGGAAAATTTTATATTTCTGGACTTTACTATGAGTTCGTGTGTTTTTCTGTAATTTCAGGTATTTTCTGGCTGAAATTGAGGAAGTTGAGCAAAAATCTGATTCAGGCTGAAAAAGGACTGCTGATGCTGTTGGATTCTGACCTCCCTGCACTTAAAGTGGATTTTCTGGAGCTACAGAAATCCCATTGGCTCGTTTTCAATTGCGTTGGAAAGTAGACATCCAGGGCTTTCCAGCAATATATAATAGTTTATACTTTGCTCAAGTTTAAACAATGCAAACTTGCGTTCAACGCCAGTTCTCTGTCCTATTCTGGCGTAAAACGCCAGAAACAGGTTACAAAGTGGAGTTCAACGCCCAAAACAGGTTACAAACGGGCATTTAACTCCAGAAACAGCCTAGGCACATGTAAAGCTCAAGTCTCAGCCCCAGCACATACCAAGTGGGCCCCAGAAGTGGATTTCTGCACTATCTGTCATAGTTTACTCATTTTCTGTAAACCTAGGTTACTAGTCTAGTATTTAAACAACTTTTAGAGATTTATTTTGTACCTGATGCACGGAAAACTTGTCTCGTAACAAATTTCCCTTCGGCAAGTGTACCGAATTTGTCGTCAAGTAAAAACTCACAATAGAGTGAGGTCGAATCCCACAGGGATTGATTAATCAAGCAACTTTAATAAGAGGAATGTTCTAGTTGAGCGAATCCAGAATTTGAGTTGAGAATTGCAGAAAATAAAATGGCGGGAAGGTAAATGACAGAAAAAGAAAATGCTAGAATTAAAGAACTGAAAATAAATGACTGAAAGTAAATTACTAAATTGTAAATGGGAATGGGGTATTGCTCATAAATGTAAATGGCAGAAATTAAAGAGAATGGGTAAGATCAGAAATGGGGAGTTCATTGGGCTCAGGAGATGTTGCATTCTCCGGATCAATTTCATTTTCATCTCTTCCTCAATCAATGGACTCTTTGATCTCCTTGGCAATCTTAAGTGATCGAATTACAATTTCTTGTAATCCAATCTCTCAAATCTTGATCAATAGCCAATTCCTTGGTCAATTGCTCATGAGAAGAGATGAAGTATGGTCACTGATTATACCACATGCATTTCCCAAATCAAGTGTTGAGAGGATTATAGTCACATATCCATCCAAACCCAATTTGGTCCAGCATGAGAAAGCATTTCTAGCATGATCTCTTCATTCCTCTTTCAAGGTTCAGAAGAGATCCAAGTATGAATAGCTTCTTTTCCAAGATAACTACCCAATTGGATGAAGATCGAAAGCTTTCAATTAAAATCAAGAGAAAAGATAGAAGAAAAATAATGAAAACTAGTATTGATCGATCAAATTACAACAGAGCTCCCTAACCCAATGAAAGGGGTTTAGTTGTTCATAGCTCTGGAAAATGAAAACAAAGATGGAGAATACATGATGAAACTAGAAGTGCAGAGAAAGTAAATACAGAGAATAATTCTATGCCCAGAGGCTCCCTATATTTTCCAACTCCCAATTTAATTCAAAGCTACTCCTATATATACTACTCTTCTGTTCTTCTAGTTGGCTCTTCAAGTCTTGCGTGTGGGCCTTTAGATCTGGAGTTTGAAGCAGTTCTCTTCTTCATTGGGCTTGGCTTTACTTGCAGAGAGAAAGTTTGAAGTGGGCAGAGACCTTAGCTCAGGACGTTAGTGGTGTTAACGTTCAGTGAAAATATGGGTTCGAGAACGTTAGTGATAATCACCTTTTTCACTAACGTTCCTCACCCAAGTAAGAGCCACGTTAACCTCAACGTTAGTGGCACAAACGTTGCCACTAACGTTGCCTCTATGCCCTTCGCACACGTTACTAGGACTTACCTTTCCCAGTAACGTTGAGAAGTCTCCCCCTTCCCTACGTTAGAGTCCACGTTAACTTAGTTAACATGGCTCTTTTAACGTAGGCTTGCCAACCTTCGAGAACGTTAGTGACACTTATCATTGTCACTAACGTTCCAATGTGCCCCTATTTCTCACGTTAGAGTCCACGTTAACTAGGTTAACGTGGCTTCTAATGTGGCCATGCTAGCCATCTCCAACGTTAGTGACAAAGTTGAGTGTCACTAACGTTGGCTCATCATTCCCTTATCCACGTTAGCTTCCACGTTAACTAAGTTAACGTGGGAGTTAACGTGGCTCATAGTGGCTTATGTGGGCTAATTCCAACGTTAGTGACAATGTTGAGTGTCACTAACGTTGGCGATCACCTCCCTTATTCACGTTAGCTTCCACGTTAACTAGGTTAACGTGGGAGTTAACGTGGCTTATTGGGGCTTGTGTGGGTTCCTTCCAACGTTAGTGACAATGTTTGGTGTCACTAACGTTGTCGACCACTTTGTTTCCTCACGTTAGTTTCCACGTTAACTAGGTTAACGTGGAAGTTAACGTGGCTTAATGTGACTTGGCCAACATTAGTGATAATGTTGAATGTCACTAACATTGGCTTCCCCCTTTCTTCTTAACGTTAGAGGCCACGTTAACTAAGTTAACGTGGCAACTAACGTGGCCACTTATGAGCTTGGTCCAACGTTAGTGATAATGTTAAGTGTCACTAACGTTGGCTCCATTTCCTTTCTTCCACATTAGAGTTTACGTTAACTTAGTTAACGTGACTCTTAACGTGGGCAATGATGGCTTCGAGAGCGTTATTGGCAATTATTTTTCTCATTAACTTTGCAAGTTACTCCCATTCCACGTTAGTGTTAACGTTAGTGTAACTAACGTAGCCACTAATGTGGTTCTTCTTTGCTTCCTTTGTCCTGAAATCAAGCAATAAAGTGCATCAAAGTTCTAGTCCAAGTCATGGGAAATGCAACATCCAATTTGTCCTTAAATTCATGCAAAAATCCTCATGAAATCATGTGAAGTGCACAATTTATGCTTGAATCAAGATGTAAGTGAATATCTACCCAAAACTAGCTTATTTCCTAAGGAAATGCATGAAACTACCCTAAAAACAGTAAAGAAAAGGTCAGTGAAACTGGCCAAAATGCCCTGGCATCACAACACCAAACTTAAAGCTTGCTTGTCCCTAAGCAAGTACTGGAACAAGAGAATGATGAATGGAATACCAAGAGAAATGAGTCATTCTTGTGGAAGTCATGTCCCTAGTTTTATGGTGGTTTCATGCATAGCAACTTAGGTTCATTCCTGGCTTTCAGACCTTTATCATGTCCTAGAATACTCACTGTGATTGCATCCCATGAGACTTTTATTCATTGATCCTTTTGTTGTTATTTCAGGGCTTATTTTTATTCTTAAGCTAAGTACTCTGTAAGGGGGTAACTCTTTAAAATAAGCTTTCAGCCAACACTTCCGAACCAGTTGGTTCAAGGTGCTAGGTGTTGAAGCACCCCTAAGGACTTACTTGCTCAAGCCTCTCCCCCATACATACACACCACAGGCACATAGTTTATTTATTTTCTTTTCTTGAGACCTTGTGTCCAGCACCTCTTTGGGTTACTAACTGCTCTGTAGTGAGGGTTACTCTTGATAGTGGACTTTCAGCTGATAATCCCGAGTTAGTTAACCCAAGTTACCAAGTGATAAGTGGTGCACGAATTGTAAATCACACTTTTTACAACTCGTACCACTAACCAGCAAGTGCACTGGGTCGTCCAAGTAATACCTTACGTGAGTAAGGGTCGATCCCACGGAGATTGTTGGCTTGAAGCAATCTATGGTTATCTTGTAACTTTTACTCAGGAACACAATAAAATAATTCACTTATCAAATATGATTGCAAGGAATAAAAGGGAAGAACACAAATTATACTTGTATGCAATGATGGAGAATAGGTTGGAGTTTTGGAGATGCTTTGTCTTCTGAAATTCTGCTTTCCTCTGTTTTCTGATTTACGCACGCACGTCCTTCTATGGCAAGCTGTGTGTTGGTGGATCACCGTTGTCAACGGCTACCATCCATCCTTCCAGTGAAAAGGGTCCAGATGCGCTGTCACCGCACGGCTAATCATCTGCAGGTTCTCAATCGTACCGGAATAGGATTTACTATCCTTTTGCGTCTGTCACTACGCCCAGCACTCATGAGTTTGAAGCTCGTCACAGTCATTCAATCCCTGAATCCTACTCGGAATACCACAGACAAGGTTTAGACTTTCCAGATTCTCTTGAATACTGCCATCAATCTAGCTTATACCACGAAGATTCTGATTAAGAGATCTAAGAGATATTCATTCATTCTACGGTGGAACGTAAGTGGTTGTCAGGCACGCGTTCGTGGAGGAATGATGATGATTGTCACGTTCATCACATTCATATTGAAGTGCGAATGGATATCTTAGATAGGAACACGCATGTTTGAATGGAAAATAGAAATACTTGCATTAATTCATCGAGACACAGCAGAGCTCCTCACCCCCAACAATGGAGTTTAGAGACTCATGCCGTCAAAAGATACAAAGTTCAGATCTAAAAATTTCATGAGGTGCAAAATAAACCTCTAAAAGTTGTTTAAATACTAAACTAGTAACCTAGGTTTACAGAAAATGAACAAACTATAATAGATGGTGCAGAAATCCACTTCTGGGGCCCACTTGGTGTGTGCTGGGGCTGAGACTTAAGCTAATCACGTGCATAGGGCTGTTTTGTGCATTCAACGCCAGCTTTGGATCCTTTTCTGGCGTTGAACTCCACTTTGTAACTTGTTTCTGGCGCTGGACGCCAGACCGCAGCATGGAACTGGCGTTAAACGCCAGTTTACGTCGTCTATCCTTGAGCAAAGTATGGACTATTATATATTGCTGGAAAGCCCTGGATGTCTACTTTCCAACGAAATTGGAAGCGCACCATTTGGAGTCCTGTAGCTCCAGAAAATCCACTTTGAGTGCAGGGAGGTCAGAATCCAACAGTATCAGCAGTCCTTTTTCAGCCTGAATCAGATTTCTGCTCAGCTCCCTCAATATCAGCCAGAAAATACCTGAAATTATAGAAAAACACACAAACTCATAGTAGAGTCTAGAAATATGAATTTTGCCTAGAAACTAATGAAAATAAACTGAAAACTAACTAAAACATACTAAAAACTATATGAAATTAACCCCAAAAAGCGTATAAAATATCCGCTCATCACAACACCAAATTTAAACTGTTGCTTGTCCTCAAGCAACTAGATAAACAAAATAGAAGCTCAGAGTGATTGGCATCTATAGGAACTCAGAATTCAGATAGTGATATTGATTCTCCTAGTTCAGTATGTTGATTCTTGAATACAGCTACTTTATGAGTCTTGGTCGTGGCCCTCAGCACTTTGTTTTCCAATATTACCACCGGATACATAAATGCCACAGACACATAATTGGGTGAACCTTTTCAGATTGTGACTCAGCTTTGCTAAAGTCTCCAATTAGAGGTGTCTAGGGTTCTTAAGCACACTCTTCTTTTTGCTTTGGACCTTGACTTTAACCGCTCAGTCTCAAGTTTTCACTTGACACCTTCACGCCACAAGCACATGGTTAGGGACAGCTTGGTTTAGCCGCTTAGGCTAGGATTTTATTCCTTTAGGCCCTCCTATCCACTGATGCTCAAAGCCTTGGGGTCCTTTTTATTACCCTTGCCTTTTAGTTTTAAGGGCTATTGGCTTTTTGCTCTTGCCTTTTGGTTTTAAGAGCTTTGGCTTTTTCTGCTTGCTTTTTCTTTTTCTTTCTCTATTTTTTTTTCTGCAAGCTTTTGTATTCACTGCTTTTTCTTGCTTCAAGAATCATTTTTATGATTTTTCAGATTATCAATAACATGTCTCATGTTCATCATTCTTTCAAGAGCCAACATATTTAATAGTCTTAAACATCAAATTCAAAAGACATGTGCACTATTCAAGTATTCATTTAGAAGACAGAAAGCATTGCCACCACATGTAAATAATTAGAATTTATCTTATTAAAAACTTGAAAAATATTGCCTCTTATTCTAAAGAAATTCTTCTATTTTATTCATGTTCAATGATGATGATAAAATTAGATTATAGCTTAATTGGGGATAAAATAAAAAATATATATACTAATTACTACTATATGACTCCTAAGGTAAAACTAAAATAAAAACAGTTATCATAGAGTTAAGGCTAAGATTGGAATTTAACAACCTTTGTTCTGGGAAGTGGATGTTCCTCTAATCTGCGAGGTGCTTGGTCCTTCAAGAGATAATTTCTGGCGCTTCAATTCCCTTAGATCACGCCCTTGCTCCTCCTGTTCTTTAAGCAAATAGCAAAGGATGCTACTTTGTTCCTTCTGTTCTTTCTGTATTTGTTCCATAGCTTCTTGCATCTTGGTAATAGATGTTTCAAGATACTCCCAGTATTCAGATTGGGGGATTTCTGGGAGAATTTCCTGTGTTCTCTTCTTGATGGGGTCATCCTGTGCTTGTTGTTTTTCCATTGATGCTTTGGTGATTGGCCGCTCAACTGAGATATACTCAGTTATTCCCATCCTTACTCCAGCGTCCTTGCAGAGCATAGAAATCAAGCTTGGATAAGCCAACCTGGCATCTTTGGAATTTTTGTTTGAAATTTTGTAGAATTCAGTTGAAATCAGTTGATGAACTTCCACTTCTTTTCCCATCATGATACAATGGATCATCACTGCTCTTCTAATAGTGACTTCAGAACGGTTGCTAGTGGGCAGCAAAGAATGCCGAATGAAGTCCAGCCATCCTCTGGCGACTGGTTTGAGATCTTCTCTTTTGAGTTGAATTGGGACACCCTTCGTGCTGGTGGTCCACCTGGCTCCAGGGATACATATATCCTCTAGAATCTTATCCAGGCCCTTGTCTGTTCTCATCATTCTCCTATTGAAGGAGTCTGGATCATCTTTCAGCTGAGGCAGCTTTAAGATCTCCCTGTTCTTGTCAGGATGGGTATGAACAATCTTTCCTCTGACCAAGGTCCGATAGTCATAGATAGCAGATCCAGATAGTCTTTGCCTGTCTGTATGCCACATATTAGCATAGAACTCCTGGACCATATTCCTTCCCACTTTCGTTTCAGGATTAGCTAGGATCTCCCAGTTCCTGATTCGAATTTGCTCCTGGATCTCTGGATATTCGTCTTCTTTCAGATCGAATCTAACTTCCGGGATCACTGATCTTAGACCCATTATTTTGTAATAATGGTCTAAATGTTCTTTAGTTAAGAACTTCCCTTGATTCCAAAGTGGTTTTGGAACGCTTTCTTTCTTGCCTCTTGGAGTGGGTTGTTTTCCTTTAGGAGCCATGATCTTAGTGATCACGGATAAGCACACCAAACTTAGAGGTTTGCTTGTCCTCAAGCAAAAAGAAAAGAAAGGAGAGGGAGAGAAGGAGAGCTAGGTGCAATGGTGGATGGGAGGGGAGGGAGGCCGAACCCATATTTAAAGGGAGAGGGGGGTGGGTTTTCGAAAATAGGGAGGAAAATAAGATAGAAGATATGATTTTTAAGAAAATTTTAAGTATGATAAGAAAAGATATAATTTAAAATTGAATAGATATGAAAGATATTTGAAAAGATAGATTTGGATTTTTGAAAAAAAATAGTATGTAGATTTGAAAAAGATATTGATTAGTTGAAAAGATTTTTGAATGAAAAGAGATAGATTTGTTTTGAAAATTTTGAAAAAGAGTTGAATTGGATAGAAAGAGAATTTGTGCTTATGGATTAAGATACATTTGATATTTTTAAAATAGGGTTTTTGGAAATTAGGGACTTTAGAAATCAGGGTTCTTAACATGTTTATGCAAGAAATCATGAATTGAAACATGAAAATTAAAATTAGAATGAAAAATATGAAGTAAAAACGAAGTCACCTCCTCCCCACCATCCTGGCGTTTGAACGCCCAAACGCTGCATGTTTTGGGCGTTCAACGCCCAAATGCTGCCTCTCCTGGGCGTTCAACGCCCAGCTGTTGCTTCTTTCTGGCGTTGAACGCCAGGAACTCCTTTGTCACTGGGCGTTTTTCTGAACGCCCAGGACGCTGTAAATCTGGCGTTAAACGCCCAGAAGGAGCTTCTTTCTGGCGTTCAACGCCCAGAAGATGCTTCTTTCTGGCGTTTAACGCCCAGATGGCTATCCTTACTGGCGTTTTCTTGCCAGTGAGCTCTTTTTCTCTGTTTTGTGTGCAGAATCCTTCTGTAACCCTGTGAACTTATACAATTGACTCTCTACCTTAGTGTCAGTGAACTTTATATAAACAAATAAAATCAAGAATAGGGCAAAATGCTTAGAGGAAGTGATGCCCCATGGCTGGGTTGCCTCCCAGCAAGCGCTTCTTTATTGTCTTTAGCTGGACCTCGCTGAGCTTTTAATCTTGCTTCAGCCTTGAGCACTCTTGCTCAACATTACCTTCAAGATAGTGCTTGATTCTCTGTCCATTAACAATGAACTTCTTATCAGAATCAATATCTTGAAGCTCCACATAACCATATGGTGATACACTTGTAATCACATATGGTCCCCTCCACCGGGACTTCAGTTTCCTGGGGAATAGCCTGAGCCTAGAGTTAAACAACAGAACCTTTTGTCCTGGTTCAAAAATTCTAGATGACAGCTTTCTGTCATGCCACTTTTTTTATTTTTCTTTATAAAGCTTGGCATTTTCGAAAGCAGTGAATCTGAATTCCTCTAGCTCATTTAGCTGGAGCAATCTTTTTTCTCCAGCTAATTTAGCATCAAAGTTTAGGAATCTGGTTGCCCAGTAGGCTTTATGTTCCAGTTCCACGGGCAGGTGACATGCCTTACCATACACAAGTTGGTATGGAGAGGTCCCTATAGGAGTCTTGAATGTTGTTCTGTATGCCCACAGAGCATCATCCAAGCTTCTTGCCCAATCCTTTCTACGGGTACTTACAGTCCGTTCTAGGATTCTTTTTAGCTCTCTGTTAGAGACTTCAGCTTGCCCATTAGTCTGTGGATGATATGGAGTCGCCACCTTGTGGCGAATCCCATACCTGACCATGGCAGAGTAAACTTGTTTGTTGCAGAAGTGAGTGCCCCCATCACTGATTAGTACTCTAAGGACCCCAAATCTGCTGAAGATGTATTTCTGGAGAAACTTCAGCACTGTTTTAGTATCATTGGTGGGTGTGGCAACGGCCTCTACCCATTTTGATACGTAGTCAACTGCCACCAGAATGTAAGTGTTTGAGTATGATGGTGGGAAAGGTCCCATGAAGTCAATTCCCCATACGTCAAACAACTCAATCTCCAAGATTCCTTGTTGAGGCATGGCATAACCATGGGGCAAATTACCAGCTCTTTGGCAACTGTCATAGTTACGTACAAACTCTCGGGAATCTCTATAGAGTATGGGCCAATAGAAACCACATTGGAGGACCTTGGTGGCTGTCCGCTCACCTCCAAAATGGCCTCCATATTGTGATCCATGGCAATGCCATAGGATCCTCTGTGCTTCTTCTCTAGGTACACATCTCCGGATTATTCCGTCTGCACATCTCTTAAAGAGATAGGGTTCATCCCACAAGTAGTACTTTGCATCAGTAATTAGTTTTTTCTTTTGTTGCCTGTTGTACTCTTTGGGTATGAACCTTGCAGCTTTATAGTTTACAATGTCTGCAAACCATGGTGCTTCCTGAATGGCAAATAAATGCTCATCCGGAAAGGTCTCAGAGATCTCAAGAGAGGGGGGAACGTCCCTTCTATTGGCTCTATCCGGGACAGATGATCAACCACTTGGTTTTCTGTCCCTTTTCTGTCTCTTATTTCTATATCAAACTCTTGCAGAAGCAACACCCATCTTATGAGCCTGGGTTTTGAATCCTGCTACGTGAGTAGATATTTAAGAGCAGCATGGTCAGTATACACAATCACCTTTGATCCTACTAAGTATGATCTAAACTTGTCAATGGCATAAACCACTGCAAGCAATTCTTTTTCTGTGGTTGTGTAATTTTTCTGGGCATCATTTAAAACGCGGCTAGCATAATAAATGACATGTAGAAGCTTGTCATGCCTCTGTCCCAGTACTGCACCAATGGCGTGATCACTGGCATCACACATTAGCTCAAATGGTAATGTCCAGTTTGGTGCAGAAATAACTGGTGCTGTGACCAGCTTGGCTTTCAGCGTTTCAAACGCCTGCAGACACTCTGTGTCAAACACAAATGGCGTGTCAGCAGCTAGCAGATTGCTCAGAGGTTTTGCGATTTTTGAAAAATCCTTTATAAACCTCCTATAGAATCCTGCATGCCCCAGAAAGCTTCTGATTGCCTTAACATTGGCAGGTGGTGGTAATTTTTCAATCACCTCTATTTTTGCTTGATCCACCTCTATTCCCTTATTTGAAATTTTATGCCCAAGGACAATCCCTTCAGTCACCATAAAGTGACATTTTTTCCAGTTTAAAACCAGGTTGGTCTCTTGGCATCTTTTCAGAACTAGTTTCAGGTGATCAAGACAGGAGCTGAATGAGTCTCCATATACTGAGAAGTCATCCATGAAGACTTCCAGAAATTTTTCCACCATATCAGAGAAAATAGAGAGCATGCATCTCTGGAAGGTTGCAGGCGCATTACACAGCCCAAATGGCATCCTTCTATAAGCAAACACTCCAGATGGACATATGAATGCTGTTTTTTCTTGATCTTGGGGATCTACTGCAATCTGGTTATAGCCTGAGTAGCCATCCAAAAAGCAGTAATAATCATGACCTGCCAGTCTTTCTAGCATCTGGTCTATGAATGGTAAAGGAAAATGATCCTTTCTGATGGCTGTATTGAGCCTTCTGTAGTCAATACACATGCGCCACCCTATAACTGTTCTTGTAGGAACCAGTTCATTCTTTTCATTATGAACCACTGTCATGCCTCCCTTTTTGGGGACAACTTGAACAGGGCTCACCCAGGGGCTATCAGAAATAGGATAAATAATTCCAGCCTCCAGTAATTTGGTGACCTCTTTCTGCACCACTTCCTTCATGGCTGGATTTAGCCACCTCTGTGGTTGAACCACTGGTTTAGCATTATCCTCCAATAAGATTTTGTGCATGCATCTAGCTGGGCTTATGCCCTTAAGGTCACCTATGGACCACCCAAGAGCTGTCTTGTGTGTCCTTAGCACTTGAATAAGTGCTTCCTCTTCCTGTGGATTTAAAGCAGAGCTTATGATCACTGGAAAAGTGTCACCTTCTCCTAGAAATGCATATTTCAGGGATGGTGGTAATGGTTTGAGATCGGGTTTAGGAGGTTTTCCCTCTTCCTGAGGAAATCTCAGAGGCTCTTTCATTTCCTCTGAATCCTCCAAATCAGGCTGAACATCTTTAAAGATGTCTTCCAACTCTGATTCGAGACTCTTAGCCATGTTGATCTCTTCTACCAAAGAGTCGATAAGATCAACTTTCATGCAGTCTTTTGATGTGTCTGGATGCTGCATGGCTTTGACAGCGTTCAACTTAAACTCATCATCATTGACTCTCAGGGTTATTTCCCCCTGTTGAACATCAATGAGAGTTCGTCCAATTGCTAGGAAGGGTCTTCCAAGAATGAGAGTGGCACTCTTGTGCTCCTCCATTTCCAGCACTACAAAGTCAGTGGGAAAGGCGAATGGCCCAACTCTGGCAATCATGTCTTCAATCACGCCTGATGGGTGTTTAATGGAGCCATCAGCAAGTTGTAGACATATCCGGGTTGGTTTAACTTCTTCAGTTAAACCAAGCTTTCTGATAGTAGATGCAGGTATTAGGTTGATGCTTGCCCCAAGATCACATAAAGCTGTCTTGGTGCAATTACCTTCTAATGTGCATGGTATCAGAAAACTCCCAAGGTCTTTAAGCTTTTCAGGAGAGCTTTTCATAATGACTGCACTGCAATTTTCAGTGAGGAAAACTCTTTCAGTTTCTCTCCAATCCTTCTTATGACTCAAGATCTCTTTTATGAACTTGGCATAAGAAGGTATTTGCTCAAGTGCCTCTGCAAATGGAATCTTTATTTCAAGAGTCCTGAGATAGTCTGCAAAGCGAGCAAATTGCTTATCCTGCTCCTCTTGGCGGAGTTTTTGAGGACAAGGTATCTTGGCTTTATCTTGCTGTAAGTTTATTTCCTACAGAAGTGATTGAAGAGGCCTTTTTAGATGGGTTGTTATCAGCACTTGTGTGTGTCTGATCCCTCACTGGCAATTGAGTGCCAGAGTTAGAAGCTAGAGTGACGTTAGACGCCAGCTCCTCATCTGTTCCTGGTGTTTGAACGCCAGAAATGTGCTTCTTTTGGGCGTTCAACGCCAGATCCTTGCTTGTTTCTGGCGTTGAACGCCAGTTCTGAGCATGGTCTGGGCGTTCAGGGCCAGCCTTCCACCCAATTTCTGGTGTTTTAGCGCCAGAATTATTTTTCCCTGGGCTCTTACTGTCCTTAGATGGATTTTGGGTGGTTTGCTCATTTCTTGGTTTCCTGCTGCCTTGAAGTAGGGTATTTAGTGCTTTTCCACTTCTTAATTGAACTGCTTGGCATTCTTCTGTTATTTGTTTTGACAGCTGCTGCTTTGTTTGCTTTAATTGTACTTCCATGTTTATATTAGCCATCCTTGTCTCTTGTCGTTTATCCTTGAATTCAGCTAACTCCTTTGTTAGAAAATCCAATTGCTGATTAAATTCAGCAGCTTGCTCTGCAGGACTGAGTTCAGCAGTTACTGTTTTAGCCTCTTCTTTCATGGAAGGGTCACTGTTTAATTACAGATGCTGATTTCTAACAACTGTATCAATGAGCTCTTGAGCTTCTTCAATTGTCTTTCTCATGTGGATAGATCCACCAGCTGAGTAATCTAGAGAGATCTTAGCTCTTTCTGTAAGCCCATAATAGAAGATGTCTAACTGAACCCACTCTGAAAACATTTCAGAGGGACATTTTCATAGCATCTCTCTGTATCTCTCCCAGGCATCATAAAGAGATTCATTATCTCCTTGTTTAAAGCCTTGGATGTCCAGCCTTAACTGTGTCATCCGTTTTGGAGGAAAGTATTGATTCAGGAATTTTTCTGTCAGCTGTTTCCATGTCCTTATGCTGGCCTTAGGTTGGTTATTCAACCACCTCTTGGCTTGGTCTTTTACAGCAAATAGAAATAGTAATAATCTGTAGACGTCCCGATCTACTTCCTTATCATGTACTGTATCATCAATTTGCAAAAACTGTGCCAGAAACTCTGTAGGTTCTTCCTGTGGAAGACCAGAATACTGGCAGCTTTGCTGCACCATGATAATGAGCTGAGGATTCAACTCAAAGCTACTGACTCCAATGGAGGGTATACAGATACTACTCCCATATGAAGCAGTAGAGGGGTTAGCATATAACCCCAAAGTCCTCCTGGACTGTTCATTTCCACTTAGATCCATGATGGAGAAAGGGAGATAATGTAAAATAAAAAAATTTATTTATTTATTTATTTATTTATTTAATTATTTTGAAAATAAATTAAAATAAAATAAATAAAAATAGGTGAAGATTTTCGAAAAAAATGAGGAGAGAGAAAGTGGTCAGGAAGTTTTGAAAAAGATATGAATTGAAAAAAATTTTAAATTTTAAAAAAAAATCTGAATTTTAAAAATAATTTTCGAAAATTTGTTTTAAAAAATAGAGAGAAAAGATATTTTTGAATTTAAGGAGGAGAGAGAGAGAAATAATAAGATAGCCCAAGATTTAAAATTTTTAGATCTAATGCTCCTTGTTTTCGAAAATTCTGGAGGGAAAACACTAAGGAACACCAAACTTAAAAATTTTAAGATCAAGACGCAAGGAGAACTCAAGAGCACTTTGAAGACTCACAAGAACACAAGAACATGAAGAAAGAACACCAAACTTAAAATTTTTAGAAAACCAAACTAAAATTTTCGAAAAACAAAGAAAAATCAACAAGAAAACACCAAACTCAAAGTTTGGCACAAGATTTATTCAAAGAAAAATTATTTTTGAAAAAGATTTTGAAAATAGGATAGCCAATTACTAAGAACATAAGCACCACGCTCTAACTAATTGAGCTATAAATTTAAAGTGTTTTAACAAGGTATAAATAATAAAAGACTCTAAACCAAAAAAAAAAAAAATCTCCTAATCTAAGCAACAAAATAAACCGTCAGTTGTCCAAACTCAAACAATCCCCGGCAACGACGCCAAAAACTTGGTGCACGAATTGTAAATCACACTTTTTACAACTCGTACCACTAACCAGCAAGTGCACTGGGTCGTCCAAGTAATACCTTACGTGAGTAAGGGTCGATCCCATGGAGATTGTTGGCTTGAAGCAATCTATGGTTATCTTGTAACTCTTAGTCAGGAAGACAATAAAATAATTCACTTATCAAATATGATTGCAAGGAATAAAAGGGCAGAACACAAATTATACTTGTATGCAATGATGGAGAATAGGTTGGAGTTTTGGAGATGCTTTGTCTTCTGAAATTATGCTTTCCTCTGTTTTCTGATTCACGCACGCACGTCCTTCTATGGCAAGCTGTGTGTTGATGGATCACCGTTGTAAATGGCTACCATCCATCCTTCCAGTGAAAAGGGTCCAGATGCGCTGTCACCGCACGGCTAATCATCTGCAGGTTCTCAATCGTACCAGAATAGGATTTACTATCCTTTTGCGTCTGTCATTACGCCCAGCACTCATGAGTTTGAAGCTCGTCACAGTCATTCAATCCCTGAATCCTACTCAGAATACCACACACAAGGTTTAGACTTTCCGGATTCTCTTGAATACTGCCATCAATCTAGCTTATTCCACGAAGATTCTGATTAAGAGATCTAAGAGATATTCATTCATTCTACGGTGGAACGTAAGTGGTTGTCAGGCACGCGTTCGTGGAGGAATGATGATGATTGTCACGTTCATCACATTCATATTGAAGTGCAAATGGATATCTTAGATAGGAACATGCATGTTTGAATGGAAAACAGAAATACTTGCATTAATTCATCGAGACACAGCAGAGCTCCTCACCCCCAACAATGGAGTTTAGAGACTCATGCCGTCAAAAGATACAAAGTTCAGATCTAAAAATGTCATGAGGTGCGAAATAAACCTCTAAAAGTTGTTTAAATACTAAACTAGTAACCTAGGTTTACAGAAAATGAACAAACTATGATAGATGGTGCAGAAATCCACTTCTGGGGCCCACTTGGTGTGTGCTGGGGCTGAGACTTAAGCTAATCACGTGCATAGGGCTGTTTTGGGCGTTCAATGCCAGCTTTGGATCTTTTTCTGGCGTTGAACTCCACTTTGTAACTTGTTTCTGGCGCTGGACGCCAGACTGCAGCATGGAACTGGCGTTGAACGCCAGTTTACGTCATCTATCCTTGAGAAAAGTATGGACTATTATATATTTCTGGAAAGCCCTAGATGTCTACTTTCCAACGCAATTAGAAGCGCGCCATTTGGAGTATTGTAGCTCCAGAAAAGTCACTTTGAGTTCAGGGAGGTCAGAATCCAACAGCATCAGCAGTTCTTTTTTAGCCTGAATCAGATTTCTGCTCAGCTCCCTCAATTTCAGCCAGAAAATACCTGAAATTACAGAAAAACACACAAACTCATAGTAAAGTCCAGAAATATGAATTTTTCCTAGAAACTAATGAAAATAAACTGAAAACTAACTAAAACATACTAAAAACTATATGAAATTAACCCCAAAAAGCGTATAAAATATCCGCTCATCAATAAGGCACCCCTAAGAGCTTATTCATCCAAGTAGATCCCTCACACAGGAGCACCACAGACACATGCCTCAAGATTAAAACCATTGGTGCCTAGCCTTATTGCTTACTCTTTTTCTTTTATTTTTCAACCTTTATTGTTCTTTCCCTTTTTCTTATTAGGATCTTCTTATTTAGCTAGTCTCATGGGGTGTATTCAAAGCATATGATTCAGGACAGATAGTTGTCTTCCCACCTTATGGTTGAACCAACTTAGCTAACTTATGACTATACCATAAACTCATGAACTTACTCCATAGTATGAACTTCTCTCTGGTCTTTAAAAACACTCATTCTCTTTTTCATTTGATTCAAAGGGACAAACATACAAGTAAGCAAAGTAAGGGTGCAGTGACATAAAGACCAGCAAACATAGACCTTTTCAACTCAAAAACTTAAAAGACAGAATTGAAAAAGGTTCCAAATACGAGTAACTATTAATCAAAAGTGCATTCGGACTTCCAATTTTCAACAATTCTGAGTATAATGGAATTAAGTAACAATACAACCTTCGGGTGATGCTTTCTAGTTGCCCTCTTTCTTTGTCATCATCCTAGTCCTTGCTACTTCACTTCCTTGGGTGAAGGTGCACCATTTCCTTATAAGATTCTTGCAAAGTTATTGGAAGTTGCTTGTTCCCAAAGCACTTGAGACATAGTTAGCTTGCATGTATGCTTGTGGCTTTTGAACTTAATTTGGTGTGTGAACACCAAACTTAGTTCCTTGCCCAGTACAAATCATTGCATATATGCAGAGAACCTCATATCTTGTTGTTAACAAAATAATTATTACTAAAGTCTAACTATATCTAAGTTGTTTTCCTTGATTGGTTGGACCTAGCAATGTGTTTTGGGAGTGGGGTGTAATTCTAACTAATGTCTTTGGTGGAACACCAAACTTAGAATCACACTGTCACTCTTGAATTGTTTTGGTGTGGAACACCAAACTTAGCTCCTCGCAATACAGGGGAAACAACTTGTGATCCTTATTGAAATAAAGATGAAAAGGAAACTACCTGAGGTTGGGTTGCCTCCCAACAGAGCGCTCTTTTATCGTCGCTAGCTCGATGGTTCCTCCTTTACTTGAGATGGTAATTTACTCTGGGGTTTTACCCCATGTTGCCCAGATAATGCTTGAGTCTTTGTTCGTTCACTGTAAAAGTCCTCTCTGAACCTTCATCCATGATTTCGATGTGTCCATATGGCGAAACCTTTGTGACAAGAAAAGGTCCAGACCACCTTGATTTGAGTTTTCCTGGGAATAGTCTCAATTTGAAATTGTAAAGGAGTACTCGCTGCCCCTTTTCGAAACTCCTGGGTGCAAGATGCAGGTCATGTCTTCTCTTTGCTTTCTCTTTATACATCTTGGTATTTTCATAGGCTTGTGACCTGAATTCCTCCATCTCTTGCAGCTGCAAGATCCTCTTTGCACCAGCAGCAATGCTGTCAAAATTTAGTATCTTGATAGCCCAGAGAGCTTTGTGTTCCAGCTCCAGTGGTAAATGACAAGCTTTCCCATACACTAGTTGATATGGGGACATTCCAAGTGGTGTTTTGAATGCTGTTCTGTATGCCCAAAGAGCATCATCCAGCTTCTTCGACCAATCCTTTCTTGATGCACCCACAGTCTTTTCCAGAATCCTCTTTAGCTCTCTGTTGGATATCTCAGTTTGTCCACTTATTTGGGGATGGTAAGGTGTGGCTACCTTGTGTTTTACCCCATATCGTAGGAGAAGAGCTTTTAGTGGTCTGTTACAAAAATGGCTCCCTCTATCACTGATGACTGCTCGTGGGACTCCAAACCGGCTAAAGATATTCTTCCTGAGGAAGTTTATGACTACCCTGTTATCATTCGTTGGGGTTGCAATAGCCTCTACCCACTTGAAAACATAATCCACTGCTACCAAGATGTACTTGTTTGCATTTGAGGTTGGGAATGGCCCCATGAAATCGATTCCCCACACATCAAACAATTCCAGTTCCAAGATGAAATTTTGTGGCATCTCATTTCTTTTTGGCAAGTTTCCAGATCTTTGGCATTCATTGCAGCTCTTCACTAGTTCTTTGGCATCCTTGAAAAGGGTGGGCCAAAAGAATCCGCTTTGTAACACCTTAGCTGCAGTTCTATCCCCTCCAAAGTGGCCTCCATAGCATGAGTCGTGGCAATTCCATAGGACCTCTCGTCCTTCTTCTTCCGAAACACATCTTTTAAGGATTCCATCTGAACACTTCTTGAATAGATATGGCTCATCCCAGACAAAGTACTTTGCATCATTCATGAGCTTCCTTTTTGATGTTTATTGATCTTTGGAGGCAATACCCCAGTTGCCTTGAAGTTGGCAATGTCTGCGAACCATGGTGCTTTGTGAACTATCATCAACTGCTCATCAGGGAAGAACTCGTTCACACTTGTATCAGGTGTTCCACCTTTATCATGAGGAATCCTGGATAGATGATCTGCTACCTTGTTCTCCACTCCTTTCTTGTCTCTGTTTTCAATATTGAATTCCTGCAATAATAAGATCCATCTTATTAGTCTTGGCTTTGATTCTTGCTTGGCAAATAAATATTTAAGTGCTGTGTGATCTATAAAAACAATCACTTTAGCACCAATGAGGTACGATCTAAACTTGTCAAATGCAAAAACTATTGCTAGCAACTCCTTTTCAGTAGTGGTATAATTTCTTTGAGTATCATTAAGGACTTTGCTCGCATAGTATATCACATGGACTAAGTTTTCTTTCTTCTGTCCTAATACTGCCCCAACTGCAAAATCAGATGCGTCACACATCAATTCAAATGGTAAGTTCCAATCAGGTGGGGAAATGATAGGAGCAGAGGACAGCCTCATTTTCAAATTTTCAAAGGCTAACATGCATGTTTCATCAAAGATAAATGGTGTATCAGATACAAGGAGATTGCTTAAGGGCTTGGCTATCTTTGAAAAATCTTTAATAAACCTTCTGTAAAAACCAGCATGCCCTAAAAAGCTCCTAATTGCCCTGACATCACTCGGTGGAGGCAGTTTTTCAATAAGTTCTACTTTGGCTCTGTCAACCTCAATGCCTTGGTTAGAAACTTTGTGACCAAGGACTATTCCTCCTGTCACCATAAAGTGACATTTCTCCTAGTTCAAGACCAGATTGGTCTCTTGGCATCTTTTCAATACCAGGGCGAGGTGATGTAGGCAACTAGGAAAGGAATCTCCGAATACCGAGAAATCATCCATAAAAACTTCAATGAATTTTTCTATCATATCTGAAAAGATAGAAAGCATGCAGCATTGGAAAGTCGCAGGTGCATTACATAGCCCAAATGGCATGCGCCTGTAGGCAAACACTCCATATGGGCAAGTGAATGAGGTTTTCTCTTGATCTCTGGGATCAACCACTATTTGGTTATATCCTGAATAACCGTCGAGAAAACAATAATAAGCGTGCCCTGTGAGTCTTTCCAACATCTGATCCATGAATGGAAGGGGGAAATGATCTTTTCGTGTAGCCTCATTGAGCTTTCTGTAGTCTATGCACATCCGCCATCCTGTAACCGTCCTTGTAGGAATTAGTTCGTTCCTCTCATTGGGAACCACGGTAATTCCTCCCTTTTTTGGGACAACATGCACGGGGCTAACCCAGGGGCTGTCTGAGATCGGGTAGATTACCCCCTCCCTGCCATAACTTCATAACTTCTTTCTGTACCACTTCCTTCATGATTGGGTTCAACCTCCTTTGGGATTGAATGGATGGTTTGGCATCATCTTCCAGCAGTATCTTGTGCATGCATATGGCCGAACTTATCCCTTTCAAGTCAGCAAGAGTCCAACCAATGGCATCTTTGTGTTTTCGCAGTACTTTGAGCAGTTCATCCTCTTGATCTTGGCTGAGGTATGAGCTTATGATCACTGGGTAATTTTCATTTTCTCCCAAGTACGCATATTTGAGAGTGGGTGGCAGTGCTTTGAGTTCAAGTTTAGGTGCTTCTGACTTTTCGTTCTCTTCCTTTGGTGCACCTGGTATGCCCATTTCTGTTGTTGCAACCTCTTCACTTGATGTAAACTCCTCCTCTATTATTCTTTCGGGCTCTTCAGACTCTTCTTCTTCAAAACTCTCCTGCACTTCCTCTTCAAGTGAATCCAACCTCATACATTCCCCCATTTGTTCTTGTGGGTAACTCATGGCCTTGAACACATTGATTGTCATCTTTTCATTGTGTAATCTCAGGGTGAGATCGCCTTTTTGGACATCGATGACAGCTCCAGCAGTGGCCAAGAACGGCCTTCCCAGGATAATGGAGGTCTTGGCTTCTTCCTGCATGTCCAGCACTACGAAGTCTACCGGGAATATGAAGTCTCCCACTTTCACCAGCAAATCCTCTACTACGCCATGAGGGAACTTGAACGATCTGTCTGCCAACTGTAAGGCCATTTTTGTTGGTTTAGCCTCCTCTATCTTCATCTTCCTCATCATAGCTACTAACATCAAATTGATGCTGGCTCCTAAGTCACAAAGAGCTTTCTCCACTGTGATTTCCCCTATAATACAAGGGATCTGAAAACTCCCCGAATCCTTTAATTTCTGGGGCAGTTTGTGCTGAATGATAGCACTACATTCTTTGGTTAGTATCACAGTCTCATTGTTCTTCCAGCTTCTCTTCTTAGTCATGAGCTCCTTCAAGAACTTGGCATAGAGTGGCATTTATTCTATTGCTTCAGCAAAGGGTATGTTGATTTGCAGTTTCTTGAAGATTTCCAAAAATCTCAAAAACTGATTGTCATCCCCCTTCTTCTTTAATTGCTGAGGGTATCAGACTCTTGGGGCGTCTGGCTTCAGCACTCCTTCCCCTTTTTGTGAACTCAAAGTGGAAACTCGAGCTTCGTCCTGCTCTTCTTCCTCTTTATTTGAGTCCTCTTCTTGTGGTTTCTGGGGGGTTTCCTTCAGTTCCTTCCCACTCCGAAGGGTGATAGCCTGACACTCCTCCCTTTGGGTTGAGTTAGTCTTTCTGCGAAGGTTGTGGCTTGGAATTTTCTTGAATAAGTAGCCAATTTGTGTCTCTAGTTTCTTGATGGCAGCATCCTGATTCTGCGTATTGGACATCACTTCTTCTCAGAACGCTTTATTATCTTGAATCTCCTTGTCTATGCCTTCAAGTAGATTCTCAATCTTTGAGAGTCTGTCATCCATTGATTGTATATTGGGATCAGAGGTGGAAGAATGAGGTAAGTTATTTTGGTTTTGATGTGGATGTGGAGAGGTGTTGTTATGGAAGTGTTGATATGGTCTAGATGTGAAATGTTGGTGAGCTGCATTGTTGGGATTTGGGCATCTTTGATCAAGGCTTTGGTCTTGATGATTTCCCCACCCAAAGTTTGGGTGATTCCTCCATCCAGGGTTGTAAGTCTTGGAGTATGGATCATGGTTTTGCCTATGTGAATTCCCAATGTAGTTGGCCTGCTCCTGACTACCCTCTGTTTCTTCATTCACTCCTTCTTGGGTTGTTGATGAAGTGGAGATTGCTGCTACTTGGTTCCTCTCCATCTTCTTGGTGAGGTCAGCCAGCTGCTGGGTAATGAGCTTGTTTTGGGCCAGCAGAGCATCTACATTGTTTAGCTCCATTACTCCTCTTGTGTTGCCTCTTTCAGAAGCATAGAAATAGTCATTCTCTGCTACTGTTTCAATGACATCTATGGCTTCCTCAATAGTCTTTTTTTGTTCAAAGATCCTCTGGATGAATGGTCTACTGCCTTCTTTGATTCATATGACAGGCCTTCATAGAAAATGTGCAGCTGCACCCATTCGTTGAACATGTCAGGTGGACACCTCCTTGTCAGGTCCTTAAACCTCTCCCATGCTTCATAAAAAGTCTCACCATCTTGTTACCTGAAAGTTTGGACCTCAGCTCTCAGCCTATTGATTCATTGAGGAGGGTAGAATCTTGCTAAGAACTTGTTCACCACATCTTTCCAAGTTGTCAAGCTCTCCTTTGGGAAAGACTCCAGCCACTTGGCTGCCTTATCCTTGAGTGAGAATGGAAATAATAGCAGTCTATAGGCATCAGGATGAATACCATTAGACTTCACTGTGTCACATATTCTCAGGAAGGTGGTTAGATGTTGATTGGGGTCTTCTTGGACACTTCCTCCGAAAGAACAGTTGTTCTGCACAAGGGTGATGAGTTGTGGTTTTAGTTCAAAATTTTTGGCATGGATGGTTGGCTTTTGAATGCTACTTCCACAGTTTCCTGGGTTTGGATTGATGTAAGAGCCTAAAACTCTTCTATCCTCCCCCGCATGATTTGCTCGTCCTCCTCCGCCATGGTTGTGAGTCTCTTCTTCATGATGGTTTTCCATGTTTTCTTCCATGTTTGGTTCAAAGTATTCCTCCTCTTCCTCAGCACCAACCACTCTTTTTCCTCTTGCTTTCCTCCTTAATCTAAGGAAGGTCCTCTCAGGTTCAGAATCAAAGGAAGTTGAAGCCCCGCTTCTTCTTCCTGTCATACAACCAACAAGGCACAAGCAAGGAAAATAGATGCAGAAAGTATATCTGTCAGAATTACTGTTAGTGTGAGTGATGCAATATATCAAACAGTTAGTGGGTTAGTGAAATGAATGGTAAATAACAAAGAAAAAGTAGGGGGAAGGGAAGAAATTAACTAAAATAGAAAGTAAATGACTCAAACAGAAAATTAAATCAACAAAAATAAAATGCTCAATCTAGTTATCTTCCAATTTAATCATTGTTGATGCACAATCAATCCCCGGTAACGGCGCCATAAACTTGATGCACGGAAAACTTGTCTCGTAACAAATTTCCCTTCAGCAAGTGTACCGAATTTGTCATTAAGTAAAAACTCACAATAGAGTGAGGTTGAATCCCACAGGGATTGATTGATCAAGCAACTTTAATTAGAGGAATGTTCTAGTTGAGCGAATCCAGAATTTGAGTTGAGAATTGCAGAAAATAAAATGGCGGGAAGGTAAATGACAGAAAAAGAAAATGCTAGAATTAAAGAACTGAAAATAAATGACTGAAAGTAAATTGCTAAATTGTAAATGGGAATGGGGTATTGCTCATAAATGTAAATGGCAGAAATTAAAGAGAATGGGTAAGATCAGAAATGGGGAGTTCATTGGGCTCAGGAGATGTTGCGTTCTCCGGATCAATTTCATTTTCATCTCTTCCTCAATCAATGGACTCATTGATCTCCTTGGCAATCTTAAGTGATCGAATTACAATTTCTTGTAATCCAATCTCTCAAATCTTGATCAATAGCCAATTCCTTGGTCAATTGCTCATGAGAAGAGATGAAGTATGGTCACTGATTATACCACATGCATTTCCCAAATCAAGTGTTGAGAGGATTATAGTCACATATCCATGCAAACCCAATTTGGTCCAGCATGAGAAAGCATTTCTAGCATGATCTCTTCATTCCTCTTTCAAGGTTCAGAAGAGATCCAAGTATGAATAGCTTCTTTTCCAAGAGAACTACCCAATTGGATGAAGATCGAAAGCTTTCAAGTAAAATCAAGAGAAAAGATAGAAGAAGAATAATGAAAACTAGTATTGATCCATAAAATTACAACAGAGCTCCCTAACCCAATGAAAGGAGTTTAGTTGTTCATAGCTTTGGAAAATGAAAACAAAGATGGAGAATACATGATGAAACTAGAAGTGCAGAGAAAGTAAATACAGAGAGTAATTTTATGCCCAGAGGCTCCCTATATTTTCCAACTCCCAATTTAATTCAAAGCTACTCCTATATATACTACTCTTCTGTTCTTCTAGTTGGCTCTTCAAGTCTTGGGTATGGGCCTTTGGATCTGGAGTTTGAAGCAATTATCTTCTTCATTGGGCTTGGCTTTACTTGCAGAGAGAAAGTTTGAAATGGGCAGAGACCATAGCTCAGGACGTTAGTGGTGTTAACGTTCAGTAAAAATATGGGTTCGAGAACGTTAGTGATAATCACCTTTTTCACTAACGTTCCTCACCCAAGTAAGAGCCATGTTAACCTCAACGTTAGTGGCACAAACGTTGCCACTAACGTTGCCTCTATGCCCTTTGCACACGTTACTGGGACTTTCCTTTTTCAGTAACGTTGAGAAGTCTCCCCCTTCCCTACGTTAGAGTCCACGTTAACTTAGTTAACGTGGCTCTTTTAATGTAGGCTTGCCAACCTTCGAGAACGTTAGTGACACTTACCATTGTCACTAACGTTCCAATGTGCCCCTATTTCTCACGTTAGAGTCCACGTTAACTAGGTTAACATGGCTTCTAACGTGGCCATGCTAGCCATCTCCAACGTTAGTGACAAAGTTGAGTGTCACTAACGTTGGCTCATCATTCCCTTATCCACGTTAGCTTCCACGTTAACTAAGTTAACGTGGGAGTTAACGTGGCTCATAGTGGCTTATGTGGGCTAATTCCGAGGTTAGTGACAATGTTGGGTGTTACTAACGTTGGCGATCACCTCCCTTATTCACGTTAGCTTCCACGTTAACTAGGTTAACGTGGGAGTTAACGTGGCTTATTGGGGCTTGTGTGGGTTCCTTCCAACGTTAGTGACAATGTTTGGTGTCACTAACGTTGTCGACCACTTTGTTTCCTCATGTTAGCTTCCACGTTAACTAGGTTAACGTGGAAGTTAACGTGGCTTAATGTGACTTGGCCAACGTTAGTGATAATGTTGAATGTCACTAACGTTGGCTTCCCCCCTTTCTTCTTAACATTAGAGGCCACGTTAACAAAGTTAACGTGGCAACTAACGTGGCCACTTATGAGCTTGGTCTAACGTTAGTGATAATGTTAAGTGTCACTAACGTTGGCTCCATTTCCTTTCTTCCACGTTAGAGTTCACGTTAACTTAGTTAACGTGACTCTTAACGTGGGCAATGATGGCTTCGAGAGCGTTATTGACAATTACTTTTCTCATTAACTTTGCAAGTTACTCCCATTCCACGTTAGTGTTAACGTTAGTGTAACTAATGTAGCCACTAATGTGGTTCTTCTTTGCTTTCTTTGTCCTGAAATCAAGCAATAAAGTGCATCAAAGTTCTAGTCCAAGTCATGGGAAATGCAGCATCCAATTTGTCCTTAAATTCATGCAAAAATCCTCATGAAATCATGTGAAGTGCACAATTTATGCTTAAATCAAGATGTAAGTGAATATCTACCCAAAACTAGCTTATTTCCTAAGGAAATGCATGAAACTACCCTAAAAACAGTAAAGAAAAGGTCAGTGAAACTGGCCAAAATGCCCTGGCATCAGTACCTCATGACATTTTTAGATCTGAACTTTGTACTCTTCGACGGCATGAGTCTCTAAACTCCATTGTTGGGGGTGAGGAGCTCTGCTGTGTCTCGATGAATTAATGCAAGTACTTCTGTTTTCTATTCAAACATGCTTGTTTCTATCTAAGATATTCATTCGCATTTCAATATGATGAATGTGATGATCCGTGACCCTCATCACCATTCTCAACCTATGAACGCATGCCTGACAATCACCTCCGTTCTACATTAGATTGAATGAGTATCTCTTGGATTCCTTAATCAGAGTCCTCGTGGTATAAGCTAGAACCCATTGGCAGCATTCGTAAGAATCCGGAAAGTCTAAACCTTGTCTGTGGTATTTCGAGTAGGATTCAGGGATTGGATGACTGTGACGAGATTCAAACTCGCGAGTGCTGGGCGTAGTGACAGACGCAAAAGGATAGTAAATCCTATTCCAGTATGATCGAGAACCTACAGATGATTAGTCGTGCGGTGACAGCGCACCTGGACCATTTTTACTGAGAGGACGGATGGTAGCCATTGACAACGGTGATCCACCAACACACAGCTTGCCATAGGAGGAATGATGAGGCGCAGAAGTTGGTGAATTAAAAATTATTAAAATAGTTACGTTGCAAGTATAGTTCTTAACTCACCGAAAATCTGCCTATCAATTTAGAAATATGTCATAGAGAGTTTAAATTAAAAATTACTGGGAGTTTAAGTCCCAGGTCGTCTCCCAACGAGTTGCAGAAAAGTGTGCTATTTTATTAATCAGATGTTCCAAGAAGTTGAGTTAAGTAGGTGGGAAATTAAATTGAGAAAATTCAAATAATATGAATAAAAGCCTTGACTGGGAGTTGATTAGTTGGAATCTCTATCATTGATGGGGTGATTTCAAGATTAATTTATAATTAATGGTTATTCTGTTTAGTTATCCTTTACTAGGTAAAGGAAAGTCAAATAAGTTGGAATGCTAGATCTGTTCACGAGTTGCAACCCACTTAGTTCAAAGGGATTGGTGTTAGTGATTAGATAACAATCCAACAGTTAACCCAATTACAAAGTTTCTTTCAATCCTTCTAACTCAAGAGTTCCTTTTAATCAACTCCCCATCAAGTGAGGGAACTACTCACTAATTGTAAATAATAAACCCATGACACATGAAAGGGAATTAAAAGAAGACATGATTATTGGAATGGAAAAATAAATTAAAATGGAAGAAATAATCCTTGAATCAAATAATCATGAAAGTATTCAAATGACAAAATTGAACAAAGCAAAGAACATGGAAGAATAAAACCAAGTTAAGAAAACGAACAAGAATGACGAAGTCTTGATGAGGAAATAACTCTTCTCAATGTTCCAATGCTAAAACCAATTGAAAATTAAAATTCTAAAACCTAGAGAGAGAAACCTAAAGGGAGTAAAACTAGATCTAAAACTGAAAACTGTGTAGAATGAATGTTGTCCTTTGTTTCTGCATATTCTCTGGCTCTAGTCTGCTGTTCCGGGCCGAAAACTGGGTCGAAATAAGGTCCAAAATCGCCCCCAACGAATTCTGCAGATTATGCAGATCGCACATGTCACGCGATCGCGTCATCCATGCGGACACATCATTCGCGCTTTTCCTTGCCACGCGTTCGCGTCGTCCACGCTACCACGTCGCCTGAGCTTTTCCAATCCGCGCGGCCGCGTGAGCCATGCGGCCGCGTCACTGCGATTTGCTCTCCTTCGCGCAGTTGCGTGAGCCATGCGGCCGCGTCACTTCTCGCTGGTTATCTCCTCAAATTCTTGTGTTCCTTCCATTTTTGCTAGCTTCCTTTCCAATCTCCAACTCATTCATGCCCTATAAAGTCTGAAACACTCAACACACAGATCACGGCATCGAATGGAATAAAGGAGAATTAAAATTACATAATTAAAGTCTCTAGGGAGCAGTTTTCAAACATGTTATAATTTCAGGAAGGAATTATAATTTCATGCTAATTTAATGAATAAGTGGGTAAGGATCATGATAAAACCACACAATTAAACACAATATAAACCATAAAATAGTGGTTTATCAACCTCCCCACACTTAAACATTAGCATGTCCTCATGCTTAATTGAAGGAGATAAGGAAATAAGTATGAACATGTAGAAACTAATGAAATGCAATGCAAGCCTATATATATATAAATAAATGCAACTATATGATTCTTGCCCACTTGATCAAAAGTAAATAAGCTCTTCAAAACAATTACAAATCAAATTCCACTAATTCTATCATTATACAATAAAACAGATAAAAGTGCAAGAAGATAGCTCATGAAAGCAGGGAACATGAAAATTCAAGCATTGAACCCTCACTGATAATGTATGTACGCTCTAATCTCTAGTTTATAGGGTAATCACTCTATCCATCTCTAATCATGCTTTCTAACTTTTGTTCTTCTCCTAACCAATCAACAACAGTTAATATACCAATGCAAACATCATGAGGTCTTTTCAAGGTTGTAATGGGGCTAAGGTACAGGTAGGGGTATACATTTGGTCAAGTGAGCTAATAAATTGAATCTTTAATTAACCCAAGCTTCAACCCAACCTATATATTTTAATTTAATCTTAAAGTTCATACCTAGCTACCCAGAATTCCCTTTTTCTATCCATACTCATGTATCAACTTTATATTTGATTCTATCATATGTGCATTGATCTTTGAATTCTGAATTTAACATTGGGATAATTTTGTCCCCTTATTTATTTATATAAAAAATATTTTTTTTGACATTAAAATAAATATAGCTTATCAATGCACATAGATTTTTAATTCTTATAGTTTCACATGAGTAGGTATCCAAATTCCCATTAAATTCTCATGACACATTCCCTTAACAACTTTTGTTCCCACAATTTCCCATACTTAACTAGCACACATAATTCTATCTTAAGCTAACCAAAGATTCAATTTGGGATATACAATTGTTTTTCAGCTTAAGGTTAGTAATGTGGTAAAATATAAAACAAATGGGATTTAAAGGCTCAAAGTGGTTAACAAAGGTAATTGAAAAGGGTAGGCTTAATTTGGATAAGTGAGTTTAAACAAATAATGGCCTCAATCATGTGCAAGCATGCAAATATAATAAATATTAGACAAATAAGATAAAACAAAATATAGATTACAATCATAGAGAAGTAAACACACAAGAATGAAATAAATATGGTTAAATAATGTAACCATACATAAAGGCTCAAATCTTTCACAGGTTGTGTGTTCTTTAGCTCAAATATCATGTTCCAATTACAACTCAAGCAAATTTATCATAAAATTTTGAAAAATTAGTGAAATTTTGTTCCAAAGATAGAGTCTTAAAAGAAACTTATTGTCTTTTCAATCAAGTAGAACATGCATGCAACTATCCTAACCTATGCAATTTATTCTATTCTATAAAAGAAAGAAAATCTAACTAAAATATCCTAATTATTGGTGCTAGGGAAAAGAAATTACCTCCGGAAGTCAGGTACTGACCGACCTCCCCACACTTAAGGCTTTGCACCGTCCTCGGTGCCGTCTGTCAGGAACAGGGGTGGGCTGATGGCAGTATCTCCACAATCGGGACCGTCATGGCTCCCTGTGCTGGTAAAAGAAGTGGAGTCCGGGGTATCCGAGTCCTTGAAGTGTCCCTTGAGTAGCTCCTTGAGGTTTTTGAATCGGCGCTCGTTACGGCGCTCTCTCATCTTAGCTTTGTGTTTTTGCCGATCCAACCTTGTGATTATCTGCTGGAGTAATTCATCAGTTGTAGGTGCTTGTGGTGTTGAAGAAGGATTATCTTCAACTGGAGCAGTAGGAAGACTTGTAGTGGCTGCTGAGAATCTTAGGTATTTCCCGTTAGGGACATACTGATCATCCCGTGGAAGCACGGCTTTGGTGTCCCCAGCTCTGTTGGAGACTCCGGCTGCTGAGACAAGATCTGAGACCAAGGCGGGGAAAGGTAAGTTGCCCGCAATTTGTACGTGTTCCATAGCATTCCGGATATGTCTTGAGAGATTCAGAGGTTGGTCGGTAAGGATGTACCAAAGTAGAACAGCCATGTCCACAGTGAAGGAGGACTCATGAGTGCTTGGAAAGACGTAATGGGACATGATCTGTGCCCATACGCGAGCCTCCAAGGTAAGTGCTGAAGCCAAGATTCTCTTAGGGAGGGTACGGTGGTATCCGTAGATCCAACGGCTGCCAGGTAATGCGATAACTCCGAGAACGGAGTCCCAGTCAAATTGGTACCTCTGGCGCTTAAGTGCGGCTTCTTGGCTATCTTGGCTGTCTTGGCTATCTCCGTAGGAAACCCCATTGTCTTCGTTCAATTTGCGGCTCAACAAAGGTAGCAATATTGGACGGGAGGATAAGAAGGTATTCATTGTTATAGTTTCTTTCTGCCAGGATAGGGAACATCTGCTCACAGTAGCGAATGGGAAATCGCGCAGTGTCCTTTGCTGGGAAGGCTTTCTCCTTCTCATCAACCTTTATTATCCTCTTAACTCTTTTTGTTGAGGGCTTGACTGCAGTTGAAGAAGGCGCTGCCACTAATGCTCTTTTAGTTCCTCTTCTTGCTGGTGGTTTGGAAGTAGCTTTCTCTTTTCCTTTCTTGGTGGCCATCCTAAAAGAAGGGAAGAGAAAGTAAATTAAATCAAAGAGATATACAGCAAGGAAGGAAACAGAAAAGAAGGTGATGGATGCACATAAAGATATACTGACATTATCACATGCTCGCGAGTACATGTGAAAAGCCAACAATGGAAAATAGCTAGTGCATATAAAGACAAGTGACTGCAAGGTGTTTATTGGCATGCCGGCAAAGGGCATGAGTAGCATAGACCAAGCAATACTCTGTAACAAACCATCACGTTTGTATTGACAATTAAATTCAATTAATACAATAGTAAAGGAAAGTTGTGAAAAGCAAGCATTGAATAGTATAACAACATAGAGAAGTGCATAATGCCATTTGAGCTTTTTCACAAACACATAGCATGCATGTTGAATAAGGAATAGAAAATATGAAGATGAACATGCAAGCAATCCCTTAAATGGAATAAAAATAATTGTCAAATAATTTACAACAATCCACAATCATATAATGAGGGATAATGACTCAAAAAGAAAAACAAGTAAATTTCTAACACTATGTAAAACGGAAAAGAAAAAGAAAGAAAATATGAATAATGAAAAGAAAAAGAAAAGAAAAGAAAATACATATAAAATAATAAGAATGATAGAAAAAGAAAAGAAGGAAGAAGGAAATAGAACCTTGGTAATGGAGGTGAGAGAGAGAGAGTGATAGGTGAGATAGAAGGAAGAAGGGAGAAGGAAGAAATAAGGAAGGAAAAGAAAAATTAGGATTTGGAGGAGGGAAAGATAAGATATGTGGCAATTTTTGGTTGAGCTGTGCAGCGCATGCGACGCGGCCGCGTGGGGCACGTGGTCGCGTGGATGCGCTTCAAGTATGGTGACGCGATCGCGTCGGTCACGTGGTCGCGTGACCCATGTTATGCTTCTGGCGCGAGTGCAGCCTCACACCAGCACAACTCTCTGTTCAAATTAATTTATTTGCCAAAATTGGGACGGCGCGATCGCGTGGGTCACGCGATCGCGTGAGTGTGCCCCAGAAAATGGATGACACGGCCGCGTCGGCGATGCGGTCGCGTGATAAGGATTCTGCTTCCAGCACCAATCCAGCATTACTCTCGCACAATATTTCATTGTGCACCCTTTTACGTCGAAAACTTAGGGCACGCGGCCGCGTGGGGCATGCGGTCCCGTGGGTTGATTTGTGCCATTGGCACGCCTCCAGCCACACTCCAGCGTGACTTTTTGTTTATTTTTATTTTTCTTCACTCTCCCTATGACGCGGACGCGTCGCTAATGCGATCGCGTCGCGTAACAAATTTTTTTTTTTTACTAAATGAAAACATGTAAATGCAGATGCACGAAAGTACTAAGAAAGAGAAGAGTTATTGAATAGGAAAAACTAAAAATAAAGAAAAGAACGATCATACCATGGTGGGTTGTCTCCCACCTAGCACTTTGCTTTAACGTCCGTAAGTTGGACGCTCCACTAGCTCAATCTTCTGCTATGTGGGGATCTTCCAAGAGGAAGATCTCAAGCTCCTTGTTTCTCTGCATCTTCTCGCCATGGTATAGCTTCAGGCGTTGTCCATTAACCTTAATAAGTTCAGAGCTTGAAGGATGGCTTAGGTGATAAACTCCGTACGGTTCAGCCTTCTCTACTCTGTATGGACCTTCCCATCTTGACCTCAACTTGCCTGGCATGAGCCTTAGTCGAGATTTGTAAAGGAGAACTAAACCCCCAGGTTGGAACTCTTTCTTCTTGATGTTTTGATCATGTACAGCCTTCATCTTTTCCTTATATATTCTGAAGTTTTCATAAGCTTCTAGGCGAAGGCTCTCCAGTTCCTGTAGTTGCAACTTCCTTTCAGCTCCGGCTTTCTCAATTCCCATGTTGCACTCCTTAACTGCCCAAAAAGCTCTGTGTTCTACTTCAACTGGGAGATGACAAGCTTTTCCATAAACCAAGCGAAAAGGACTCATCCCAATGAGTGTCTTCTATGCTGTTCTATATGCCCAGAGTGTATCTTGTAGCCTGGTGCTCCAGTCTTTTCTATGAGGCTTTACTATCTTTTGCAAGATACGCTTAATTTCTCTGTTTGACACCTCGGCTTGCCCATTAGTTTGGGGATGGTAAGCTGTTGCAACTTTATGAATTATCCCATGCTTCTTCATTAATCCTGTTAGTCTCCTGTTACAAAAATGGGTGCCTTGGTCGCTCACGATTGCTTGTGGTGATCCGAAGCGACATATAATATGGTTTCTCACAAAGGAAACAACAGTGTTAGCATTATCAGTACGGGTAGGAATTGCGTCCACCCATTTTGAAACATAATCCACAGCTAACAATATATAAAAATATCCATTAGAATTTGGAAATGGACCCATGAAGTCAATGCCCCAAACATCAAAAATTTCACAAAAAAGCATAATTTGTTGAGGCATCTCATCCCTCCTGGATATATTACCAAATTTCTGGCATGGGAGACAAGATTTACAAAACTCAGCAGCGTCTCTAAAAAGAGTAGGCCACCAGAATCCACAGTGTAAGATCTTTCTAGCTGTTCTTTGAGGACCAAAATGTCCTCCACTCTCAGATGAGTGACAGGCCTCTAAAATGGACTGGAATTCTGATTGAGGCACACAACGTCTAATTACTTGATCAGCACCACATCTCCATAAATATGGGTCATCCCATATATAATATTTAGACTCACTTTTCAGCTTGTCTCTTTGATGCTTAGAAAAATTTGGAGGAAATGTGCGGCTAACTAAATAATTAGCAACAGGTGCATACCAAGGGACTACCTCAGATACTGCTTGCAGGTTATCAAAAGGAAAATTATCATCTATAGGAGTAGAATCATCCTTAATATGCTCAAGGCGACTCAGGTGATCTGCCACTAAATTTTGATTACCGCTCATATCCTTTATTTCTAAATCAAATTCTTGTAACAGCAGTATCCAACGTATGAGTCTTGGTTTGGATTCCTTTTTAGCTAATAGATACTTTAAAGTTACATGGTCCGAATACACTACTACTCTAGTACCAAGTAAATAAGCTCAGAATTTATCCAGAGCAAAAATAATAGCAGGAAGCTCTTTCTCAGTAGTAGTATAGTTGGACTGGGCAGTGTCTAAAGTCTTAGACGCATAAGCAATAACGAAAGGATCCTTACCTTCACGCTGAGCCAGCGCTGCTCCTACTGCATGGTTGGAAGCATCGCACATGATTTCAAACGGCTGGCTCCAGTCTGGTCCTCTCACAATTGGAGCTTGAGTCAGAGCAGTCTTCAGCTTATCAAACGCTTGTTTGCAATCCTCACTGAACTCAAACTCAATATCCTTCTGCAGTAATCTGGATAAGGGAAGTGCGACCTTACTAAAGTCCTTAATAAATCTCCTGTAAAAACCTGCATGGCCAAGGAACGAATGGAATTCCCTCACAGAAGAGGGGTAAGGTAAACTGGAAATAACATTCACCTTTGCTGGGTCTACAGAAATGCCATTATTAGATACCACATGTCCTAATACAATTCCTTATTTTACCATAAAGTGACATTTTTCGAAATTTAATACAAGGTTTGTATTAACACATCTATCTAATACTCTAGATAATCCATCTAAGCAAAGGCTAAAAGAATCACCATAAACGCTAAAATCGTCCATAAAAACTTCCATACAGTCCTCAATAAGATCAGAGAAAAGACTCATCATACACCTTTGGAAAGTAGCTGGTGCATTGCACAAGCCAAATGGCATTCTCTTGTAAGCATAAGTCCCAAAAGGACATGTAAAAGTAGTCTTTTCCTGATCCTCAAGAGCTATATGAATCTGGAAATAACCTGTGTAACCATCTAAAAAGCAATAATGTGATTTACCTGACAGGCGATCCAGCATTTGATCAATGAATGGAAGTGGGTAGTGATCCTTACGGGTAGCTTGGTTGAGATGCCTGTAATCAATACAGACTCTCCAAGCATTCTGAACTCTAGTTGCTATGAGCTTTCCATGCTCATTCTTCACTGTAGTGACTCCAGACTTCTTGGGCACCACTTGTACTGGGCTTACCCATTTACTGTCTAAAATGGGATATATGATACCGGCTTCCAATAGTCTGGTCACTTCCTTTTTGACAACTTCCAAGATGGTAGGATTCAATCTTCTTTGGGGTTGACGGACAGGTCTTGCTCCCTCTTCTAAAAATATTCTGTGCTCACATACTTGAGGGTTGATACCTACTATGTCTACCAAGCTCCACCCAATTTCCTTCTTATGCTTCCTCAGCACATCAAGTAACTACTCTTCTTGTTGAGAAGTAAGTTCCCTTGCAATGATGGCTGGAAACCTTTGCTCATCTTCAAGATAAGCATATTTGAGATGTGGAGGGAGAGGTTTCAATTCTAACTTTTGATCATGGGCAGGCTCTGGATTATCTGGAGCTTGTGAAAATGACGAAGTGCCCTCATTGTCAGTTAAGAGGGTCCCCACACTTGGACCTTGTCCAGTGTGCCTCTCTTCTAACTCTTCCTTGTGAACTTCAGCTACACTTTCATCTATGACATCGCACTGAAAGATAGAACGATCTTCTGGGGGGTTGTTAATGACTCCATTCAGATTGAAGATTACTATGCGGCCATCTATTTCAAAGGATTATGTTCCTGAAAAGGCATCCAATTTGAATTTTGATGTCTTCAAGAATGGTCTTCCAAGTAGAATTGATGATGGCTTATCTGAATCATTATGGGGCATCTCCAAGATATAAAAAATCAGTGGGAAATGTAAGCCCTTTATTGTTCACCAAAACATCTTCAGCAACTTCAGCCACTGTAATAATGCTTTTATCTGCTAACACAAAATAAGCTGCCGACCTTTTTAAGGGAGGGAGCCTCAAAATATCATATATGGACAAAGGCATTATACTGACACATGCTCCTAAATCACACATGCAATCATAAATTACTACACCACCAATAGTACAGCTAACTATACAAGGACCTGGATCACTACATTTTTCAGGTAATCCTCCCATTAAAGCAGATATAAAACTACCTAAAGGAATAGTTTCTAATTCATTAATTTTATCTTTATGGATACATAAGTCTTTTAGAAACTTTGCATATTTAGGTACCTGCTGAATAACATCAAAAAGAGGAACAGTTACCTCAACCTTTTGGAATATTTCTACCATTTTGGGGTCGGGTTCCAGCTACTTCCTGGGCTTCCTTGCAAGTTGTGGAAATGGAATAGGAGTAGTGTTTTCTGTGGTGTCTGCGCCCTTTGGTGCTTCCTCCTGTGGTTGAGCTATTTCTTCTTCAGCTATGTCCTGTATGTCCTCTTCCTCTTCAACATCTTCTATTTCTACTACCTTTTCAGCTGAGGTGTGTTTTGGTGGGCTTGGTTCCTCCTGATTTCTCTCCTGCAGTGTGGTTCCAGACCTTAGGGTGATGGCATTAATGCCTCCCTTTGGATTGGGTAATGGCTGAGAGGGGATTCCAGTGGAGCTTGAAGGTTGGTTACTGGAATTTTGTGTTGATCCAATCTGTGACATAAGAGCTTGCAAAGTAGAAGTGAGACCATTTAGACTGGCATTAATACTATTCATGATGTTACTTTCCATGGTCTGTTGTCTTCGCTCAAAAGATTGTAGTAGCTCTTCATTAGGAGATACAGAAGAATGAGTAAATTGAGAGGTCTGCTGTTGATTGTTCTGTGGTCCCTGGTTTTGCCTCAGGTGAGCTGCTTTGTAAGGTTGATTCTGCTGCCTGTTATTGTTATTATTCCATCTCTGATTTCTCTGATTATCTTTGCCTCCTCTGTTATTGTTGTCCCTCCAATTCTGGTTAGAATTGTCCTGCCATCCATGGTTCTTATTTCCACTTTGATTGTACCCTTGGTTGGGGTGGTCATAGAAGTTATGAGTGGATGCCACCATGTTGTCTTCTTGTTGGAGCTGTGGGCATTCATCAGTGTAATGGCTATAATCAGCACAGATTTCGCAAATTCTTTGCGGGACTAATTGTTGGTTTTGCTGTGGTGGAGGAGGTTGGGCTTGCTGAGCTTGTTGTTGATTCAATTGCATCTGCTTCAGCAAGTTGGTCATCTCACATATACTCTGAGCTAGAGCAGCAGTCTCTCTGCTAGAGGATACTTCTGCAATGGCTTTTGAACGACCTTGCTTTTGTCTGTGGTTCCTAGTAGATTCAGCTAAATCACTGATCAATTCCCAAGCCTTATCAGTGGTCTTGTACTTCTTCATAGACCCATTGCTAGCACTTTCCAATGTGGCCTTATCTTAGGGCCTCATGTCCTGTGTGACATAGCTAAGTAATACTATCTTGTCAATCATGTGGTGGGGGCATGCTTCCAGAAGATTATTGAAGCGCTCCCAGTATTCAAAGAGAGTCTCATTGTCATCCTAAACAATTGTGGAAATATCCTTCCTCAGTTTATCAGTAACTTCAGATGGAAAGAATTTCTCCAAAAACTCCTTTCTGAGTGTATCCCAGTTGGATACATTTGCTAGAGGTTGAGTGTAGTACCACTCTCTTGCTTTTCCCTCAAGAGAAAATGGGAAAGCTTTCAGCAAAATTGAAGTTTCATCAGTACCATCAGGCCTGACAGTAGAACAGGCTGCCTGAAAATCTCTCAAGTGCTTGATAGGCTCTTGAGCAGGTAGGCCATGAAACTTTGGCATCAAATTTAGCAGTGCGGTCTTTATTTCAAAATCTATAGCTACCGCTAGATGATGCGCTTGAAATGCTTGCATTGTAAAATCAGGGGCTCCTTCCTCCTGGATGGTAACTTTCCTAGCTGCCATGTCTTCTGCACATAAAACAATCGAATCAGTAGAACGGGGACTGGTTTCTTCCTCAGGTTCACTTTCAGACCCGCCCTCAGAACGGACTAACCGACGCTGTTCTCGCCTTATTCGTGAAATAGTCCTTTTAATTTCAGGATCGAATATTAGCAAGCGCGGATCAGGAAGTGAACGCGTCATTTGACGAAAGAAAAATGCAACTCATAGTAGCAAAATAAAATAAAATGCAAATAAATAAATTCTAATTAATAACTTTAGCACTCTATTGCAACTCCCCAGCAACGGCGCCAAAAATTGATGAGGCGCAGAAGTTGGTGAATTAAAAATTATTAAAATTGTTACGTTGCAAGTATAGTTCTTAACTCACCAAAAATCTGCCTATCAATTTAGAAATATGTCACAGAGAGTTTAAATTAAAAATTACTGGGAGTTTAAGTCCCAGGTCGTTGATGAGCGGATATTTTATACGCTTTTTGGGGTTAATTTCATATAGTTTTTAATATGTTTTAGTTAGCTTTTAGTTTATTTTCATTAGTTTTTAGGAAAAATTCATATTTCTGGACTTTACTATGAGTTGTGTGTTTTTCTGTAATTTTAGGTATTTTTCTGGCTGAAATTGAGGGAGCTGAGCAAAAATCTGATTCAGGCTAAAAAAGGAATGCTGATGCTGTTGGATTCTGACCTCCCTGCACTCAAAGTGGATTTTCTGGAGCTACAGAACTCGAAATGGTGTGCTTCCAATTGCGTTGGAAATTACACATCCAGGGCTTTCCAGCAATATATAATAGTCCACACTTTGCTCAATGATAGACGACGTAAACTGGTGTTCAACGCCAGTTCTCTGCCCAATTCTGGCGTCCAGCGCCAGAAAAGGATTAAAAGTTGGAGTTCAACGCCAGAAATGGATCCAAACCTGGCGTTGAACGCCCAAAATGGCCTTATGCACGTGAATTGCTTAAGTCTCAGCCCTAGCACACACCAAGTGGACCCCAGAAGTGGATCTCTATACCATCTGTTATAGTTTACTCAATTTCTGAAAACCTAGGCTACTAGTTTAGTATTTAAACAACTTTTAGAGACTTATTTTGTATCTCATGACATTTTTAGATCTAAACTTTGTACTCTTTAATGGCATGAGTCTCTAAACTCCATTGTTGGGGGTGAGGAGCTCTGTTGTGTTTCGATGAATTAGTGCAAGTATTCCTGTTTTCCATTCAAACATGCGTGTTCCTATCTAAGATATTCATTCGCACTTCAACATGAATGTGATGAACGTGACAATCATCATTATTCCCCCACGAACGCGTGCCTGACAACCACCTCCGTTCTACATCAGATTGAATGAATATCTCCTAGATTCCTTAATCAGAATCTCCGTGGTATAAGCTAGATTGATGGCGGCATTCATGAGAATCCGGAAAGTCTAAACCTTGTCTGTGGTATTCCAAGTAGGATTCAGGGATTGAATGACTGTGACGAGCTTCAAACTCGCGAGTGCTGGGCGTAGTGACAGACGCAAAAGGAGGGTGAATCATATTCCAGCATGATCGGGAACCTCAGATGATTAGCCGTGCTGTGACAGAGCATTTGGACCATTTTCACAAGAGGAGGGGATGTAACCATTGACAACGGTGATGCCCAACACACATCTTGCCATAGAAGGACGTGCGTGCGTGAATCAGAGGACAGAGGAAAGCAGAGATTCAGAAGACAAAGCATCTCCAAAACTCCAACATATTCTCCATTACTGCATAACAAGTAACCTTTAACCCATGCTCTCTTGTTCATTCGCAATTCAACTGATAAATATAATTGACTTCCTGACTAAGAATTGCAAGATAACCATAGATTGCTTCAAATCAACAATCTCCGTGGGATTCAACCCTTACTCACGTAAGGTATTACTTGGACGACCCAGTGCACTTGCTGGTTAGTGGTACGAGTTGTGAAAAGTGTGATTCACAATTCGTGCACTAAGTTTTTGGCGCCGTTGCCGGGGGTTGTTCGTGTTTGAACAACTAAAGGTTTATTTTGTTTCTTAGATTAGGAAAATTTTTCTTTTTGGTTTAGAGTCTCTTATTATTGTCGTGTTAAAATTTTAGAATCCTTATTTTCTTTTTAAAATCTTTTTCAAAAATAATTTTTCTATTAAATCCTGTGCCAAACTTTAAGTTTGGTGTTTTCTTGTTGGTTTTTCTGTGTTTTTCGAAAATTTTAAGTTTGGTGTCCTTGTGAGTCTTCAAAGTGTTCTTGAGTTTTCCTTGTGTCTTGATCTTAAACATTTTAAGTTTGGTGTTCCTTGGTGTTTTTCCTCCAAAATTTTCGAAAACAAGGAGCATTAGATTTAACAATTTTGAGTCTTGTGCTATTTTAGTGTTTTTCTCTTTCCTCACTAAATTTAAAAATATCTTTTCTCTCTAATTTTAAAACAAATTTTCGAAAATCAATTTCAAAAAAAGAAAATTTCAAATTTTTTTTTAAAATTTAAAATCTTTTCCAAATCGTATCTTTTTCAAAACTTCCTTACCACTTTCTCTCCCCTCATTTTTTCGAAAATCTTCACCTATTGTTATTTATTTTATTTTAATTTATTTTATTTTCGAAATAAATATACTTGTCGGTTAGGAACTATACTTGCAAGAAGTTATTTCCTCTAATTGAGAAGAAAATTCTGAGCCGACAGTTTTGCTCTTTTAAATTTTTGGCGCCGTTGCCGGGGAGTTGCAATGTGTGCTATTTATTGGCTATTGTAAATATGTTAATATGTGAATATCTTGCTTTTTGTTTATTTCCTTAACTTTGTTTGTATAAAAGGTAAATTTTGGGAGCTCATAGCTTGTCGAAAACTCCATCAAAGCTTGGTGCAATCAATTGAGAATTTTGGAGATTCAAGCATTGTTGGAAGCTCCAAGATGAATAGAAACACAAATCTCTTTGATTAGAGCTCTCCATAAGTCCAACTTAAGGACAATAAACCAAAGTGATAGGTGGGAGACACCGCACCATGGTAACATTGTTTTTACCTTCTCTTTTTGTTTATAATTTGACTTTATTGCATTTTACTTGTTTTAGTTAGCTTAGAATTAGTTTATCTTTGAGATTTATTAGGTTAATTTCTGTATGGATCATGAATTTATGGGTTTTTTAATGTTTTGGGTTGAGCTTTTGTTGAAGAAATTTTTTGGGAAAAACACCCCTGTGCGTGCGGACACTTCTTGTTTCCCTCTCTGTCCAGAGCATTCGCACACCCTTGTGCGGGCGCACACCTCCTGTTTCACCCTGTGTGCGTACGCACACATATCTGTGCATACGCACAAGTGTTGTTTTGGGCAAAATTTTTATTGCACTTTGAGTGAACCCCTAACACAATTCCACCCCCTCCACCTCTCTCTTCTCTTACTTTTGCCCTATTTTCTACTTATTCTAGTTGCTTTTAATTGCAGTTCATTTTTCATTTTAGTTATTATATTAGTTTTAGTCTCATTATTGTTAATTGAATAAGTTTCAAGTGTTCGATTGATGTGGAATGGGTTGCTTCTTGCTTAAATTTTGGTTCAATTTTTTATGAATATATGCACTGAGCATTTATTCTTTGTTTGATTGCCTAAATACATTTTGAGTTTGATTTATATGTTGTAGCTACAATATGCATTAGACTATATCCTTGTTTGGCATCTTAACTATAAATTGTTCACTTTTACTTTAGTGAATTGAATCGGATTCCTCGTTCATCATGGTTTTCAAATCAATATAATCACACAACAAGATACTTGTTTGTTTTTAATGCTTTGCATTTGTTTGAGTGACTTAACTTGATTCTTATCAAGCTTATCACTTTTTGCAACAAGTACCTTTACCATGTGACTATTGAATTATGTGTTATGATGAATAAGGAGTTTTCTTGTCATTTTTGGATTGGTTATTGTTTATTGTGCTTCTATATCAATTTTGCGCCTTCACTTGCACAATTTCAATATCCAATATCTCAAATACTTAATTCACTTGAGTTATGGTTACCTAGGGTTGCTTGTGCATTAAGTTTTGCTTATTCTTTACTTGCAACCTAGGCTACTTAATTGAGAAAATCGTTCTTAACTATTTCTTTTGATTATGTGGTTGCCGTTTTTACCCGGTCAATGTGTGTTTTCTAAACCGTGCACACTTAGAATACACATATTGTGTTTTATCATACCACACTACTATGACTTTTTCCTCAATCATTGTTTATTTATTTTATACAGCATCCCGAGCCCCAATGCCCACCAACTGAAGGTAGAGCCTCACATCTCTTCACCCCGGGTTGAGTGCATGCCTGGAAGACCGTGCAACATTTAAGTGTGGGGGAGGATCCGCAACTTCGGGGTGTAAATTTCTCTTTCTCAACACTTTGTACTATTTCCTAGTTTTTAGTACTTATGTTTTTGTGAATATTTGTTAGTATAGCATGACACTGCACTTTGCTTAGTTTGCTTTTATATATATCTTAGCTTGCTTATAGTTTTATAGTAGTAAATATTTGCATGTTGCCTAGTATAGGAAATAATTGGTAATAACAACAAGGAATTTTCAAGAAATCACTTTTAGGATATTCCATTGATTAGATTTGAAAACTTGTTTTTGAGCTTGCTTGAAATATTCTTCTTTTGGAACAAAGAAAAGAGCAAGAACGAAGTACCAAGTGAGATTTGAGCTTTAATTGGATGGTTGCACATTTTCAACCATAAAATTTTGTTCTTGTGTGTTATACTCCTTTCATGATTGTGATCTTAGATTTGCTTGAATCTTTATCTCCTATATTTGATATTTTGAATGTATTTAGTATGATTGAGGTCATTGTTGAAATTGAACTCACTAACCCATATGGCCAACCTTTATATCTACCTTTGTAAATCACTTTTGAACATTTAATTCCCATTTTGTTCTAATTTTAAGCACATTATTGGCCCTAAGCGAAAAACCAATATTGTCCATAAATTGTATCTTTGATTAGCTTGGGTTGAGGAGTGTGTGTTAATAAAGTTTGGGAGGAATTTGTGGGAAACATTGGCAGAAAGTTGCTTTGGGTTTTCATTGAGAATATTTGGAAGAATGGGTAAACACTCTGCATTTTTACTTAAAATATATGCATCTCTTTTTTATGAAAGAAAAGGGAAATTTTGCTGTATATAATTTTGAAAAAAAGAAGAAAAGAAAAAGAGAAAAAAGAAAAGAAAATAAAAGAAATGACAATAAGAATGTAAAGAAAGGATGCATATGTGTGTGAATTAGAAAGAAGATACATGAGTGAATGTAAAAAAAGAAATGAATGGGAAGTTAGGTTGTTCTCTTTTAAGTAAATAGGTTAATATAGGATTAGGTGGGATACTTGAGCTAATCAAAGATCTAATTTACTAAGTCCACTTAACCATATTAATCCTACTGATAAACCACTATTTATGATTTATCTTGTGCTTAATTGAGTGGATTTTATCAATCTTTCATACACTTGTTCATACAAAATGCATGGTTTTACAATTTCCTTCCTGATTTTGTGCTATGATTGAAAACATGCTTCTTTGGCCTTTAAATTGCTAATTATTAATCCTCTCCTATTACTATTCGATGCCTTGATATATGTGTTAAGTGTTTTCAGAGTTTATAGGGTAGGAATGGCTCAGAGGATGGAAAGGAAGCATGCAAAAGTGGAAGGAATACAAGAAATTGAAGGAACTGCAAAGCTGTCAGCCTGACCCTCTCGCACTAAAACGGTCATAACTTGATCTACAAAGGTCCAAATGATGCGGTTCTAGTTGTGTTGAAAAGATAACGTCCGGGGCTTCGATTTCATATATAATATGCCATAGTTTCTTTGACGATAAGTGATGCGAACGCATGATCCACGCGGACACATCGCAGTGACGAAAAACCAGCGTGTTGGAATTCGAAACCAGTGAATTCTGGGCTGTTTCTGACCCAGTTCTCGGCCCAGAAAACACAGATTAGAGGCTATAAAGTGAGAGAATGCATCCATTCATCACACAACTCATCATGCTTTTATAATTCATAATCTTAGGTTTAGATGTAGTTTTTAGAAAGAGAGGCTCTCTCCTCTCTCTTAGGATTTAGGATTAGGATTCCTCTTAAAGGAATTAGGATTTCTTATTATTTCAACTTACAATTTTTTCTGAGTTCCAGGTCAATGTTCCCTTTATTTATTTTTTCAATTTAATTTATGAAATTTTTCATGTTAGATTTGAATATTCTATTTAATATAATTTGAGATATTTTCATATCTATGATTTGTTTCTTTTATTTATGATATAAATAATTTAGAATTTTCTCTTTTGACTCTGGTTAAATAATTGGTGACGCTTGAGTTATCAAATAAAGCAGTGGATGAAATTGGGAGTTGCTGATTAATTTGAGTTCCAATAACTCTAGCCTTTCCAAAGGAAAGACTAGGACTTGAGGGATCAAATTAGTTCATTCACTTAACTTACCTTCATAGTTAGAGGTTAACTAAGTGGGAGCAATAAACAATTCTCATCACATCTGATAAGGATAACTAGGAAAGGATTTCCAGTTCTCATACCTTGCCAAGAGATTTTATTATTATTATTTTATTTTCTTGTCATTCAAACTACTTGCTCCTTATTTGAAAAACCAAAGAATATATCTTTTTACATAACCAATAATAAATCATACTTTCCTGCAATTCCTTGAGAAGACGACCCGAGGTTTGAATACTTCGGTTATAAATTTTATTGGATTTTGTTACTTGTGACAACCAAACTTTTGTACGAAAGGATTCTCTGTTGGTTTAGAAACTATACTTACAACTCGATTATATTCTTGTGAATTTCTTTACCGATAGAAAATTCTGATCGTCAAAATGGCGCCGTTGCCGGGGAATTGCAAACGTGTGCCTTATTATTGGTTATTGTAAATATTTACTTTTAAATTGATTTTTTCAAAAAAAAAATTCAGATTTTTATTTTAAAATTTTTATCTTATCTTATCTTAGTTTTAAATTTCAAAATTCAAATCTTTTTCAAAAATCATATCTTTTTCAAAATCTTATTTTATCTTATTTCAAAAAAATCAAATTTCAAATTTCAATATTTAATTCAAATTTCAAATTTCAAAATTTAAATTTCAAAATTTTAAAAATCAAACCTTTTCAAAATTTAAATATTTTTCAAATCTTTATCTTATATTGTTGACTTTTTCAAAATTCAAATTTCAAAATTTAAAATTCAAAATTTAATTTTCAAATTCAAAAATTTAAATTTCAAAATCTTTTTCTTATTTATTTTATTTTATTTTATTTTCCTTTGCTTGTTTATTTGTTTTTGTTTTTAATTTTTATTAGCTACTATGAATTCTCACCCCTTTGGCTATGAGTTTGGTTACAATCATGTTACAGGAAGAGGAGATTACAATGAACGCCTGGGTCATGGATGGGACAATCAAAGATGGGAGGAGCCACAAGGATTTGATCAACCCTCTTGGCGACAACCACCTCCAAGGCACTATCAAAAACCATTCTATGATGCGTACCAAGACAATGGTTATGGTGGACCTCTTCGTGGCAATCAACACCCACCATAAAATACCTATGAACCTCCTCCACCATGTAATTTTGAACCACCATACTCACAAGCCCCTTACCACCAAACACCACCATATGACCCTAACCTATATCCACCACACCAACCACCATATGAACCACACCCAGAACCACCACCTTAATATTCACCATCTCCATATCCTTATCAAGAACAACCACCTTCCTATTATGAACCCTTTCTCCAAAATAATGAACCCTCATATCCACCCCAATCTCCAATGGATGACATCCTTTGTGGTATTCTTCAAGGGCAAGCGAAGATGAAAAGGAATGTACTGGAATTAGCGACTGCCTTAACCGAGGTAGTAAATCAATTAGCTTTCCAACATCTGAGCACTCAAGGAACCCCCACGGTTTCATGTGGAGAATCTACTAAAGAATGTAGCATGAAGGAGACACTAGAAACTCCGGTGGACAGTGAGCAGCACGACTTTGTATTGGAACAATTGGAGGAAGCCGTGATCATTGAAGAGGAAGAAGTAGTTGAAGACTTGGGAGATGCGGAACCTCCATGGGAAACTCAAGTCATAGAGCCCCCTTCTAAGGAGTTTGAAATTGATGTTGAGGAGGGTGTACAACCTCCAAAGCATATCATGGTTGAAGACTTTGAAGGGGATGATCAAGAGATGGATTCAATCATTAATGAATTCTTATCTACAATTGAATCCTCTCCCATTGGACTTGAGATGGAGATTCAAGAAGAAGAAGCACAACCTCCTATGCCCTTAGTAAGCAATGAAGAAGAGATTGAATTGGAAGAAATCTACCAAGAGGAAGAGGTTGAAATTGAAGAAGCTTGCAAAGAGGTGGAAGTTGCCAAGGAAGAACTCAAGGGAATAGAGCTGGAAATCACCTTGCCAATGCTGTTGGAGACCTCTTCCCCAAAGCCATCACCATCTATTCCTTCATTCAAGTGGGTAAATCTTTCATCTCTAAGCTTAATTAGCTCGCTTAAATATGCTTTACTTGAAATAGATGGTCAGCTTAGAGCTCTTTGTGGCATTAAGCATAAGAGGAAGATGGTTAGTGGTAGGAGTCGTCATGCAAGATTCAATATGGTAGAAAACTTAAAGTTTAAATGCAAAGGTTGGTGTAAAGCTCAACTGAATGGGTCTAGGAAGTTGTTTGGCTGCTTTAGTGAGAATTCAGATTGCCTGCCACCCAGTTGGAACACTAATGATCAACAAGAAGACGGTGCAAAAGCAAGGTTTGGGACCCCGGAATTCATTCTGGCAATCAACACTCTTGGGGCCTTGTCACTTGCTTTAACTTGCTTGAAGGCTTTCTGCACCTAGTTTGGGATCCCGGAGGCCATTGAAATTACAAACATTGGTGGAGATTCTTGGATGAGTTCAAGCACAAGCCACCATAACAAAGGACTCCCCAAATGTCCAACTTAAGGACTTTAACTAAAAGTGCTAGGTGGGAGACAACCCACCATGGTATGATCGTTCCTTTTTCAATTTTGATTTTATTTCGTTTTGTTTGTTTTTGAGTTTTATTTTATTCTATTTTCATTGAACCTGGAATTATTCATAGCATCCACACTATCATTGCATTTTGCATCCTGCATAAAAAAAAAAGAAGAAAAGAAAAACGCATGTGACGCGTAAGCGTCGCTGACGCGTCCGCGTCATATGTGCGTTGGGAAGAAAACAAGATTGAACAAAGAGTCGCGTGAAAACGTGGCTGAAGGCGTGCCTTTGGCACAAATTGATCCACGCGACCGTGTCGCTGACGCGGTCGCGTCATTTTGAAAAAAATGCCTCACACGCGTCTGCGTCACCCACAAGAACGCATGGCTCTGTAAAATCGACGTAAAGGGGTGTATGGCAGTATGTTGGGCTGGAATGGGGCTGGACTCGTGCTAGAAGCACAAGCCCTTCCATAAAGAAGTAAAATAATCCACAAGCAACTATGGAAGAAAACAATCACCCAATTAGAATTCTAACACCAAGTAAAATAATGCCAAAATAAATAAAAAAAATAAGAGAAGAAGTAAAACAAAAAGAAAGAACCTTGAGAAGAATGTGATAAAGAGATTTAATGGAGAATGTGAGGAGAAGAAATTATGATGGAAGGGGGAAGAAAAACAAAAGAATAAAGAAAGAGAAAGAGGAAAAAGAATGGAGAAGAAAGAAGAAAGAAGAGAAAGAAAGGAGAAAGAAGAAAGAATTTAGGATTGGGAAAGAAAAGATAAGAAAAGTGGCAGCGCAGGGATCTGGTGGTGTTGCACGAGCGACGCGCACGCATACTCCACGCGTACGCATGGGTTGCACAATTCGAGAGGCGACGCGTGGGCATCAGTCACGCATACGCGTGACTGTGTTTGTGCTACTCGCGCGAAGGTAGCCTTGCGCGCGCACAACTCTCTATTTATCTCGGGATGTGTGCCAAAATAACATACGACGCGTGTGCGTCATTGACGCGTATGCGTGAGTGGTCAGAATCTTGAAAATGACGCGCACGCATCAGGGACGCGTACACGTGAGTGACTTTGTGCCATGGGCACAGTTTCCGCACCAGGCTAGCACAACTTTCAGCCTGACACCCTTTTACGTTGATTTTCCTAGGTCACACGTGCACATCATTGACGCGTACGCGTAAAGTGTCAAATGTTCAATATACAGATGCAAATGCAAACTATATGCAGATATTATGAGAAGAGTCACTAAATGAAATTAAAAAGAGAGAAAAGAATGATCATACCATGGTGGGTTGTCTCCCACCTAGCACTTTGCTTTTACATCCTTAAGTTGGACGGTCTTCAAGCTCATTCTGCTTCTGTTGGTGGGTCCTCCAAGAGGAAACCTCTAGCTCTTTGTGTTCCTTCATTTTCTCACCATGATAAAGCTTTAGGCGATGTCCATTGACCTTGATGCAATTGGAACTTGAAGGATGACGTAGGTGAAAGACTCCATATGGCTCTGCTTTCTCCACTCTGTAGGGACTGACGATCGGATTCTTGCCAGAAAAGAAATTCATAAAAATAATCGCATTGCAAGTATAGTTTCTAAACCAACAGAAAATACTTTCGCACAAAAACTTTGGTTGTCACAAGTAACAAAACCCAATAAAATTTATAACCGAAGCATTCAAACCTCGGGTCTTCTTCTCAAGGAATTGCAGAGAAGTATGATTTATTATTGGTTATGGAAAATTGTGTATTTTTGGGTTTTTAAAATAGGGAACAAGTAATTTAAATGGCAAGAGAAATAAATTAATAATTAGAAAGAAAACTCTTGGCAAGGTATAAGAACTGGAAATCCCATCCTAGTTATCCTTATCAGGTGTGATGAGAATTGTTATTGCTCCCACTTAGTTAACCCTTACTAAATAAAAGAAAGTCAAGTGGACCAATCAACTTGATCCTCAAGTCCTAGCCAACTCTTGTGGATAGACTAGCTTTAGAGGGATCCAAATCAATCAACAATCCAAATCAACTGTTGAGTTTAATAACTCAAGTGTCACCAATTACTCAACTAAAGCCAAAAAGGAAGAAAATCTACTCGAATGAAAATAATTTGGATTAATTAGAAGCATCAATAACATAAATTAAAGAAAGCAATCATAAATCTGAAATACTCAATATGTATTAATTAAGAAAATCAATCCTAACATGGAGTTTATAAACCAAATTGAAAAGACAAATAACAATTAAAGTAATAGAATAAATAAAAGTAGAAAATAAATTAAAGGAACATTGACCCTGTGATTGAAGAAATAACCATAAGCTAAAAGGAATCCTAATCCTAAAAACCTAAGAGAGAGGAGAGAGCCTCTCTCTCTCTAAAACTACATCTAAAAACTAAAATTGTGAATTATGAATGTTGTTTATGTTCTGTTGTGTCTGTATGAATGGATTGATTCCCCCACTTTATAGCATTTAATCTGTGTTTTCTGGGCCAAAAACTTGGTCAAAAACAGCCCAGAAATTGCCCCCAGCGATTTCTGGTACGTACAGGTCGCTGCAAAGTCACGCGTCCGCGTGATCCACGCGTTTGCATCATCTGGCTACAAGGCAGTGATGGCAAATTATATATCGTTGCGAAGCCCCGGACATTAGCTTTCCAACGCAACTAGAACCGTATAATTTGGACCTCTGTAGCTCAAGTTATGACCGTCTTAGTGCGAAGAGGTCAGGCTGGACAGCTTTAGCAGTTCCTTCAGCTTCTTGTATTCCTTCCAGTTTTGCATGCTTCCTTTCCATCCTCTAAGCCATTCCTGCCCTATAATCTCTGAAAACACTTAACACACATATCAAGGCATCGAATGGTGATAAGAGGGAATTAATTTTTGGTAATTTAAAGGCTTGGGAAGCAAGTTTCCAATTATAGAACAAAATTAGGAAGAAAAATATAAAACCATGCAATTTATATGAATAAGTGAGTAAAGAGTTGATGAAAACCACTCAAATTAGCATAGGATAAACCATAAAATAGTGGTTTATCAACCTCTCCACACTTAAACATTAGCATGTCCTCATGCTAAGCTCAAGAGAAGCTATAAATGAGTGAAGGGGAATGGTAGAATGTATGATATGGAACTTATCTATATGAATGCAACTACATGCTAAGATGTTTCTACCTACTTAGTTAAAAGTAAATAAGCTCTTCAAGATAAACATAAACTGGATTTCACTAATTCAAATTACAAAATAAAGTATAAGTAAACTTGCAGAAGAAAATAGCCCATGAAAGCCGCGAACAAAGAATCGAGCCTCGAACCCTCACCGGAAGTGTATGCACTCTAATCGCTCAGGTGTTTAAGGTTCGATCTCTCAATTCTCTACTAACCTTGCTTTCTAAGGCTTGCTCTTCATCTAACAATCAACAAAAATTTAATGCACAGATACACATATCAAGAGGTCTTTTAAGGGTTGTAGTGGGGTTAGGGTCAAGGTAGGATTATATTTGGCCAAGTGGACTAAAATCTGAATCCTTAATTAACTTAAACTTTTCACCTAACTTTAGACAATCCGTATAATCATAATACCACATCTAACTATCCATTAACCATGTTTTTCACATATTCATGCATTCTAATTTCAAGTACAACTCATATGCATTACTACCAATATTTACTTTGGGGCATTTTGTCCCCTTTTATTATTTGCTCTTTTTCTTTTCTTTTTCTCCTTTATATATATATATATATATATATAGAGCACCGGGGAAGCAAGAGCGATTGTCTGAGGAGTGTCCGCATGAATTCGTTGAGCCTATCGCCCTCGCGGAGTTCCCCACAGCCGCTCGTCATACCCACAAGAGAACGAGTAGGACGACTTATTTAGGATTTCGTTCCGAGAAGCAGGTAAACGAAAAATGACCTTGTCTTGCAATGGAGCTTGGGGCCTTACCGGAGGCTCTGGGGAAGTCGGAATAGGAGAGCACTCATCTTGGGGTGGCCTTACTACTTAGATGCTTTCAGGAGTTATCCGCTCCGCACTTGGCTACCCAGCGTTTACCGTGGGCACGATAACTGGTGACCGGTTCAATTCAAGGGAAGGTCCACCAAAAATGACTATGCAACTACAACCTACTAGCAGGACCCTATTCGCGCTCGCTTAAATCAGCATTCAAGGGACTGCCCGCTATGACATCCAGTAGAAGCTCAGGGACGGATTGAACAGAAGCTGTTAGGGTATCATTTTTTTATTTTTTATTTTTTGTTTTTCTCAATGCATATGATTAAATTATTGAATGCATGAACATGTCTTAAACATTTCTTTCACATTTTCAGAAAATTCTAACATACTCAATTCTCAAACCAAATGTTTTCAATCCCAATTTTACCATACTTAATTCATGAGCACTCTCACTAGTCTAAACTAACCAAGGATTCAAATTAAGGACATTATTATTTTCCACTTGGAGTTAATGATGTGCTAAAGTAAAGAACAAAGGGGTATAATAGGCTCAACATTGGTTTGCAAAGGATAATGAAAGGATAAGGCCATATGGGTATGTAAGCTTAGTGAAACAAAGGCCTCAATCATATAAATGCATGCATACATTAAACAATGGAAATATAGAATTAAGCAAGACAAAGATCACAATTTTAGAGAGAACAACACACACCAAAAATAAAATATTGGTTGATAAAATGCAACCAATCAAATAGGCTCAAAATCTCACAGGTTTTGTGTGTTCGAGCTCTAAATCATGTTCCAGTATAATATTCCTTCAAACAAGTTTATTAAAAATTTTAAATCAAATTAGTGAAATGTTATAAAAATTTTCTTGAAAAAGAAAATATTACTTTAACCAAGTGGTGGTAAAATATGCACAAAATCAAACAAATATGCAATCAAAAATAAATATGTAATCAAACATGCAAAGGCAATAATAAACAAACAAAGAAAATAAAACATTGGTGTTGAAAAGAAGGTAACTAACCCCTGGAAGTCGGTATTATCGACCTCCCCACACTTAAAGATTGCACCGTCCTCGGTGCATGCAGAGATATACAAGTGGACGGGTTGCTCCAACTGACGCTTTTCTCTAAAGATTGTGCAGATGGACTTGTCTATCTCCCCATGTAAACGTCTTCCGGTTCCCTTCCTGGTGGCCATCTTGAAAGAAAAAAAGGGAAAAAAAGTAACCCAGAAATAAAGATAAGAAAATAAATAAAGTATAAGTGGGTTGATGCCAAATAATAAGGGTCTCAATTACATGGTAGCTACAACATACAAGTGAGAAAATAATAGAAGCACATGGCATACTAGTGGTGCAAAATTTGCAACAAAGGGGAGGAGTGTGGGTAATGAAAGACAGTGTAAGTTCATATCAATGCAAGAGGAGTACAAGTATCATAAAAGATTAGCATTGATTTAAATAATATTACCCAATCAGAATAAAACAAGTCATGAAGCACTAGGATAATGCAAGAGAAGATGCAACAGTTAAATAAGAAAATTTAACACCAATGGAAAAATAATAAATTTAGAAAAGAAAATAACAATATGCACAAAATTAAAATACAATGAATGAAAGTATGCAAATAAATTAAGTAAAATAGAATGAAAGTAAAGAAGGATGAGAAGTTAAAGATATGAAGAAGAAGAAAGTAAGAAAGGAGGAAGAAAGAATAAGAAAAGATAGAAGAAAGAAGAAAGAATGATAATATAAAGATAAATAGGATTGGAGAAGAAAAGATAGGAATTCTGGCGCTGATCTGGATAAATTGTGCGTCGCATGCAATGCGGACGCGTGGGGCACGCGTTCACGTGGGTTGGGCTATTTTCAAGTGACGCGGACGCGTCAGGGACGCGTTCGTGTGGAATGATTTGTGCCATTGGCGCGAGTGCAGCCTCGCGTACGTACAACTCTCTGTTTCATACTCTCATTGCCAAAATTTAGGGTGACGGGTTCGTGTGGGTGACGCGATCGCGTGAATGGCCATATTTTGTAAACGACGCGGACGCGTGGGGCACGCGTTCACGTGATAGGGCTTGTGCTTCTGGCATCATTCCAGCCCAACTCCATCATAACTCTCTGCCATACACCTCTTTACGTCGATTTTGCAGGGCCACGTGTTCGCGTGGGTGACGTGGTCGCGTCGGAGGTGCTTTTTCCAAAATGACACGGACGCGTCAGTGCGCGGTCGCGTGGGCATGTTTGTGCCTAAGGCACGCCTCCAGCCACCCTTTTGCGTGACTTTCTGTTCAATTCTCTTTTCTTCAAAACGCACCTATGACGCGGACGCGTCGCGTGCATTTTTTTATATGCAGTATGCAAATGCAAATGCAGGCTATATGCAGCTATATACAGAGATTATGAGAAGAGTCATTAACAAAAATAAAAATAGAATAAAGTAAAATAAAACTAAGACTGAAACTGAACGATCATACCATGGTGGGTTATCTCTCACCTAGCACTTTTACTTAAAGTCCTTAAGTTGGACACTTGGTGAGCTCCTTGTCATGGTGGCTTGTGCTTGAACTCGTCTTGAAACTTTCACCAATGCTTGGACTTCCAATAATCTTCATCATTCTCAAGTGAATTTGCCAAGCCTTGAGGGAGTTCTTCACAAGCTTTGAGCTTCCAAAATTGATCCTCATATATTCCTGGATCCCAAATCTTGTATCTACACCCATCTTCAAGTGGAACATGATGATTCCATACGAGTGGTAAGCAATCTGAATTCTCTACGGAGTACCAAACTCTTCTTTTAAATCTAACCAAATTATCATATGTTGAGCCCTTACATCTAGCTCTTGAAATATCAACCTTGATGAACTTTGATTTGCAACTCCAACCACTAAACATTCTTCTCTTACGCTTAATGCCACAAAGATTCTTAAGTTGACCATCCGTTTCAAGAATACCATACTCAAGTGGGACAATAAAGTGAATAGAGATAAGCTTTACCCACTCAAGTGAATGAGTAGATGGCATCCTAGGTAGAGAAGTCTCCGATATACTTGACAAAGTGTACTCAACTCCCGTCCATCCTTTTCGAAGGGCTTCTACTTCCACATCTTTTGGAGACTCAATCAGAAAAGAGTCTTCATATTCAAGGAGCTCATTTGCGGATGCAGATTCTTCACTAGAAGGGCTTGATTCATGATCCTCATCACCAAGGGAACTTGCTTCTTGATCTATCCCATCCAAGTCTTCATAGGGAATATGCCATGGAGGTTGTGCACTGGCCTTCTTGGCATCAATTTCAATCTTATTGGAGGAGTACTCTACAACTCTAGATTCCCATGGAGGTTCAGCATCTCCTAAATCTTCAACCACTTCTTCCTCTGCAACTAGTATGGCTTCCTCCACTTGTTCCAATACAAAGCCATGTTCCTCATTGTCCACCGGAGTTTCTAGTGTCTCCTTCATGCTACGTTCTTCTTTTGATTCTCCACATGTAGCCATGGTAGTACTTTGAGTGCTCAGATGTTGGGAAGCTAATTGATTTACTACCTCGGTCAAGGCAGTCGCAAATTCTAGTACTCCCCGTTTCATCTCTCTTTTCCCTTGAAGAAGAACACCAAGAGTGTCATGCATTGAAGGTTGAGGTGGATATGAGGGCTCATTACTTGGGAGGAAAGGTTCATGATAAGAGGGTGGTTTATCACTCTCCATCTTTTCCACTTGTTGCACAACACACTTCAAGTCCTTGTTCTCAAGTTGAGATTCTTTAGCCATGAAAGCTTCGGGTGCTATTCGAATTACCGCTCGGTTCAATTGATGCAGGGTTGCTTGAAATTGATCCATTGTTTTCTTGAGACGATCCCTTGACTCTTGTTCTGCTCGGATATTATAAGTAGGATCATAAGGCTCTTGGATTGATGGATATGGATGTGGTGTATATGGAGGTGGTGGTCCTTGGCAGTAACTGGGGTTAGAATTGGGGTGGATCTATGTATAGCTCATATGGCTCATAGGGTGGTTGATATGGTGGATAAGGGTTAGAATCATGTGATGGTGTTTGGTAGTAGGGGGCTTGTGAGTATGGTGGTCCAGAGTTGTGTTGAGGAGGTGGTTCATAAGCATATGGTGGGACTTGTTGGTAAGGGGTTCACCATATTCATCATCTTGGTACGCTCCCTGGAATGGCTCTTGACCATAGTAATTTGGTGGAGGTTGGTTGTCACGAAGAGGTCCACCATAACTATTGTCTTGGTATACATCACAGAATGGTTGTTGCTTATAGCGCATTGGAGGGGGTTGTTGCCAAGAGGGTTGATCAAATCCTTGTGGCTCCTCCTATCTTTGTTTCTTCTAACCTTGATGCCTATTTTCATTATAGTTTCCATTCCTTACAACAACATTGGAACCAAACTTGAAACGATATGGGTGAGAACTCATAGCAGCTAATAAAAATTAAAAACGAAAAATAGAAACAAATAAACAGGTAAAAGAAAATATTTACAATAACCAATAATAAGGCACACGTTTGCAATTTCCCGGCAGCGACACCATTTTGACGATCGGATTCTTGCCATTAAAGAAATTCATAAAAATAATCGCGTTGCAAGTATAGTTTCTAAACCAACAGAAAATCCTTTTGTACAAAAACTTTGGTTGTCACAAGTAACAAAACCCAATAAAATTTATAACCGAAGTATTCAAACCTCGGGTCCTCTTCTCAAGGAATTGCAGGAAAGTATGATTTATTATTGGTTATGGAAAATTGTGTATTTTTGGATTTTTAAAATAAGGAACAAGTAATTTAAATGGCAAGAGAAATAAATTAATAATTAGAAAGAAAACTCTTGGCAAGGTATAAGAACTGGAAATCCCATCCTAGTTATCCTTATCAGGTGTGATGATAATTGTTATTGCTTCCACTTAGTTAACCCTTACTAAATACAGGAAAGTCAAGTGGACCAAACAATTTGATCCTCAAGTCCTAGCCAACTCCTGTGGAAAGACTAGCTTTAGAGGGATCCAAATCAATCAGCAATCCCAATTTCCAATCAACTACTGAGTTTGATAACTCAAGTGTCACCAATTACTCAACCAAAGCCAAAAGGGAAGAAAATCTACTCGAATGAAAATAATTTGGATTAATTAGAAGCATTAATAACATAAATTAAAGAAAGCAATTATAAATCTGAAATACCTCAATATGTATTAATTAAGAAAATCAATCCTAACATGGAGTTCATAAACCAAATTGAAAAGATAAATAACAATTAAAGTAATAGAATAAATAAAAGTAGAAAATAAATTAAAGGAACATTGAACCTGTGATTGAAGAAATAACCATAAGCTAAAAGGAATCCTAATCCTAAAAACCTAAGAGAGAGGAGAGAGCCTTGATGGGAAAAGTTGTGGAAAACTGAATTTTCCAAAACACCCAAAACTAACCGGCAAGTATACCAGGTCGCATCAAGTAGTAAAACTCACTTAGAGTGAGGTCGATCCCACAGGGATTGATGGATCAAGCAATTTTAGTGGGTGATTAGTTTAGTCAAGCTAACATTTTAGTGAAATTGGATGAGAGGTAGCCAACAGAAAGTAAATTGCAGGGATTATAAAGTTGCAAAAAGTAAAATTGGACAGAAACTTAAAGAGCAAGAAATGTAAATTGCAAGAATCTTAAATGACAAGGAATATAAATTGCATGAAAAGTAAAGGGGCTGAGGTGTTGGAAATTAAAGAGAACAATAGATCACGCAACTGGAAATTTAAATTGCTAGAAAGTAAACTGAGAGCAATGTAAATAGAGAAGCAAAATTGCAGTGAATCAGAATTTAGAGCAATTGCAGAGGAATTTAAAATTGTGCAGGAAATGTAAATTAAATTGAGAAACCAAACAGAAAGTGAAATGCAGCTCAATTTGCAATAACTAAAGGAAAGTTGAAGATCTCAGGGGTTGGATGAGACTAGAGACCAAGTCTAGATCTCAATTCCTTCCTTGATCCAATAAAGAACAATTTGCAAAAGAAATGAAGATGAAAGCAATAAACAGAGTGTTGATTCAAATCCTTAATTCACTGAAATTTTGTAGAAGAAGAACAAGAGAAAGCTCAAAGTGAGAATGAAACAGAATTTCTTCAATTCTCCACTCAAGATTCAAAACAAAGAGAAAAACTAAAGAGAGAGAGTTCTCTATTCCTAATGCTCCCTCGTGGAGCCAGCCTCCAATGCTCTCTATCAATCGGCCTCCTTAGTGAAATGAAACTAATGACTTTATATAGGCTTTTACAAAATAAAAGTGAAAAATGAAAACAATATTTAAAAAAATAAAATTCCTAATCTAACTTCTCTGTGTGCCTATAAGTGATGTCAATTGGGCTTTGCTTGCTTTGGAGTGGAATTGGGTTGAAGATGGATTTGGATGGCCTTGGTCTTGAGGAGAAATCTGCGTGCAAGTTGGATTGTTGAGCAATTCACGTTTGAGTCAACGTTTGAGGCAAACGTTGACTCAAACGTCTTCGTGAAACCCACAATGCAGATCGGCCCCTTGCTGTCATCCACGTTTGAGCCAACGTTTGAGGTCAAACGTGAGCTCAAACGTGACCTTTCCCAAGCAGCTCTTCTAGCCAACGTTTGGCCTAACGTTTGAGGCAAACGTTGGCGCAAACGTGGCTCATCATCAATCAGGGGTGCTCTTTGTCCTCTTGTCAACGTTGCCAATTTTATGCCCACTATAGACTATTATATATGGTTGGAAAGCTCTGAATGTCAGCTTTCTAACCCAATTGGAATCACCTCAATTGGACATCTACAACTCAAGTTATGCTCCTTTGAAGGGGACAAGGTCGCTGGTGTTGCTGTCACTCACGTCTGACCCCACGTTTGAGGTTAAACGTGAACGCAAACGTTGGAAACATTTCCAGATTCGGAAGCTCAAACGTGCTGTCCACCCCATACTATTATACATTGTTGGAAAGCCCTGAATGTCTACTTTCCAATGCAATTAGAAGCGCATCATTTGGAGCTCCACAGCTCGAGTTATATTCCTTCGAAGGTGTAGAGGTCAGTTGGCCTCACTGCAGGTTGCCACCATGTTCGTTTATGCACATTTCGGGGCAGTTTTCTCCCTAAATTTCAGTGTCCACCATGCAGTACCATATATGCTTGGAAAGCTCTTGATTCCTACCTTCCATTGCTCTTTGAATCACCTCATTTGGAGCTCTGTAGCTCAAGTTATTCTTGTTGGAAGTATGCCCCTTAATGCTGTTTGGCGCCAACGTTTGACCTCACGTTTGAGGCAAACGTTGGCTCAAACGTTGCTGCCTCCAGGGATGCCATTTCTCTTGGTATTCCTTAGCCAACGTTTGACCTCACGTTTGAGGCAAACGTTGGCGCAAACGTTGAGCTCCTGGGTGGCTGTGCTGATGAAGCTTCCTTGATTTGGTCATGGGCCACGCTTTTAAAAGCGTGGCCTAAGGCTTCAAAGTGTGCTCCAACTTCAAAGTGTGCCCCAAAGTTCTTTTTTTCTCCTTTTTAGCTTATTTTGTGCTTCTTTGCTTCTTTTTCTTCTTATTTCCTACAAAGTTTATCAAATCAAAAGATCAAAGAAATATACCATTTAAGCACCAAAGAATGCAATATTTAAGCACTAATCATAAATTTCTTGTATGAAAAAGCATAGAAAAACATGACATGGTGACATGTCATCACAACACCAAACTTAAACCTTGCTTGTCCCCAAGCAAGAAAAGAATCATGCATTTAAAGATTGACAATCCAAGGTAAGAAGAGTAGCAACTCAATTTTCATGGTGAGCTAGTTTTCTAAGCATGCTACAATCACAAAAGAGATGTAAATGATTGATGTTTCTTTCTAGCTCAATTTTATGAAATCTTTCTCTTATATTTCTTCCTTGAAACAAGCTTTTGATTTTTTCTTATTAGCTTCTCCTTTTGGGTGCTTTGCCCCATGAGTTAATAACAAAGCTACGACTTCTAAATGCTTTGTTTTCAAGTATTACCACTTGATACATAAGCACCACAAGCATTTGATTAGAGGACTTCATTAAGCACATTTTTCTTTTCTTTTCTTGACTCTCTAATCATTGATGCTCAGAGCCTTGAGCTTTGAGGGAGTGCTTTTGCACTTGAGCCTAGCCTTGACTTCTAAGTGTTTTGTTTTCAAGCATTTGGCTTGATACATAAACACCACAAGTACTTAACAAATAAATTGCCATTGGTACTCAGAGCCTTCAGCTTTCTCATTCTTTCCCTTTTTCTTTTCTTGCTTTAATTATATTTGCCTCTTCAAGGTTTTCATGATTTTAAAAGATTTTACAAAATGTTCTAGATGAAAACCTCAATTAAATAAAATCCAATGCAATTGAGCAACAATTAATCATACTAGCTTTCCAATACTTGTATGCACATGCTAAACTCTTCTTTAATTCCTTGTTTGTTTATGATCATGATACTTTACTGCTTTAAGCTTTACAAAACTCAAGTTAGTAGTCATAATGGCATGGCAACATGTTATAAATCAATATTCAAGCTATGCTTTATTCATACACACATGTAAACAGAAAAGATGAAGACAATCATGCATTTTAAGTGCTAGAAACAAATGAGGAGAAAAGGAACTCTACAACCTTGTAGTTCATCTTCATTATTGTTGTCCTTTTTCCTCTATTCTTCCTCCTTCCCTTGCCAAACTCAGAATGCTTGCTCATCCTCAAGTAACAATTAGAACAATGGCTAGGGACTAAGATGGATCATGAATGTCTTACACAATGAAAAGTTAGTAGTACATGTGTTCTAAGCAAGCAAAATTAAAGATAATAATCAAGGCACAAGAGACAGAGACATTGTGATTGCAAACTTAAGAAGGTGAGCATAATACTTTGCATAAAGAATAAGTGGCACACCAAACTTAGTGTGACACTTTCACTTGGAATTGATGCAAGTATCTTGTAAGGATTAGAACCAAATTTTGTTGCATAGCAACACCAAACTTAGAATGCAACCACATGTCAATTTATTTAAAATAAAACTAAACGAAAGAAACTGTTATATGTTAAATACAATCACCAAGCCAAGAATCTATCATGAAGAAGGATCTCTTGGTGATGTATTAACAAAAACAGTTAATAAAAGAAAGCACTAAAAACGAGTAAATGAATAGAGCAGAGAGAGAAACTAAATTATCCAAAATGACACTGCAAGGGGCATTATGATTATGCAGACAAGTAGTATTGCTTGAATGAATTGCATAGAAAATAAGTGGCACACCAAACTTAGAATCTTGGTGTGTCACTTTCATTTTTGATTTGATGCAATCATCCAAAAAGATTGAAACAATTTGTTGCAAGGCAACACCAAACTTAGAATGTAACCATATGCCAATTTATTGAATTTAAACAAAACAAAGAACGAAAACAAAGTAGATAAAAAATGTTACCTACGGTTGGGTTACCTCCCAACAAGTGCTCTTTTAGTGTCATTAGCTTGACATGTTGTTCTTCACTTTCTTCCTCTTCTTCCAATTTGTTAAGAGGAATGACCTCAAAGGAGGGAAGGATTCAGCTAGTGTCCCTTGTCTTGGTTTCCTCTCAGCAAGCTTTCTTTTGTACATGGCTTGATTGAGCTTGCTTGCTATTGGTCCAGGGGCTGGATTGCTTGTGGTTGACCTCCTCTTGAATGTTGTCCTTGGTAGCTTGGTCACAATCCTCTTCTTGGTGCTTTTGTTAATTGCCTTCACTTCCTTGAATCCAAGTCTTGGTGGTTGTGTGATTGTTGGAGTCTTCTTTTCATCAAGAGTCTCTTGTATTGGTGGTTCCATGAACTCCTCCTTTATGTACTTCTTTGCCTCACTTGAGTTTGGAATGACTTCTTCACTTTCTTGCTCCTCCACTTCCTCTTTTACACTCAACATTTGTTTTAATAGCTCTTTTATGGAGGAGGTTTGTTGATCTTCCCAAGCTTTCTTCATCTCCTCTTCATACCTTTCAATCATGGATTCAAGTGTTGAGGCGTTTTGGTCCAGGGAGGTTTGTGGAGGTTGTGAGTGTTCAGGTTCTTTTGTCACCTCAAGTGTAGTTTCATTTTCAACCACCTCATTCTTCATTGAAAGTTCACTTGATGCAGTGGCCTCCTTATCTTGCTCTTCCACTTTCTCCTTCATATCCATCAATTGGCCTTCATTTTTCTTGCTCAATGGTTCTAAGCTCCTCCTTATTTTCTCTAAATCTTCATTCATATTTTTTAAGAGAGCTTCTTCCCTTTTCCAGGATTTTTGTGCCCCTCTCTCATATTTCTCGAACATGGACTCAAGCTCTGAAAGCCTTGAGTGGTTCATGGAAGTTTGTGTGGGTGGTGAGTTTTGAAAAGGGCTTTCGGTTGAAGTATGGTCAAGTGATGATATCTTTGGATGAATATCATATGGAGCACTAGAATTCCCTTCCCAGCCACCATTAGAATCATGACTTGCATCATTTTGTGGTGGAGGAAAATATCCCATATAATTTCCTTTCTCATCTTGTGGTTCTGAAGCATAGCTCCATGACTTGGAGCGCTCAGAATTGGTATTTTCTTGGTGATATTCCCAGCCACCATTAGAGATTGGTGATGGTGGGTGATATCCCATAAAATTTTGTTTGACCAAATGATGAGTTGAACTCCATTTGTATTTTGCAAACATCAATGAAAATTGAAATTACTCATATCAGAGATGAGAATTTCTTAGTGAGGCAAAAACACAAACACCTTGGTTTCAGCTTAGAACAGAGAACAAAAATAAAAAAATTGCTTGATCTAGACTTCTCACCCACTTAATCATTGTTGATCTAAATCAATCCCCGGCAACGGCGCCAAAAACTTGATGGGAAAATTTGTGGAAAACTGAATTTTCCAAAACACCCAAAACAAACCGGCAAGTATACCGGGTCGCATCAAGTAGTAAAACTCACTTAGAGTGAGGTCGATCCCACAGGGATTGATGGATCAAGCAATTTTAGTGGGTGATTAGTTTAGTCAAGCTAACATTTAAGTGAAATTGGATGAGAGGTAGCCAACAGAAAGTAAATTGCAGGGATTATAAAGTTGCAAAAAGTAAAATTGGACAGAAACTTAAAGAGCAAGATAAATTGCAAGAATCTTAAATGACAAGGAATATAAATTGCATGAAAAGTAAAGGGGCTGAGGTGTTGGAAATTAAAGAGAACAATAGATCACGCAACTGGAAATTTAAATTGCTGGAAAGTAAACTGAGAGCAATGTAAATAGAGAAGCAAAATTGCAGTGAATCAGAATTTAGAGCAATTGCAGAGGAATTTAAAATTGTGCAGGAAATATAAATGAGATTTGCAGCAAGCTTAATGTAAATTAAATTGAGAAACCAAACAGAAAGTGAAATGCAGCTCAATTTGCAATAACTAAAGGAAAGTTGAAGATCTCAGGGGTTGGATGAGACTAGAGACCAAGTCTAGATCTCAATTCCTTCCTTGATCCAATAAAGAACAATTTGCAAAAGAAATGAAGATGAAAGCAATAAACAGAGTGTTGATTCAAATCCTTAATTCACTGAAATTTTGTAGAAGAAGAACAAGAGAAAGCTCAAAGTGAGAATGAAACAGAATTTCTTCAATTCTCCACTCAAGATTCAAAACAAAGAGAAAAACTAAAGAGAGAGAGTTCTCTATTCCTAATGCTCCCTCGTGGAGCCAGCCTCCAATGCTCTCTATCAATCGGCCTCCTTAGTGAAATGAAACTAATGACTTTATATAGGCTTTTACAAAATAAAAGTGAAAAATGAAAACAATATTTAAAAAAATAAAATTCCTAATCTAACTTCTCTGTGTGCCTATAAGTGATGTCAATTGGGCTTTGCTTGCTTTGGAGTGGAATTGGGTTGAAGATGGATTTGGATGGCCTTGGTCTTGAGGAGAAATCTGCGTGCAAGTTGGATTGTTGAGCAATTCACGTTTGAGTCAACGTTTGAGGCAAACGTTGACTCAAACGTCTTCGTGAAACCCACAATGCAGATCGGCCCCTTGCTGTCATCCACGTTTGAGCCAACGTTTGAGGTCAAACGTGAGCTCAAACGTGACCTTTCCCAAGCAGCTCTTCTAGCCAACGTTTGGCCTAACGTTTGAGGCAAACGTTGGCGCAAACGTGGCTCATCATCAATCAGGGGTGCTCTTTGTCCTCTTGTCAACGTTGCCAATTTTATGCCCACTATAGACTATTATATATGGTTGGAAAGCTCTGAATGTCAGCTTTCTAACCCAATTGGAATCACCTCAATTGGACATCTACAACTCAAGTTATGCTCCTTTGAAGGGGACAAGGTCGCTGGTGTTGCTGTCACTCACGTCTGACCCCACGTTTGAGGTTAAACGTGAACGCAAACGTTGGAAACATTTCCAGATTCGGAAGCTCAAACGTGCTGTCCACCCCATACTATTATACATTGTTGGAAAGCCCTGAATGTCTACTTTCCAATTCAATTGGAAGCGCATCATTTGGAGCTCCACAGCTCGAGTTATACTCCGTCGAAGGTGTAGAGGTCAGTTGGCCTCACTGCAGGTTGCCACCATGTTCGTTTATGCACATTTTGGGGTAGTTTTCTCCCTCAATTTTAGTGTCCACCATGCAGTACCATATATGCTTGGAAAGCTCTTGATTCCTACTTTCCATTGCTTTTTGAATCACCTCATTTGGAGCTCTGTAGCTCAAGTTATTCTTGTTGGAAGTATGCCCCTTCATGCTGTTTGGCGCCAACGTTTGACCTCACGTTTGAGGCAAACGTTGGCTCAAACGTTGCTGCCTCCAGGGATGCCATTTCTCTTGGTATTCCTTAGCCAACGTTTGACCTCACGTTTGAGGCAAACGTTGGCGCAAACGTTGAGCTCCTGGGTGGCTGTGCTGATGAAGCTTCCTTGATTTGGTCATGGGCCACGCTTTTAAAAGCGTGGCCTAAGGCTTCAAAGTGTGCTCCAACTTCAAAGTGTGCCCCAAAGTTCTTTTTTTCTCCTTTTTAGCTTATTTTGTGCTTCTTTGCTTCTTTTTCTTCTTATTTCCTACAAAGTTTATCAAATCAAAAGATCAAAGAAATATACCATTTAAGCACCAAAGAATGCAATATTTAAGCACTAATCATAAATTTCTTGTATGAAAAAGCATAGAAAAACATGACATGGTGACATGTCATCAAGCCTCTCTCTCTCTCTCTCTAAAACTACATCTAAAAACTAAAATTGTGAATTATGAATGTTGTTTATGTTCTGTTGTGTCTGTATGAATGGATTGATTTCCCCACTTTATAGCCTCTAATCTGTATTTTCTGGGCCGAAAACTAGGTCAAAAACAGTCCAGAAATCGCCCCCAGCGATTTCTGGTACGTATAGGTTGCTGCAAAGTCACGCGGAAAGCATGGATTGCATTTTTGCCAGGTCACGCATCTGTGTGATCCACGCATTTGTGTCGCCTGGCTTCGGGTTAGCTATAGCAAATTATATATTGTTGCGAAGCCCCGAACGTTAGCTTTCCAACGCAACTAAAACTGTATCATTTGGACTTCCGTAGCTCAAGTTATGACCATTTTAGGGCAAAGAGGTCAGGCTGGACAGCTTGAGCAGTTCGTTCAGCTTCTTGGATTCCTTCTAGTTTTGCATGCTTCCTTTCCATCCTCTAAGCCATTCCTGCCCTATAATCTCTGAAAACACTTAACACACATATCAAGGCATCAAATGGTGATAAGAGGGAATTAATTTTTAGTAATCTAAAGGCTTGGGAAGCAAGTTTCCAATAATAGAACAAAATTAGGAAGGAAAATATAAAACCATGCAATTTATATGAATAAGTGAGTAAAGAGTTGATGAAAACCACTCACATTAGCACAAGATAAACCATAAAATAGTGGTTTATCGGGGACCTTCCCATCTAGATCTCAGCTTTCCTGGCATGAGTCTCAGCCTGGAGTTGTAAAGGAGAACCAGATCTCCCGGTCTGAAATCTCTTCTTTTGATATGCTTGTCATGCACGACCTTCACCTTTTCTTTGTATAATCTGGAGTTATCATAAGCTTCAAGTCGAAGAGTCTCCAGTTCTGCCAGTTGCAGCTTCCTTTAAGTATCAGCTTTCTCAAATCCCATGTTGCACTCTCGCACAGCCCAGAAAGCCTTGTGTTCCACCTCTACTGGAAGGTGGCAAGCCTTTCCGTACACTAAGCGGAAGGGACTCATCCCAATGGGTGTCTTGTACGCTGTCCGATACGCCCAGAGCGCATCAACAAGTCTGGTGCTCCAGTCCTTCTTATGAGGCTTTACTATCTTCTCCAGAATGTGCTTTATTTCTCTGTTAGATACCTCTGCTTGTCCATTGGTCTGGGGATAGTATGCTGTTGCCACTTTGTGAACTATCCCATGTTTCTTCAGTAATCCTGCTAACCTCCTGTTACAGAAGTGAGTGCCTTGATCACTCACGATCGCTCGTGGTGATCCAAAGCGACAGATAATATGGTTTCTAACAAAGGAAACAACAGTGTTAGCATCATCAGTACGGGTAAGAATTGCTTCCACCCATTTAGAAACATATTCTACAGCTAACAGTATATAAAGGTAACCACTAGAGTTTGGAAATGGACCCATGAAGTCAATGCCCCAAACATAAAAAATTTCATAGAAAAGCATAATCTGTTGGAGCATCTCATCCCTCCTGGATATATTCTCAAACCTTTGGCATGGGGGACAGGATTTACAAAAGGTAGTAGCATCCTTAAAAAGAGTATGCCACCAGAATCCACAGTCTAAAATTTTTCTAGCTGTTCTTTGAGGGCCAAAATGTCCTCCACTCTCAGAAGAGTGGCAGGCCTCTAAAATGGACTGGAATTCTAATTGAGGTACACACCTTCTACTTATCTGGTCAGCACCATACCTCCATAAATATGGGTCCTCCCATATATAATATTTAGACTCGCTTTTCAGATTGTCCCTTTGATGCTTAGTAAAATTAGGAGGGAAAGTATGGCTAACTTGATAATTAGCTACAGGTGCATACTAAGGAACTACTTCAGATACTGCGTGCAAGCTATCAAATGGAAAAGCATCATTGATAGGAGTGGAGTCAGTCTTAATGTGCTCAAGGTGACTTAAGTGTTTTGCCACTAAATTCTGGTTACCACTCCTATCCTTAATTTTTAAATCAAATTCCTGCAGCAACAGTATCCAACATATCAACCTTGGTTTGGACTCTTTTTTAGCTAATAAATATTTTAGAGCTGCAAGGTCCGAGTACACTACCACCTTAGTACCAAGTAAATAGGCTCGGAATTTATCCAGAGCAAAAACAATAGCTAGAACCTCTTTTTTAGTGGTAGTGTAATTAGACTGAGCAGCGTCTAAGGTCTTGGAAGCATAAGCAATTACGAAAGGATCCTTACCTTCGCGCTGAGCCAGTGCCGCTCCTACTGCATAGTTGGAGGCATCACACAGAATCTCACAAGGCTGGCTCCAGTCTGGTCCTCTCACAATCAGAGCATGAGTCAAGGCGGTTTTCAGCTTATCAAATGCTTGCATGCAATCCTCACTGAACTTGAACTCAACATCTTTCTGCAGCAGTCTATATAAAGGCAATGCTACCTTACTGAAGTCCTTGATAAATCTCCGGTAGAAACCTGCATGGCCAAGGAACGAACAGACTTCCCTCACGGAGGAGGGGTAAGGTAAACTAGAAATAACATCCACCTTTGCTGGATCTACAGAAATACCAGTATTGGAGACGACGTGTCCTAGAACAATCCCTTGTTTTACCATAAAATACCATTTTTCAAAATTCAATACAAGGTTTGAATTAACACACCTGTCTAATACTCTAGCTAAACTATCCAAGCAAAGCTTAAAGGAATTACCATATACGCTAAAATCATCCATAAAAACTTCCATACAGCTCTCTATAAGATCTGAAAAGATACTCATCATGCATCTTTGGAAAGTAGCCGGTGCATTACTGGTACACGGAATCGTGACACTTTCATCACAACTCCGTGCAGCTGACCAGCAAGTGCACTGGGTCGTCCAAGTAATAAACCTTACGTGAGTAAGGGTCGATCCCACGGAGATTGTCGGCTTGAAGCAAGCTATGGTCATCCTTGTAAATCTCAGTCAGACGGATTCAAATGGTTATGAACCTCTGCTTTCCTATTGCCTTCTTCCAACCATGCGTTACTTCCTTCCATGGCAAGCTGTAGGATCCTCTCAGTGAAAATGGTCCTCTACGATTTCTGCACGGCTAATCAACTGTCGGATTTTTTGTCTCAGATGAAAAATACCAGGCACAGCTACCGCATGGCTAATCATCTGTTGGTTCCCGCTAGCGTCGAAATAGAATCCATTGATCCTTTTGCACACTGTCACTTGCGCCCAACATTCACAGGTTTGAAGCTCGTCACAATCATCCCTTCCCGGATCCTACTCGGAATACCACAGACAAGGTTTAGACTTTTCGGATCCCAGGAATGGTTGCCAATAATTCTAGCCTATACCACAAAGATACTAATCTCACGGACTCGGTCCGTGTATTAGATATCCAAGAGAATATACTCCAACTGTCGTCTAATGACTACGTTGAATATCATGTAGACCGCTTTGGGGTTGTCAGGCACGCGGATCTGGCTAAGCGAGTAACGAAGATTGGGTGATTGTCATGGGTCACCCCTTCATTCTGAATTAACTGAATTAAGTACGAGAGTATATCTTGGAGAAGAAGTAGGCGTGAATTGAATAGAAAACAGTAGTAATTGCATTAATTCATGAAGAACAGTAGAACTCCATACCTTAATCTATGGGGTGTAGAAACTCCACCGTTAAAAATACATAAGTGAATAGAGGTTTAGGCATGGCCGTTAGACCAGCCTCTTAAAACATGAACAATGGTCAAAAGATGTTCCAAAGATCAAAAAAATGTAAAATAAATCTCTAAAAGTAGTTTTTATACTTGACTAGTAGCCTAGGGTTACAGAAAATGAGTAAGTAAGTGCAGATAGTGCAGAAATCTACTTTCGGGGCTCACTTGGTGTGTGTTTGGGCTGAGCATTGAAGCTTTTTCGTGCATAGGCTATTTCTGGAGTTAAACGCTAGCTTTGGTGCCAGTTTGGGCATTTAACTCCAATTCTGGTGCCAGTTTGGGCGTTTTACGCCAAGATGTTTTAGGCTGTCTTTAAACGCCAGTTTGGGCCATCAAATCTCAAGAAAAGTATAGACTATTATATATTGATGGAAAGCCCAGGATGTCTACTTTCCAACGCAATTGAGGTCGCACCAATTGGGATTCTGTAGCTCCGGAAAATCTACTTCGAATGCAGGAGGGTTAGAATCCAACACCATCCGCAGTCATTTTTCAGCCTCTGAATCAGATTTTTGCTCAGGTCCCTCAATTTCAGCCAGAAAATACCTGAAATTATAGAAAAACACAAAAACTCATAGTAAAGTCCAGAAATTTGATATTTGAATAAAAACTAATAAAAATAAAATAAAAAGTAATTAAAACATACTAAAAACTATGCAAAAATAATGCCAAAAAGGGTATAAATTATCCGCTCATCACAACACCAAACTTAAATTGTTGCTTGTCCCCAAGCAACTGAAAACAAAATAGGATAAAAAGAAGAGAATATACAATGAATTCCAAACTTATCAATGAAAATTAGCTTCAATTAGATGAGCGGGGCTTGTAGCCTTTTTGCTTCTGAACAGTTTTGGCATCTCACTTTATACTTTGAAGTTCAGAATGATTGGCATCTATAGAAACTCAGAATTCAAATAGTGTTATTGATTCTCCTAGTTCAGTATGTTGATTCTTGAACACAGCTACTTTATGAGTCTTGGCCATGACCCTAAGCATTTTGTTTTCCAGTATTACCACCGGATACATAAATGCCACAGACACATAACTAGGTGAACCTTTTCAGATTGTGAGTCAGCTTTGCTAAAGTTCCCAGATAGAGGTGTCCAAAGCTCTTAAGCACACTCTCTTTGCTTTGGACCATGACTTTAACCGCTCAATCTCAAGCTTTTCACTTGACACCTTCACGCCACAAGCACATGGTTAGGGACAGTTTGGTTTAACTGCTTAGGCCAGGATTTTATTCCTTGGGACCCTCCTATCCACTGATGCTCAAAGCCTTGGATCCTTTTTCTACCCTTGCCTTTTGATTTAACGTGCTATTGGCTTTTTCTGCTTACTTTTTCTTTTTCTTTCCTTTTTTCTTTATTTTTTTATTTTTTTGCCATTTTTTCATTTTTTTTTCCGCAAGCTTTTTCTATTCACTGCTTTTTCTTGCTTCAAGAATCAATTTTATGATTTTTCAGATTATCAATAATATTTCTCTTTTTTCATTATTCTTTCAAGAGCCAACAATTTAAACATTCATAAACAACAAATTCAATAATATGCACTGTTCAAGCATTCATTTAGAAAATAAAAAGTATTGCCACCACATCAAAATAATTAAGCTAACTTCAAGATAGAATTCGAAATCATGTACTTCTTGTTCTTTTGCAATTAAAAACATTTTTCATTTTAAGAAAGGTGAAGGATTCATAGGACATTCATAGCTTTAAGACATAGGCACTAGACACTAATAATCATGTAATAAAGACACAAACATAGACAAAACATAAAGCATAATTTTCAAAAAATAGAAAAATAAAAACAAGAAAATTAAAGAACGGGTCCACCTTTGTGATGGCGGCTAGTTCTTCCTCTTGAAGATCTTATGGAGTGCTTGAGCTCCTCTATGTCTCTTCCTTGCCTTTGTTGTTCCTCCCTCATGGCTCTTTGGTCTTCTCTAATTTCATGGAGGAGGATGGAATGCTCTTGGTGCTCCATCCTTAGTTGTCCCATGTTGGAACTCAGTTCTCATAGGGAGGTGTTAATTTGCTCCCAATAATTTTGTGGAGAAAAGTGCATCCCTTGAGGTATTTCAGGGATTTCATGATGAGGGGCTTCCTCATGCTCTTGTTGAGGTCCATGAGTGGGCTCTCTTGTTTGCTCCATCCTCTTCTTAGCGATAGGCTTATCTCCTTCAATGAGGATGTCTCCCTCTATGATAATTCCAGCTGAATTGCATAGGGTACAGATGAGATGAGGGAAGGCTAACCTTGCCAAGGTAGAGGGCTTGTCTGCCACCTTGTAGAGTTCTAGGGATATGATCTCATGAACTTCTACTTCCTCTCCAATCATGATGCTATGGATCATTATAGCCCAGTCTATTGTAACTTCAGACCGGTTGCTAGTATGAATGATAGAGCGTTGGATGAACTCCAACCATCCCCTAGCCACGGGCTTGAGGTCAAGTCTTCTTAGTTGAACCGGCTTGCCTCTTGAATCTCTCTTCCGTTGAGCTCTTTCCACACAAATGTCCCTAAGGACTTGGTCCAACCTTTGATCAAAGTTGACCCTTCTAGTGAAAGGGTGAGGATCTCCTTGCATTATTGGCAAGTTGAATGCCAACCTCACATTTTCCGAACTAAAATCCAAGTAATTCCCCCGAACCATTATGAGCCAATTCTTTGGGTTCGGGTTCATACTTTGATCATGGTTCTTAGTGATCCATGCAATGGCGTAGAACTCTTGAACCACTAATAATCTCATGTCGGATCTCCGGATACTCACTCTTTTTGAGCTTGAAGGGGACCTTGGGAATCACCTTCTTCTTGGCCACAATTTCATAGAAGTGTGATAGATATTTTGGAAAACGAATTCCAACATCCAAAACTCACCGGTAAGTGTACCGGGTCGCATCAAGTAATAATAACTCACATGAGTGAGGTCGATCCCACAGGGATTGAAGGATTGAGCAATTTTAGTTTAGTGGTTGATTTAGTCAAGCGAATCAATTGTTGGTTTGAAGGGTTTGTAATTGACAGAAACTAAATTGCATGAAATGTAAATAGAGAGGGAAGAATTGCAGTAAATTAAAGAGAACAAAAAGTAGAAGTGCTGAATCTTAAAGAACAAGTAAATTAAATTGCAGAAACTTAAATTGTAAGAAATGTAAAAAACTAAATCTTAAAGTGCAAGAAATGTAAATGGCTTGAATTGTAAACGGGTTCAGGGAGCTGGGATTTCAGAAATTAAACAAGTAGAAGTGAATTGCAATAAACAGAAAAGTAAAAAGTGAATTGAAGTAAAGTGGATCTTAAACAGAAAAGTAAAAATGATTGAAGAATTAAAAACAGAAAGTAAATGTAGCTCAATTGCAGAAATTAAGAGGGAGATTGAAGATCTCAGGAGTGGAAGAGACTAGAAAACAAGTCTAGATCTCAAATCCTTCCTTGATCCAACAAGAACAATTGCAAAAGAAATGGAAAAGTAAGTTGCAGAAGTAGTAGAAGAGAGAAAGCAGTAAACAGAATTTGAAATGTAAATCAAAGTTTCTTAGAATTATGTCGAAAGATAAAATAAGAGATCTCAAGGTGAGATTGAAACAGAATTTCTTTAATTCTTCACCCAAGATCCAAAACAAGAAGTAAAGAGTGCTCAAGCAAGAACAAGGAAGAAGAGAGATCAATTCCCCTTCTAAGTTCTCAGAAATCCAAATTTAAAGTAAAACTCTCAAAATTACAAAAATGAAAATTCTCAAAGAAGCAAAAGGTTCTTTCTAAATCAAACTAACACTTATTTATACACTTCCTAATTTATATCTAAAAATTTGGGTGGGCTCTAAAATTTGGTGAAGAAATGAATTAATTTATATTTTTAATGGATTTTGGCCCATGGTGCACCTCCCAGGGGATGGCTAAGTTCAAATATCAAACTGAGCACCCAATGTTGCTTTATGTTGCCCAATTTGGTGCGCGCCCAGCCTTGTTCAAGTTGCTCTTCAATAGAGCTCAGTTGGAAAATTAAACTGAGATCTATGTCTTGCCTGGGTGCGTCCCATTGTGCGTGTCTCAGCTTCCTGGACGTGTCACTTGCGCACATGACAAGCTCCTTAGTGTGCTTCTTGTTGTGCCAAAGTGTGGGGGATGGGGGAAGAGTAGCGCTCAGTTGGTAAAACCAACTGAGCTCCCCATTGTAGCGCTTTGCCTTGGCTTCATGCTCCCAAGTTCGATTTTTGGTGGAAGCAAATGGATGCTAATTTCCTTGGAAGAGTGGATTGCTCCTTCCTTGCCTTTCATGAAGCTTCCTAGTTTGAACCTTGGGAGAGCCATCTTGGCTCATTTTCTTTGCACCAAGAGTAGCGCTCCTCCCTTGTTCTCCATGGAGCTCCCAGGTTCGAATCCTAGCCAACTCACTTTGGCTTAATTTCCTTGCAAGCTTGGTAGCGTGAGGTTCCTTGTTCGAACCTTGGGGAAGGCTTTTTGGCCAATTCTTCTTGTTTTCCTTGCAAGGAGCGTTCCTTGCTTTCCTTGGGTCATGAGTTCGAGACCTTGAGGCTTCATTCCTTGGAATTGTGTCTTGAATTAATTTTGGAGAACCCCCGATAAAGCTCACTTAGTAAACTGAGCTTTATGTCCTTGCCTTGCTTTCTTTGATGCTCAGTTCACTAAGTTAACTGAGCTTTGTGCCTTGCTTTCTCCTTTTTTTCATCTGTGATGCTCGGTTCACTCACCCAACTTGGCTTCTTTCTTTCTTTGATGATGCCACACTTTTCTTCTCTTGGGAACACTTCTTGCTTCCTTTGGGCACGCTCCTTAGGCCACGCTTTTCTTATTTTTTTCTTTTCATCAACCAATCAAAGTATCACCAAATTCACAAAGTTTACAATTCATTCATAATTCAATTAATTTTTGCTTAAACTTCATGATTTTGTATCAATTAAAGGGTGATTGGTTGATTCAACAAAATATGCAATTCCACTCCAAATTACTTACTTACAATGCAAGAAAGTTCATAAAACCTAATAAAAATAAAGAAAAAGACTAGTAAAACTAGGCTAAGATGACTTGTCATCACAACACCAAACTTAAAACTTGCTTGTCCCCAAGCAAGCATTAGACATAAGAGAAGATAGAATGAAATAGAGAAGTATACATGTCCTTATTAAGAAGATAGTTGAACTTGGTTCATGAGATTTCATGTAGATCAATAGTAGCTCATTTATTACTTGCTGTTAAACAAACAATGTTTCTTCAAAGATTCACTAAGGTTGCTGCTACAATGCCTTACTTTTTGCTTACTTCCCTTGTTAGCTTTTTCCTTCTTTCTTTTGCATTAGAGAGCTTATTACTTATTGAAGGCTTGGTGGCAAATGTTGCAGCAGCCTTTGGCTTAATTATACTCAACATTTCTTCACCACAGACACATGGCTCACCTTTTTCTTCCTAGGATCATTGATGCCCAGCATCTCTTTGGATAACTAAGTGTTTTGTAGCTAGGTTGCTCTTTATTGTGGACTTTCAGTTGGCAATTCCAAATCAGTTGATCTAAGTGGCCAAGTTTTTAAATACTCCTTAGAACTTACTTATCCAAGCATATCCTCGTACAAAAACACCACAGGCATGTGTCCTAGGGTCCAAGCTATTGGTGTCTAGCCTTGTTGTTTGTTTCTTTGCCAATTCTTGGCTTTGTTCTTTCTTTTTCTTTCTGTTTTGATTCATTTTCAAGGGATTTTTATTAGTTCAAGGCTTCATAGCAGCAAACTAGTTTAGGCTTCAAAGAACATGTCATTATGCAGCATTTATTTTGTGAGCTAACAGTTGAATCAAACACATATCACCACTAGCTTTCATTCTAACTTGTGCAACATTAAACAATTACTTTTCTAAATCAAACATCTCTCTTTTATTCAAACAGCAAGGGGAACAAACAAAAGACAAGCAAATAAAAGATGACAAGATTATGCAGATAGTCTATTCTAGCAAAAATTATGCATATAGCTTTCTTTAGCATGTACTTCCACTTGCAACTAAATGAACATTCTAGCCAGACATGAAGGAATCCCTAAATTAAAGCATTTCATAACAACAAGGATCAAGTATAGATACAACCTGTTGGGTTGCAGCTTTTCATTCTTCCTTCTATTATGCTCTTTCTGAATCATAATGCAAATGTTCTTTAATTTGTTGGCTGTTTTCCTGCATACTCCTCAAACGTTGCTTGCTTTTCAAGCCCTTTAGGTATTCGGTTAATCTGCCAAGCTTGTTTATGGGCTTTTGAACTTACTTTGGTGTGTGAACACCAAACTTAGTTCCTTGCCAATATTTCTCATGCAACGATTCAACTATCTGTGAAATCCTTTTTCCTAGCTAAAGGTAATAAAACTAAAAACTATGAAACAGCAAATAGTTAACTAGTTTATCTAAATGTTTGAAGCTAGCATTATGCAGAAAGTGAGAATGCATTTTATGATGAGATTTTGGTGGAACACCAAACTTAGAATCCTTCATTCTCCCTTATATTGTTTTGGTGTGCAACACCAAACTTAGCTTCTTACAATATAGATAAAGCTAATTAACCTTTTTATTAAAATAGTTATGAGAAGAAAACTACCTCAGGTTGGGTTGCCTCCCAACAAGCGCTTTTTTATTGTCATTAGCTTGACATCCTTCATTCTTGCTTAGCTCAGGTTCTGAACCTCTTTTTCCTTGTCCCATTGCCCTCCTAAGTAAGGCTTTGCTATGTGCCCGTTTGCTGTGAAATGACTCTGTGTAGCTTCATCTAGCAACTCAAGACTTCCATAAGGAAAAACCTTTGTCACTAGATATGGGCCAGTCCATTTGGACTTGAGCTTGCTAGGAAAAATCTTGAGCCGTGAATTGTACAGGAGTACTTGCTGTCATGGTTTGAACTCTTTCTTTAAAACCTTCCTGTCATGCCACCTTTTGGCTCTTTCCTTGTATATCTTAGCATTTTCATAGGCTTCTAGCCTAAATTCATCGAACTCATTTAATTGTAGTAACCTCTTCTCCCCTGCTGCCTGAGAATCAAGGTTGAGGAGTTTAGTAGCCTAAAAAGCTCTGTGTTCAAGCTCTACAGGGAGATGGCATGATTTTTCATACAATAGCTGAAAGGGGGACTTTCCAATGGGAGTTTTGAAAGATGTCCTGTATGCCCAGAGTGCATCTTCTAGCTTCCTAGCGCAATATTTTCTTGTGCTTCCCACTGTTTTCTCTAAGATCTTCTTCAACTCCCTATTTGCTAATTCAGCCTGGCCATTAGTTTGGGGGTGGTATGGTGTGGCTACTTTATGTATTACTCCATATTTGTGGAGGAGTTTCTCCATCTGTTTGTTGCAGAAATGACCACCACCATCGCTAATAAGACCCTTGGGCACTCCATATCTAGTGAAAATGTGCTTCTTAAGGAATTGAAGGATAATCTGTGCATCACAGGTGGTTGTGGCTATGGCTTCCACCCACTTTGAGACATACTCCACTGCCACCAAGATGTATCTGAAAGGGTAGGAAGGAGGAAAGGGTCCCATGAAATCAATGCCCCATAAGTCAAATAGCTCCACTTCCAGGATGAAATTTTGAGGCATCTCATTCCTTCTTGTCAATCCTCCAGCTCTTTGGCATTCATTGCATTGGTGAACAAACTCTCTAGCATCCTTAAAGATAATTGGCCAATAGAAGCCACTCTGCAGTACCTTTGCAGTCGTTCTCTCTGGTCCAAAGTGTCCACCGTATGCTGAACCATGACAATGCCACAATATGTCCTTCATTTCATTTTCAGGGACACACCTCCTAATCATTCCATCAGAGCATCTCTTGAATAAAAAAGGTTCGTCCCACAAGAACTTCCTTGCTTCATTGAGTAGCTTCTTCACTTGTTGCTTGAAAAATTCTTGAGGTATTTTCCTTCCTACTTTGAAATTTGCTATGTCAGCAAACCAAGGTGTTTGTTGAACTTGGAGAAGGTTCTCATCAGGGAAATTCTCATTTACTTGCTGTGGTCTATCTTGCTTGGCTTCTTGTGGCACTCTTGATAGATGATCTGCTACTTGATTTTCACTTCCCTTTTGATCTCTCACTTCAATATCAAATTCTTGTAGCAGCAGCACCCATCTAATAAGCCTTGGCTTTGAGTCCTATTTAGACATTAAATACTTGAGGAGCAGCATGGTCAGTATACACTATAACCTTTGAACCAATCAAGTATTGCCTAAACTTATCAAATGCATATACAATTGCTAAAAGTTCTTTCTCAGTGGTGGTATAATTTTTCTGTATTTCATTTAACACCTTACTGGCATAATATATGACATGGTGCAGCTTGTCTTTCTTTTGCTCCAGTACAGCACCAATAGCAAGGTTACTTGCATCACACATAAGTTCAAAAGGTAAGTTCCAATCAGGGGGTGTGATAATTAGTGTTGTAATGAGTTTTCTCTTTAGAGTTTCAAGGGCATGTTTACAGTTGTCATCAAAGATAAAGGGGGTATCAATCATTAGTAAATTGCTCAATGGTTTTGCTATTTTTGAAAAATCTTTGATGAACCTCCTAAAAAAGTCAGCATGCCCAAGGAAACTCCTTACTGCTTTCACATTAACAGGTATAGGGAGTTTTTCAATAATTTCTATTTTAGCTTTATCAACTTCTATACCTTTACATGACACTTTATGCCCAAGAACTATTCCTTCCGGAACCATGAAATGGCACTTCTCCCAATTCAATACCAGGTTAGTTTCTTGGCATCTTTTCAAAACAAGAGTTAAATGATGCAAGCAAGTGTTAAATGAATTGCCAAAGATAGAAAAATCATCCATGAAGACTTCTAAAAATTTTTCCACCATATCAGAAAAAATGGAAAGCATACACCTTTGAAAGGTGGCCGGGGCATTGCATAGCCCAAAGGGCATCCTCCTGTAGCGAAAACTCCAAATGGGCATGTGAAGGAAGTGTTCTCTTGATCCTTGAGATCCACCACTATTTGATTGTACCCAAAGTATCCATCCAGGAAGCAGTAGTAAGCATGGCCTGCCAATCTTTCCAACATTTGATCAATGAAGGGCAGAGGAAAGTGATCTTTTCTTGTGGCATCATTCAGTCTCCTATAATCTATGCACATTTTCCACCCAGTCACTATCCTGGTGGGAATCAACTCATTCTTCTCATTGGTGATGACTGTTATTCCTCCCTTTTTTGGTACAACTTGAACCGGACTCACCCATGAGTTGTCCGAGATTGGAAAGATTATCCCATCATTCCATAGCTTCATCACTTCTTTTTGAACCACCTCTTTCATGGTTGGGTTGAGTCTTCTCTGAGGTTGAACCACAGGTTTTGACTCTTCTTCCAATAAAATTTTATGCATACAGATGGCAGGGCTAATGCCTTTGATATCCTCAATTGTCCAGCCCAAGGCTGTTTTGTGAGCCTTTAATACTTCAATCAACTTTGTTTCCTCCTCCCTGTTTAAGGATGAGTTTATGATTACTGGCAAGGCTTCTGCTTTCCCAAGAAATACATATTTGAGGTGAGGAGGGATAGGCTTCAACTCTTGTTTTGGCTTATCCTCTTCATTGTCTTCAATGGATATTTCTACCACTTCCTCTTCTTGCTCCTCCTGATGCTTTTGATAGTTGTCCTCAAATATTTCTTTTACCAAGCTTTCTATCACATCCACCTTCATGAAATTTTCTTGCTTAAAGGGATGTTGCATTGATTTGAAAACGTTGATGACCATTTGCTCATTATGCACCCTGAAGGTCATTTCTCCTTTCTCTACATCAATAATGGTTCTTGCTGTAGCTAGAAATGGTCTTCCCAAGATGATTGAGTTATTTTCCTCTCCTTCTGTGTCCAAGATCACAAAGTCTGCAGGGAAGATAAACTCTCCAACCTTCACTAGTATATTTTCCACAATTCCATTGGATGTCTTGATTGATCTATCAGCCATCACTAGTGACATCCTAGTTGGTTTGATTTCTTCTATAGCAAGCTTTCTCATCAATGAGAGGGGCATCAAGTTAATGCTGGCACCTAATTCGCATAGAACGTTTTCCAATGTCATCTTGCCAATGGTGCATGAAACCACAAAACTCCCTGGATCTTTGAGCTTTGGTGGGATACCCCTTTGGATCACAGCGCTACATTCTTTAGTGAGCATAATGGTCTCCTTTTCTTGCCAACTTCTCTTTTTGTTTATAAGCTCCTTCAAGAATTTGGCATATAGGGGCATTTGCTCAAGTGCCTCAGCCAGGGGTATGTTGATCTCCAATTTCTTGAAGATTTTGAGAAATTTAGGGAAGTGTTGGTCCTTAGTCTCCTTGTTGAACCTTTGGGGATATGGTAATGGAGGTGTGAAGTTCACTCCCTGCCTATAGTCCTTAGTTGGCTCTTCAATTGCTTCCTTCCCTTTTCTTGAAATTTTTGGCTGTTCCTCCTTTTCTTGATCCTGCTTTGAAGTTTGGTTGCTTGCTGTTACATCTTCATCATTGGCTTCCTCTTTCTTACCTTGTTTCTTGTCATTTTCCTTTGGCTTCTTGGTCGCTTCCTCATTCGTCACCAAGATCTTTCCACTCTTAGTTGTATAGCTTTGCATTCCTCCTTTGGATTAGGAATGGTGTCGCTTGGGAGTGAACTCAAAGGTCTCTCCATAGCAATTTGCTTGGAAAGCTGTCCAATCTGCCTCTCCATATTCTTCATGGAAGCCTCTTGGTTCTTTGTTGTCATCTCTTGGTGCTTCATCATTTTCTCCATTAAGATCTCCAAGTTGGTGATCCTTTGATAGTCTTGTGAGATTGGTTGGTTGTAGGGTGTTGAGGGTTGAGGATAAGTGTTTTGATTGGAGGCTTGGTTATTGGATGGATGATGGTTAGAGTTGGGATAAGTGTTTTGTGGTTTTCTATATGTGTTTTGGTTATTGTTTTGCTGGTTGTTGTGATTTGTGTTTTTCCAACTGTTTTGGTTTGAGTTCATTTGCCATGGTTGTTGAGTTTGATTGTGATTGTCTCCTCATTTGAGGTTGGGGTGGTTCTTCCATGAGGGGTTGTAAGTGTCACCATAAACCTCATTTGTCCCAGAATTTTGATTGTGCATGTACTGGACTTGTTCTTGCTGTTGATCCTCTTGAGTTTCTTCATTTGTCCCCATGTGGATGATGGTTGGCTTGTGTTGACTGCTGCAACTTGGAGGCTATCAATCCTTTTGGCCATTTGCTCAAATTGTTGTTGAATTTGCTGCTGCATCATTTTGTTTTGAGCTAAGACTGAGTCTACTCCTTCCAACTCCATCACTCCTTTCCTTTGTGATGGTTGGCGTTGCCTTTGGTGAGAAAAGAAATATTGATTGTTAGCCACCATATCAATGAGATTTTGAGCTTTCTCTACAGTCTTCATCAATTGTAGAGAACCTCCTGCTGAATGATCAAGAGCCTATTGAGATTTCAATGTCAACCCTTCATAAAAATTCTTCAATCTTTCCCATTCATTGAACATTTCAGGAGGGCACTTCCTGATTAGAGCCTTGTATCTTTCCCATGCCTCATAGATGGGTTCAGTGTCCATTTGTGTGAATGTTTGCACTTCAGTCTTCAACCTAATGATCCTTTGAGGTGGATAAAATTTGGCAAGGAACTTGCTCACTAGATCATCCCAATTGTTGATGCTATCTCTTGGGAAAGATTCCAACCATTGAGTGGCTTTGTCTCTGAGAGAAAATGGAAATAGCAGTAGCTTATAGCTGTCAGGATGCACACCATTAGTTTTGACAGTGTCACAAATTCTCAATAAGGTAGACAGATGTTGGTTCGGATCTTCAAGTGGTCCTCCTCCATAAGAACAATTATTTTGAACCAAGGTGATTAGTTGTGGCTTCAGTTTAAAGTTATTTGCATTAACATTTGGGGTAAGAATGTTACTCCCACAATGTCTAGGATTTGCAAATGTGTAGGAAGCTAAAACTCTTCTCTGTGGAAGATTGTTGTTGTTATTGGCAGCTCCTCCTTATGGATTTGTTGGGTTTGTTGAGTGTTCCTCCATATCTTGGAACTCTTCTTCTGAGTTCTCTTCTCCAACAATGCCTTTCCCTCTTTCAGCCCTTCTTAATCTCTTGAGGGTTCTTTCGTCTAGTTCACAAAAGGTGGGTATGGCTCCTCTTGTCCCTGACATACAAACCAAACATAAAAATCACAAAAAACCAGAAAAGCAATAACACTTCAATCCATTGCTGGAGTGAGTTTTAGTTAGCTTAAGCAAAAATTCAAACAGTTAGTGTGTTAGTTAAAAATTAAAGAACAGAAGAGAAAAAGTGCTTGATCTAGACCTCCACTTCACTTAATTATTGTCAATCTAATCAATCCCCGGCAACGGCGCCAAAAACTTGATGGATATTTTGGAAAATGAATTCCAACATCCAAAACTCACCGGCAAGTGTACCGGGTCGCATCAAGTAATAATAACTCACATGAGTGAGGTCGATCCCACAGGGATTGAAGGATTGAGCAATTTTAGTTTAGTGGTTGATTTAGTCAAGCGAATCAATTGTTGGTTTGAAGGGTTTGTAATTCACAAAAACTAAATTGCATGAAATGTAAAGGGAGAGGAAAAAATTGTAGTAAATTAAAGAGAACAGAAAGTAGAAGTGCTGAATCTTAAAGAACAAGTAAATTAAATTGTAGAAACTTAAATTGCAAGAAATGTAAATAACTGAATCTTAAAGAGCAAGAAATGTAAATTGCTTGAATTGTAAACGGGTTCAGGGAGCTGGGATTTCCGAAATTAAACAAGCAGAAGTGAATTGCAATAAACAGAAGAGTAAAAGGTGAATTGAAGTAAAGTGGATCTTAAACAGAAAAGTAAAAATGATTGAAGAATTAAAAACAGAAAGTAAATGTAGCTCAATTGCAGAAATTAAGAGGGAGATTGAAGATCTCTGGAGTGGAAGAGACTAGAAAACAAGTCTAGATCTCAAATCCTTCCTTGATCCAACAAGAACAATTACAAAAGAAATGGAAAAGTAAGTTGCAGAAGTAGTAGAAGAGAGAAAGCAGTAAACAGAATTTGAAATGTAAATCAAAGTTTCTTAGAATTATGCAGAAAGATAAAACAAGAGATCTCAAGGTGAGATTGAAACAGAATTTCTTCAATTCTTCACCCAAGATCCAAAACAAGAAGTAAAGAGTGCTCAACAAAGAACAAGGAAGAAGAGAGATCAATTTCCCTTCCAGGTTCTCAGAAATCCAAATTTAAAGTAAAACTCTCAAAATTACAAAAATGAAAATTCTCAAAGAAGCAAAAGGTTCTTTCTAAATCAAACTAACACTTATTTATACACTTCCTAATTGAGATCTAAGAATTTGGATGGGCTCTAAAATTTGGTGAAGAAATGAATTAATTTGGATTTTTGATGGATTTTGGCCCATGGTGCACCTCCCAGGGGATGACTCAGTTCAAATATCAAACTGAGCGCCCAATGTTGCTTTATGTTGCCCAATTTGGTGCGCGCCCAGCCTTGTTCAAGTTGCTCTTCAATAGAGCTTAGTTGGAAAATTGAACTGAGCTCTATGTCTTGCCTTGGTGCGTCCCATTGTGCGTGTCTCAGCTTCCTGGCCGTGTCACTTGCGCGCATGACAAGCTCCTTAGTGTGCTTCTTGTTGTGCCAAAGTGTGGGGGATGGGGGAAGATTAGCGCTCAGTTGGGAAAACCAACTGAGCTCCCCATTGTAGCGCTTTGCCTTGGCTTCATGCTCCCAAGTTCGATTCTTGGTGGAAGCAAATGGATGCTAATTTCATTGGATGAGTGGATTTCTCCTTCCTTGCCTTTCATGAAGCTTCCTAGTTCGAACCTTGGGAGAGCCATTTTGGCTCATTTTCTTTGCACCAAGAGTAGCGCTCCTCCCTTATTCTCCATGGAGCTCCCAAGTTCGAATCCTAGCCAACTCACTTTGGCTTAATTTCCTTGCAAGCTTGGTAGCGTGAGGTTCCTTGTTCGAACCTTGGGGAAGGCTTTTTGGCCAATTCTTCTTGTTTTCCTTGCATGGAGCGTTCCTTGCTTCCCTTAGGTCATGAGTTCGGGACCTTGAGGCTTCATTCCTTGGAATTGTGTCTTGAATTAATTTTGGATAACCCCGATAAAGCTTACTTAGTGAACTGAGCTTTATGTCCTTGCCTTGCTTTCTTTGATGCTCAGTTCACTAAGTTAACTGAGCTTTGTGCCTTACTTTCTCCTTTTTTTCCTCTGTGATGCTCGGTTCAGTCACCCAACTTGGCTTCCTTCTTTCTTTGATGATGCCACGCTTTTCTTCTCTTGGGCACGCTTCTTGCTTCCTTTGGGCACGCTCCTTAGGCCACACTTTTCTTATTTTTTTTCTTTTGTTCACCTACAAGTAATCAATTCAACCAATCAAAGTATCACCAAATTCACAAAGTTTACAATTCATTCATAATTCAATTAATTTTTGCTTAAACTTCATGATTTTGTATCAATTAAAGGGTGGTTGGTTGATTCAACAAAACATGCAATTCCACTCTAAATTACTTACTTACAATGCAAGAAAGTGCATAAAACCTAATAAAAACAAAGAAAAAGACTAGTAAAACTAGGCTAAGATGAATTGTCATCAAAGTGGTGTTGATGGACCTTTGAGATGAATCTCTCCATCTCCCATGACTCGGATGTGGAAGCAATTGCCTTCCCTTTCCTCTTTCTAGAGGTTTCTCCGGCCTTAGGTGCCATTGATGGTTATGGAAAAACAAAAAAAGCTTAGCTTTTCCCACACCAAACTTAGAATGGTTGCTCGTCCTCGAGCAAAAGAAGAAAGAAATGAGTATAAGAAGAAATGGAGGAGATAGAGGGAGATGAGGAGATGGAGTAGAAGAAGAAAAAATGGGGAAGAGGGTTGGATTTGATAGGTGAAGGGTATTTGGGGAAGAGTGTTATGAAAAGGTGTGAAGAGGAGAGAAGAAGATGTGGGGTAGGTGGGGATCCTGTGGGGTTCATAGATTCTGAGGTGTCAAGGAATTCTGCTCCCTGCACCAATTTGGCGTTTAAACGCCCACTGTGTGCCAATTCTGGCATTTAACGCTGGCTCTGCTACCTTTCCTGGTGTTAAACGCCAGCCTACTGCCAATTTCTGGCGTTAAACGCCAGCCAGATGCCCATTTCTGGTGTTTAACACCAGCCAGATGCCAAACAGCCCTTTCTGGCGTTAAACGGCTAGAGTGCTGCCCATTCTGGCGTTTAACGCCCAGAATGTTGCCAGGCTGGCGTTAAACGCCCATTCTGCTATCCTTACTGGCGTTTAAACGCCAGTAAGCCTGTCCTCTAGGGTGTGCTATTTTTGATGCTGTTTTTCATTCTGTTTTTGATTTTTCATTTGTTTTTGTGACTTCACATGATCATCAACCTAAAGAAAATAATAAAATAACAATAGAAAATAAATAAATATGATTAAATAACATTGGGTTGCCTCCCAACAAGCGCTTCTTTAATATCAATAGCTTGACAGTAAAGCTCTTAGGGAACTTCACATAGACTCAGAGCTTAGTGGTGGCCTTCCAACACCAAACTTAGAAGTTGAGTGTGGGGGCTCTGTTTGACTCTGTACTGAGAGAAGCTTTTCATGCTTCCTCTCCATGCTTACAGAAGAAGATCCTTGAGCCTTAAACACAAGGCAGTCCTCATTCAATTGAAGGACTAACTCTCATCTGTCCACGTCAATCACAGCCCTTGCTGTGGCTATGAAGGGTCTTCCAAGGATGATGGATTCATCTTCATCCTTCCTAGTGTCTAGGATTATAAAATCAGCAGGGATGTAAAAACCTTCAACCTTCACTAAGACATCCTCTACAAGTCCATAAGCCTGTTTCCTTGAATTGTCTGCCATCTCGAGATTCTTGCAGCTTGTACCTCAAAGATCCCTAGTTTCTCCATTACAGAGAGTGGCATGAGGTTTATACTTGACCCAAGGTCACACAGAGCCTTCTTAAAGGTCATGGTGCCTATGATACAAGGTATTAAGAACTTTCCAGGATCCGGTTTCTTCTGAGGTAATTTCTGTTAAACCAAGGTATTTAGTTCATTGATGAGCAATGGAGATTCATCCTCCCAAGTCTCATTACCAAATAACTTGGCATTCAGCTTCTTGATTGCTCCTAAATACTGAGCAACTTGCTCTTCAGTAATATCTTTATCCTCTTCAGAGGAAGAATACTCATCAGAGCTCATGAATGGCAACAGTAAGTTCCGTTGAATCTCTATGGTCTCTGTATGAGCCTCATATTCCTTTGGTTCCTCAATAGAAAACTCCTTAGTGGCCAGTGAACGTCCATTGAGGTCTTCCTCACTGGCATTCACTGCCTCTTCCTACTCTGTGCATTCGGCCATGTTGGGTATATTAATGGCCTTGCACTCTCTCTTTGGATTCTCTTCTGTATTGCTTAGGAGAGTACTAGAAGGGATTTCAGTAACTATTTTACTCAGCTGACCTACTTGTGCCTCCAAATTTCTGATGGAGGACCTTGTTTCAGTCATGAAACTGTGAGTGGTCTTACTTAGATCAGAGATTATGGATGCTAAGTCAGAGAGGCTCTACTTAGAATTCTCTGTCTGTTGCTCAGAAGATGATGGAAAAGGCTTGCTATTGCCAAATCTATTTCTTCCACCATTATTATTGAAGCCTTGATTAGTCTTCTGTTGATCCTTCCATGAGAAATTTGGATGATTCCTCCATGAAGGATTATAGGTGTTTCCATAGGATTCTTCCATGTAATTCACCTCTTCCATTGTAGGATTCTCAGGGTCATAAGCTTTTTCTTTAGAGGAAGCTTCTTTAGCACTGCCGGATGCAGCTTGCATTCCAGTCAAGCTCTGAGAAATCATATTGACTTGCTGAGTCAATATTTTGTTCTGAGCCAATATGGCATTCAGAGTATCAACCTCAAGAATTCCTTTCTTCTGAGTCACCCCATTATTCACAGGATTTCTTTCAGAAGTGTACATGAACTGGTTATTTGCAAGCATTTCAATGAGTTCCTGGGCTTCTGCAGGCATCTTCTTCAGATGAAGAGATCCACCAACAGAGTGATCCAATGACATCTTGAACAATTCAGACAGACCATCATAGAATATACATAAGATGCTCTATTCTGAAAACATGTCAGAAGGACACCTTCTGATCAATTGCTTGTATCTTTCCCAAGCTTCATAGAGGGATTCACCTTCCTTCTGTCTAAAGGTTTGGACTTCCACTCTAAGCTTGCTCAACTTTTGAGGTGGAAAGAATTTGGCCAAGAAAGCATTGACTAACTTTTCCCAAGAGTTCAGCCTTTCTTTAGGTTGTGAGTCCAACCATATCCTAGTTCTGTCTCTTACAGCAAAGGGGAAAAGCATAAGTCTGTAGACCTCAAGATTAACCCCATTGGTCTTAACAGTGTCACAGATTTGCAAGAATTCAGCTAAGAACTGATGAAGATCTTCCAATGGATGTCCATTGATGAGCGGATAATTTATACGCTTTTTGGCATTGTTTTTAGGAAGTTTTTAGTATAATTTAATTTGTTTTTAATATATTTTCATTAGTTTTTTAGGAAAAATTCATATTTCTGGACTTTACTATGAGTTCGTGTGTTTTTCTATAATTTCAGGTATTTTCTGGCTGAAATTGAGGAAGCTGAGCAAAAATCTGATTCAGGCTGAAAAAGGACTGCTGATGCTGTTGGATTCTGACCTCCCTACACTCAAAGTGGATTTTCTGGAGCTACAGGAATCCAATTGGCACGCTCCCAATTGCGTTGCAAAGTAGACATCCAGGGCTTTCCAGAAATATATAATAGTCCATACTTTGCTCAAGTTTAGACGACGCAAACTGGCGTTTAACGCCGGTTCTCAGCCCTATTCTGGCGTAAAACGCCAGAAACAGGTTACAAAGTGGAGTTCAATGCCCAAAACAGGTTACAAACTGGTGTTTAACTCCAGAAATAGCCTAGGCACGTGTAAATCTCAAGTCTCAGCCTCAGCATACACCAAGTGGGCTCTAGAAGTGGATTTCTGCACTATCTGTCATAGTTTACTCATTTTCTGTAAACCTAGGTTACTAGTCTAATATTTAAACAACTTTTAGAGATTTATTTTGTACCTCATGACATTTTTAGATCTGAACTTTGTACTTTTCGACGGCATGAGTCTCTAAACTCCATTGTTGGGGGTGAGGAGCTCTGCTGTGTCTCGATGAATTAATGAAAGTACTTCTGTTTTCTATTCAAACACGCTTGTTTCTATCTAAGATATTCATTCGCATTTCAATATGATGAATGTGATGATCCGTGACACTCATCACCATTCTCAACCTATGAACGCGTGCCTGACAATCACTTCCGTTCTACATTAGATTGAATGAGTATCTCTTGGATTCCTTAATTAGAGTCCTCGTGGTATAAGCTAGAACCCATTGGCAGCATTCGTGAGAATCCAGAAAGTATAAACCTTGTCTGTGGTATTCCGAGTAGGATTCAGGGATTGGATGACTGTGACGAGCTTCAAACTCGTGAGTGCTGTGCGTAGTGACAGACGCAAAAGGATAGTAAATCCTATTCCAGTATGATCGAGAACCTACAGATGATTAGCCGTGCGGTGACAGCGCACCTGGAACATTTTCACTAAGAGGATGGATGGTAGCCATTGACAACGGTGATCCACCAACATAGCTTGCCATAGGAGGAACCTTGCGTGCGTGAAGAAGAAGACATGGGGAAAGCATCTCCAAAACTCCAACATATTCTCCATTACTGCATAACAAGTACTATTTAATCCATGCTTTTTAATTACTACCAATTAAAACTCAGAATTAGTGATATCCTGACTAAGAGTTACAAGATAACCATAGCTTGCTTCAAACCAACAATCTCCGTGGGATTCGACCCTTACTCACGTAAGGTATTACTTGAACGATCCAGTGCACTTGCTGGTTAGCTGTGCGGAGTTACAGAGGGTGATTGTAATTTCGTGCACCAAGTTTTTGGCGCCGTTGCCGGGGATTGTTTGAGTTTTAACAACTGACGGTGAATCTTGTTGCTTAGATTAGGAAAATTTTGTCTTTTGGGTCAGAGTCTTTTATTTTCTTTTCAAAAATCTTTCAAAAATATTATTTTTCTCTAGTAAATTTTAGTTTTTTTTGTGAGTTTAGTGTCAATTTTTAAGTTTGGTGTCAATTGCATATTCTTGTTGCTCTTGCAATTTCTCAAGTTGTTCTTGTTAGTTTCCTTGTTTGATCTTTAGTTTTTCTTGTTTTTGTGTCTTTCCTTGTTTCTTTTCTTGTGATTTTCGAAAATCTCAAAAAAAATTTTCAAAATTTTTTCTAATTAACATATTTTCAAAAACCTTTTCAAAAACACATTAAATTTATAGCTCAATTGGCTAGAGCGTTGTGCTCATGTTCTTGGTAATTGGCTATCTTCTTTTTTTATAATTTTTCTTTGATTAAATCTTGTGCCAAACTTTAAGTTTGGTGTTTTCTTGTTAATCTTTCTTTAGTTTTCGAAAATTTTATTTTGGTTTTCTAAAAATTTTAAGTTTGGTGTTCTATTTTCATGTTCTTGTTGTTATTGTGAGTCTTCAAAGTGTTCTTGAGTCTTCCTTGTGTTTTGATCTTAAAATTTTTATGTTTGGTGTTCCTTGGTGTTTTCCTTCCAAAATTTTCGAAAATAAGGAGCATTAGATCTGAAAATTTTAAATTGTGTGTCTTTTGTGTGTTTTTATCTTTCCTCATTAAATTCAAAAATATCTTTTCTCTTTAATTTAATTGATTTTCGAAATTTTCTTTCAAAAATTCAGATTTTTATTTTAAAAACTTTCTATTTTATCTTATCTTAGTTTTAAAAATTCAAAATTCAAATCTTTCTCGAAAATCATATTCAAAAAAAAATTTCAAATCTTCTCAATTAGTTAGTCAATTCAACATTCAAATTTCTTTTTATTTTCCTTTCCTTTTAATTTTCGAAATCCATATTTTATTTTCTAATTATTTTACTCTATTTTACTTCAATTTTTTTCGGTTATTTTGAATCTAATAAAATAAAAATTTAAAAATATATTTTACTTGCAATTCACATCATCTCCCTTTCTCCATCATGGACTTAAGTGGAAATGAACAGTCCAGAAGGACTCTGGGGTTATATGCTAACCCCACTACTGCTTCATATGGGAGTAGTATCTGTATACCCTTTATCGGAGTCAGTAGTTTTGAGTTGAATCCTCAGCTTATTATCATGGTGCAGCAAAGTTGCCAGTATTCCGATCTTCCACAGGAAGAACCTACAGAGTTTCTGGCACAGTTTTTACAAATTGCTGACACAGTACGTGATAAAGAGGTAGATCAAAATGTCTACAGACTATTACCATTTCCATTTGCTGTAAAAGATCAAGCTAAGAGATGGTTAAATAACCAACCCAAGGCCAGCATAAGGATATGGAAACAGCTCTCTGAAAAATTCCTGAATCAGTATTTCCCTCCAAAAAGGATGACACAGCTAAGGCTGGACATCCAAGGCTTTAAACAAGGAGATAATGAATTCCTTTATGATGCCTGGGAGAGGTACAGAGAGATGCTAAGGAAATGTCCCTCTGAAATGTTTTCAGAGTGGGTGCAGTTAGACATCTTTTACTATGGGCTTACAGAAAGAGCTCAGATTTCTCTAGACCACTCACCTGGTGGATCTATACATATGAGAAAGACAATTGAAGAGGCTCAAGAGCTCATTGATACAATTGCCAGAAATCAGCATCTGTACTTAAGAAGTGAATTTTCCATTAAAGAAGAAGCTAAAACAGTAACTGCTGAACCCAGTCCTGCAGAACAAGTTACTGAATTCAATCAGCAATTGGATATTCTAACAAAACAGCTGGCCGAATTCAAGGAGATGCTGCAAGACACAAGAATGGCCAACATGAATATAAAAGTACAGTTGAGGCAAACAAAACAGCAATTATCAAAACAGATAACAGAAGAGTGCCAAGCAGTCCAATTAAGAAGTGGGAAAATATTGAATACCCCACTTCAAAGCAGTAGGAAGCTAAGAAAAGAACAACTGACAGAAGATGAACAAACTGCCACCCAAAATCCCTCTGAGGACAGTAAGAGCCCAGAGAGGAATAATTCTGGCGTTCAAACGCCAGAAAAGGGTGAAAAGCTGGCGTTAAACGCCCAACCCATGCTCAGTTCTGGCGTTCAAACGCCAGAAACAGGCAAGGAGTTGGCATCAAATGCCCAAAGGGAGCTCAGTTCTGGCGTTCAAACGCCAGAAACAGGTAGGAATTGGGCGTTAAACGCCAATTCAGCTTCCAATCCTAGCGTTCAAACGCCAGTGAGGAATCAGACACACACAAGTGCTGATAGTAACCTCTCTAAAAAGGCTTCTTCAACCACTTCTGTAGGAAATAAACCTGCAGCAACCAAGGTTGAGGAATACAAAGCCAAGATGCCTTATCCTCAAAAACTCCGCCAAGAGGAGCAGGATAAGCAATTTGCTCGCTTTGCAGACTATCTCAGGACTCTTGAAATAAAGATTCCGTTTGCAGAGACACTTGAGCAAATACCCTCTTATGCCAAGTTCATGAAAGAGATCTTGAGTCATAAGAAGGATTGGAGAGAACCTGAAAGAGTCCTCCTCACTGAAGAATGTAGTGTAGTCATTCTGAAAAGCTTCCCAGAAAAGCTTAAAGATCCCGGGAGCTTTCTGATACCATGCGTATTAGAGGGTAATTGCACCAAGACAGCTTTATGTGATCTTGGAGCAAGCATCAACCTAATACCTGCATCCACCATCAGAAAGCTTGGTTTAACTGAAGAAGTTAAACCAACTAGGATCTGTCTTCAACTTGCTGATGGCTCTATTAAATACCCATCAGGCGTGATTGAAGACATGATTGTCAGGGTTGGGCCATTCGCCTTTCCCACTGACTTTGTGGTGCTGGAAATGGAGGAACACAAGAGTGCTACTCTCATTCTAGGAAGACCTTTCCTACAACTGGACGAACTCTCATTGATGTCCAAAAGGGGGAAGTGACCCTGAGGGTCAATGAGGATGAGTTCAAGTTAAATGCTGTCAAAGCCATGCAGCATCCAAATACACCAAAAAACTGTATGAAAGTTGATCTTATTGACTCTTTAGTAGAGGAGATCAACATGGCTGAGAGTCTCGAATCAGAGCTAGAAGACATCTTTAAGGATGCTCAACCTGATTTGGAGGATTCAGAGGAAATAAAAGAGCCTCTAAAAATTCCTCAGGAAGAGGAAAAACCTCCTAAACCCGAGCTCAAGCCACTGCCACCATCCCTGAAATATGCATTTCTGGGAGAAGGTGACACTTTTCCGGTGATCATGAGCTCTGCTTTAAATCCACAGGAAGAGGAAGCACTAATTCAAGTGCTAAGGACACACAAGACAGCTCTTGGGTGGTCCATAAGTGACCTTAAGGGCATAAGCCCAGCTAGATGCATGCACAAGATCCTATTGGAAGATGATGCTAAGCCAGTGGTTTAACCACAGAGGCAGCTAAATCTAGCCATGAAGGAAGTGGTGCAGAAAGAGGTCACCAAGTTACTGGAGGCTGGGATTATTTATCCTATTTCTGATAGCCCCTGGGTGAGCCTTGTCCAAGTTGTCCCCAAAAAGGGAGGCATGACAGTGGTTCATAATGAAAAACATGAACTGGTTCCTACAAGAACAGTTACAGGGTGGCGCATGTGTATTGACTATAGAAGGCTCAATACAGCCACCAGAAAGGATCATTTTCCTTTACCATTCATAGACCAGATGCTAGAAATACTAGCAGGTCATGATTATTATTGCTTTTTGGATGGCTATTCATGCTACAACCAAATCGCAGTAGATCCCCAGGATCAAGAGAAAACAGCATTCACATGTCCATCTGGAGTATTTGCTTACAGAAGGATGCCATTTGGGCTGTGTAATACACCTGCAACCTTTCAGAGATGCATGCTCTCTATTTTCTCTGATATGGTAGAAAAATTTCTGGAAGTCTTCATGGATGACTTCTCAGTATATGGAGACTCATTCAGCTCCTGCCTTGATCACCTGACACTGGTTCTGAAAAGATGCCAAGAGACTAACCTGGTTTTAAACTGGGAAAAATGTCACTTTATGGTGACTGAAGGGATTGTCCGTGGACACAAGATTTCGAACAAGGGAATAGAGGTGGATCAAGCTAAGGTAGAGGTAATTGAAAAATTACCACCACTTGCCAATGTTAAGGCAATCAGAAGCTTTCTGGGGCATGTAGGATTCTATTAGAGGTTTATAAAAGATTTTTCAAAAATTGCAAAACCTCTAAGCAACCTGCTAGCTGCTGACACGCCATTTGTGTTTGACACAGAGTGTCTGCAGGCGTTTGAAACTTTGAAAGTTAAGCTGATCACAGCACCAGTAATTTCTGTACCAGACTGGACATTACCATTCGAACTAATATGTGATGCCAGTGACCATGCCATTGGTGCAGTACTGGGGCAGAGGCATGACAAACTTCTGCATGTCATTTATTATGCTAGCCGTGTTTTAAATGATGCCCAGAAAAATTACACAACCACAGAAAAAGAATTGCTTGCAGTGGTTTATGCCATTGACAAGTTTAGATCATACCTGGTAGGATCAAAAGTGATTGTGTACACTGACCATGCTGCTCTTAAATATCTACTTACAAAGCAGGATTCAAAACCCAGGCTCATAAGATGGGTGTTGCTTCTGCAAGAGTTTGATATAGAAATAAGAGACAGAAAAGGGATAGAAAACCAAGTGGCTGACCATCTGTCCTGGATAGAACCAGTAGAAGGGGCATCCTTCCCCTCTATTGAGATCTCTGAGACCTTTTCGAATGAGCACTTGTTTGCCATACAGAAAACACCATGGTTTGCAGACATTGCAAACTATAAAGCTGCAAGGTTCATACCCAAAGAGTACAGCAGGCAACAAAAGAAAAAATTAATTACTGATGCAAAGTACTACTTGTGGGATGAACCCTATCTCTTTAAGAGATGTGCAGACGAAATAATCTGTAGGTGTGTGCCTAGAGAAGAAGCACAGAAGATCTTATGGCATTGCCATGGATCACAATATGGAGGCCACTTCGGAAGTGAGCGAACAGCCACCAAGGTCCTCCAATGTGGCTTCTACTGGCCTACCCTCTATAGAGATTCCCGAGAGTTTGTACGTAACTGTGACAGCTACCAGAGAGCTGGCAATCTGTCTCATGGTTACGCTATGCCTCAACAGGGGATCTTGGAGATTGAGTTGTTAGATGTATGGGGTATTGACTTCATGGGACCTTTCCCACTATCATACTCAAACACTTATATTCTGGTAGCAGTTGACTATGTATCCAAATGGGTGGAGGCCATTGCCACACCCACTAATGATACTAGGACAGTGCTGAAGTTTCTCCAGAAACATATCTTCAGCAGGTTTGGGGTTCCCAGAGCAATAATTAGTGATGGGGGCACTCACTTCTGCAACAAACAGCTATACTCCGCTATGGTCCAATATGGAATTAGTCACAAGGTGGCAACTCCATACCATCCACAGACAAACGGACAAGCTGAAGTCTCTAATAGAGAACTAAAAAGAATCCTGGAACGGACTGTAAGTACCCGTAGATAGGATTGGGCGAGAAGCTTGGATGATGCTCTGTGGGCTTACAGAACAGCATTCAAGACTCCTATAGGGACCTCTCCATACCAGCTTGTGTATGGTAAGGCCTATTATCTGCCCGTGGAACTGGAACACAAGGCCTACTGGGCAACCAGATTCCTAAACTTTGATGCCAGATTAGCTAGAGAAAAAAGATTGCTCCAGCTAAATGAGCTAGAGGAATTCAGACTCACTGCTTTCGAAAATGCAAAGCTTTACAAAGAGAAAACAAAAAGGTGGCATGATAGAAGGTTGTCATCTAGAGTCTTTGAACCAAGATAGAAGGTTCTGCTGTTTAACTCTAGGCTCCGGCTATTCCCCGGGAAACTGAAATCCTGGTGGAGGGGACCATATATGATTACAAGTGTGTCACCATATGGCTATGTGGAGCTTCAAGACGTTGATTCTGATAAGAAATTCATTGTTAATGGACAAAGAATCAAGCATTATCTTGAAGGCGATGTTGAGC